>NC_072482.1:83516035-83819593 GCF_027574615.1 Eptesicus fuscus
ATCTTATCCAGCACCAGGCTTTGCTGACAATTAAGAAAAGATATGACAAGTGAAGCGGCATATCCAACATCAATACAGCAGAGACCTCGAACTGTCAGGCAGATGCCTGAGTCCATTTCCCCCACTGGGATATGTTGTAGTTCCATGACAATGAGTATCTGAGGGCAAGTTTCACTAAAGGAAACCTGTTGGATTTGGAGTCTGTGCACGTGTTTATCATGCTGGTCATGGAGCTCCATTCTGGTTATGAAACAAGCTTTCTTCAGTGCAGCCCTGGTCCATATAGTGCAAATTTGTTTATAATAGACAGACTGAGCAACGAGGTATATGCTTCAAAATGCATTCCTAGGTCAGCAATCAGTACATAACAGCACATGCAATGCCCTCATTTATCTTCTGGCTAATCCATTCCTTTAGTCAATATTAGAAAGCACGTCAAGTTGTAGTCAAAAGGACATTAGATGTTTTAGGAAGGAAATAAGATAAAAGGTATATGGCCTCCCTGTTAACTCTTTTTCTCTGCAGACTCTATTGCGCATACACTGATATAATTTGAACGTGGATCTTAAAAAAACATGGAAAGACAGATCTATTCATCTGCCTAAAAACAGAGTATGGTTATGATTATCTATATAGTGTATGAGGTTTATAGCAAATGAATGCATTTACAAATCACTTTAGAGATTAATAAAGCTCTTTCAGAATTAAGACATTATGTTGCTGATTACTGTCTTAATGTGTTCGGCACAGACTTCTGAGAGTCTGCCTAGAGAAAGCAAAAGGCCCTTGAAAGGCTCTCAAAAAGATCTCCTTTATCAGTTATGCCAATTAAAGTTTACTGAGTTGTTAGGTCCTCTCTTTGACCATCAATAATTCACATCAAAACACAAATTAACCCATTAATTGTTATGTTTTTTTTTTTGCTATAGATTAGCAGATTTAATAGAAGAAAATGGTAAAATAGATGAATTTTAGGAAAAGAAAGGTCATAGTAGGTTCTCAGAGGGGGCACAGTGTAAAAACAGTGATCTACTTGGGAATGGAGAAAATTGGGACGACGCCAATACGGAATAGGAAAGAGAAAGAGAACTAGGAGAACACTCAACACAAATACAGCATCCTTGCAATTTTGACAATGACAAATCCTGATGGTGTCCCTCTGACCACACCACTGAAATCAACATCCCAGCTGTCATATGTTGTTGGTCCTTGCATATATCATTCTCCACTCTTCCTGAATTAGTCTTGTCAGCTGATGAGTAATAGCTTTATGAAGTCAATATCTCTGTCTAGAAATAGAGGCATTAAAGTTTCCCTTCAATTCTTTTATCAATTCAGAATTACAGGAAATACATCATTTGTCTATTAGTAATAAATAATGAGAAAAGTTGGCTTTAGTATAAATGCAGTTTAGACTGGTGGAAATATTATATCTATAACTGAAAGAGAATGCTCTGCAATGAGAAGAAAGCAATAAGAGTAAATTTAAAAGAACATGAAAATTAAAAATATGATTACTGAAATAAAAATTCAGCTGAGATTAGATGATAAAATGGAGATCATCTCCCAGAAATCAGAGCAATTAAAACGAGTTGAAAATATGAAAAAATATAGAAGCTAAAAACTTTAGAAGATCAATTTATGACATCAAGCATGCAATTAATAAAAATTTGAGAAAGAGAATGAAGAACTAAGGGGAGAAATTATTATTTAAGCAATAAACCAAACATCCCAGAGTGTGAAAAAGCCTCTAGATTCAAAATAAAAGTTACTTTCTATTGGAAAGGGGATGGGGGAAGCAATGCTAATTTTTTATTACCTAAAGGCCTACCTTTAATTTTATCTAATATAGTTATTATGGTATTCACTTCTGTAGGTTATGACAACAAAATAAAAGATTTACTTCTTCAAAGCTTGACTTACTAAAAAGTGAACATTGAAATGAGTGCCATAGTCCAAGCATATAGCAGTGATGCTGCGAATGTTTTTGGAAATCCTCCTTTGAAATGATCTTCCAAGTCAACTTAGGAAACTGTATTTATCATTGTATAGTTTTATATTTTATTTGTAAATCAAAAATTTCACATGTAACAAACATAAAATGAGATGCTGGAAACTGTCGCCACAGTCTTCTAGCATAGAATCAACTGGCAGCTCAGATAACATAGATGAATGTCCATCTGACAGATGGAGAGCGATAGGAGGCCACTGTACCTGGAACAGCCCAAGGAACAGATGGTATTTGTCTGTGTTTTGAAACAGGAATGGAGAGACACATTTATCTTATTTGAAATGATCATCTGGAAAGATTTTGAAAGGACAGAAACGCACCTTAAAATGACATGGTGAGCAAACAATGAGGATATGTAAATTTTATGTGTTACAAAAGGAAAGGCCACATTTTCTTTCTATTAAGAACATTGCCATCTAAAAAAAGATTGACTTAAAGCCCAAATCAAAATTTAGGAAATACATATTTTGAGATACTATAGATCCTAATCTGTTTACTAGCCCAATTACACAAATGCACATTTATGTCCAACTTATAGTAGAACCTATTATATTTCAAAATGCCTTTTGCTTAATATTTGAAAACTCTTTGTCCTCTCATGCTCCATGGGTTCCCTAAGTGATAGAAATTAATATGATTAACTAATTGGCCTAAGGTGGTAATGATGGATAATGGACTCTTATTTCTCCTTAAAACCTTCCAGAACTAATGGTATAGTAATAAGACATCTTTTTTGATACCAAAGAACTTGTATATATACTTTAAAGTGATCATTTAGAATCGCCTTCACCTTGTAAAACTAGGAAGGCTATCAGTAGTCAAGATATTTTTAGAACTTCTCTTACAATTGTCTTTATACAAGTTCTAAGAACAGAACAAAACAAAAATTATTACCTTACATTCACATTGTGATTATCATATACACTAGAGGCCCAGTGCATGATTCAATTCACTGGGCCTCTAGTGTATATGAATATCACACGCTTTCGCTTTCGATCGCGGGGGAGCTAGGTGCCTGTCTACTGGTGCAACAGGCCTTTCGGAAGCCTCCAGCTTGGCGGAGGCTTCTGAAAGGCCTGGTGCCAGAGCAGACAGGCACCCAGCTCCCCCGCTTTTGATGGTCCGCGGCAGGATGTGAGCTCGCTGCCCCAGAGGCCCCTTCTGTTCTGCTGCACAGCCATGGCACAGACGCTGAGCACGCACGCCACTGGCGATGCAAGCTCAGCATCCCACTGGCCCAATCAGCTACCCCAGCCACCCAGTGTCCCACCCCCTGCGCCTCCTGCTGGCCCAATCGTGGGTGTAGTGGAGTGATGGTAATTTACATATTACCATTTTATTAGGTAGGATGCCAATCTAATAAAATATCTTACTTATCACTTTGGGGTCCAAATAATTTCTAGAAGCCAATTTAACCCAATTCTCCATCAAACGAAAGGAATGCAGACTTCCATAAGAATTTGATGTGGATTCTGAGGATTCAGACCTCAGTTTGAATCCTGTCTCTACTCTTATAACCGTGGAACCTTGGGCAAATATTACTTAAACTCTCCAAGCTTAATTTTCTCATCTATGAAATAATAGTGATAATGTTTTTAATGTTTGAGCCAAAAATCATGATGCCAGAAGGTGGAGGACAAGAAGTAAATTGTATGCATTCTGTTATCCAGAGCCTAATAGCACACAACATATAGTATGCATTCAATAGGTGTTTATTGACTACATACATGATGGTTTTATTTAAAAGCTGTGGCTACTGCCCTAACCGGTTTGGCTCAGTGGATAGAGCATGGGCCTGCGGACTCAAGGGTCCCAGATTTGATTCCGGTCAAGGGCATGTACCTTGGTTGCAGGCACATACCTGGTGGGGAGTGTGCAAAGGCAGCTAATCGATGTTTCTCTCTCATCGATGTTTCTAACTCTCTATCCCTCTCCCTTCCTCTCTGTAAAATAATCAATAAAATATATTTTAAAAATATGGATTATTTCTTAAAAATATAAATAAATAAAATAAAAGCTATGGCTACTGGAATAAGAGTTTGAACATTTTATTAAGAGGATTGAGGACAAACAATTTGAGAATTGTTTAAAAAATAAAAGGAGAAGAAATATATGAAGGGTAAAGAAGAGGGTGCTTTAGAGAATTGGAGAGCAGAAGACATGAACTGAAAAAGAGATGATAGCTAACTCAAGGTCACAAGAACACCTGCATGCATTTATCAACCAGGATACAGTGTAAGATTTTAGAAAAGGAAGAAAAAGGAATCAAGTAAAAAGATTAGTATGTCCAGAGTAAAATACAAGTCAAACATTAATTTAGGAGCTCAAGTCTTATACTGAGGACACTAGGTATGGAGAATGTGAATCCAAGTTCAGCTGTCCATGCGCACTGGGAAGCAGAGGGAGGCAATCTACAGAAAGCAAAAATAGGCCCAGCTGGCGTGGCTCAGTGGTTGAGTGTCGATCTATGAACCAGGAGGTCATGGGTTCAATTCCTGGTCAGGGCACATGCCTGGGTTGCAGGCTCTGTCCCCCGTGTGTGGCGTGCAGGAGGCGGCTGATCAATGATTCTCTCTCATCATTGGTCTCTCTCTCTCTCTCTCTCTCTCTCTCTCTCTCTCTCTCTCTCTCCTCCCCCCCCCCCCCCCCGCTTCTCTTCAAAATGAATAAAAATATATTTTTTTAAAAAGAAGAAAGAAAACAAAAATGAAGCTGATCTTCTTGAGAAGCCACCAAGAGAGACCTCACAGCCTTGAGAGATGGATGGAGAAGCGCCAGGTCATGGCTGTCCAGCTCCTGGTCCGGGACCTCCTGAGGACCCCCTGCACCGCCAACTGCTCAGTCCCACAAAGCAGCTCTGAATCCTTCCAATATCTGCCTAGTTTTAGTTCAGCTCATTTTAATGAATTTCTGTTCTTTGCAACCTGACTTTCTAGATTATAACAGGAAGATTCATAGGGTGCAACTTACCAAAATTTGTAACACACTTGGATTCAAACATACTTGAGTTTTAATCATGGATATACCAGATATAATTTTCCTATGAACAAACCCAAGATAATACTATTTCCCATGGCTCCAGGTAATGAGTCTGGAGAGGTAGATAGAGGCCATGTCCTTAAAGACCTAGAGAAGTCACTTAAGGTAAGGACAGAAAGCCCTGCTCTGACTTCAGCAAATAGAGAAAGAGAGAGAGAGAGGAGGAAAAGAATGAGGGAAGAAGAGAATGGAAGGAGGAAGGGAGGGAGGAAAGAGAGAAGTAGGTAATGAATGTCCTTATAAAGAGTTGTTCTGGTCGAAAGTTGAGGGCCTAGTTAGTATGGTCCTTCGTCTCAAAATATCGTATTATTTTTTTATTGTAAAAATGATGTAAAAATAGCATATATTTGATTATATTCTTATAGTCATTTTTCTGCTCACGTATTAGTGCATTTTATAGCAATCTCCTTTTAACATTTAGGTCACAAACATTTGTACTTTTAAAACCACCTATCATTTGAAACTCTTATAATTTTGGAATTCATATCTTATCAGTCCTAATGAGAGACAGAGCTATGTCTCTGATGAAGCTGAAAGCTTATCTCCCAGCTTCTTTTGCAGCTGGGGTGTGCCAAATGTGGTCCAGAATTGATCAATCAGATTAACCAAACTTAGACTATGAACAAGAGTTAGTGATTCAAAGATGCGGGAACCTTGCAAACTCCAGTCCGGTGCAGGGAATGGCAACAGCAGCAAAAACATTAGGTTTCCTGAGACATCAGGGGCAGCCAAGCAGAGTGGTGCTTGGGGTCTGGTGCCTTGATAACTGCCAGGAGAGTGCGTGTCAGCACAAGCAGCAGCAGCATCCCAGCAGGACTCATTGGGGCACGCTATTAGCCTGGTCTCAGCTGATGCCTAGCTTCCTTGTTCTGAGCTTTCCAATCCTACAGTCAGTAATGTTCCCAGGAGCCTCTCAGTAAATCGATTTTCTGCTTAAATCTGTCAGAGTTGTTTTCTGATCCTTGCAACTAACGAACCTTGACTGATACAATTTAGTTTCTTGTACTATATTGCATGGTTGAATGTATACTCCACCAACCTGCCTTCTTCTCACAGCACCCTTCGAACAGAGATAGAAGTGCATGCTCTTATACTCTATTTATAGGAGGAAGTTAAATTGATAGAAAACATGCAAGATACTGTGTTTGTTTCTTATTGCTGCTGTAACAAATTACTGTGAACTGAGTAACTTAAAACAACACAAATTTATTCTGTTACCATCGGTAATGTTCTGGAAATCAGAAATCCAAAATGAGTCTTACCGGGCTAAAACCAAGGTGTTGAAAGACTTTGTTTCTTCTGGAGGCTCCAGGGGGAAAGCCATTCCTTGCCTCTTCCCATTTCTCCAGGCTGTCTGCATTCCTTGTCTAATGGCCACACCCCTTGGATATCTCGCTTCCTTCCTCACATTTCCTATTACTGACTCTGATATCTTTACAATTACTTTTACGATAATCCAAAATAATCTCCTCACCTCAAGATTCTCAACCACATTTTCTAAGTCCCTTTTGCCATATAAGGTAACATTGACATTTAAGATGTGAACATCTCTGAGGGGCCATTATTCATTCTACTGTAAGCATCTAGACCACCTATTACTAAGTA
The DNA here is from genome assembly GCF_027574615.1 of Eptesicus fuscus. Classification (NCBI taxonomy): domain Eukaryota; kingdom Metazoa; phylum Chordata; class Mammalia; order Chiroptera; family Vespertilionidae; genus Eptesicus; species Eptesicus fuscus. The sequence goes on from NC_072482.1 coordinate 83,522,691, forward strand.
CACCCTAAATTAAATACTCTCTGATCCTTCGGGGACCTCTGACCGCCTTTAAAATAGAAGTCCTTAGTTTCTTCCAGCCTTCAGCCCACTTCCAGGGATAAAGCAGACTCCAGTGGTATTAAGTTGCTGGCTGCCAACGTCAAGGAAACAGAGAAAGTGTTCTTGAGAAGACACCTTAGGGAGAAAAATGTCACACATGTAGACATATGGAGTGGTGTGGCCTGTCACATTGCCTGGCTAGCTTGGTTGTGACACACAGAATGTATATCACCAACGTATGCTTGCCACATGTCCCAGGCAAAGGGGATCATTCTATTCAATCCTCTATTAGCCAGTATATTCTGTATTTGACAACCATGAATATCAGTATAGGACATCATAGTCATAATATAAGTGCATTACCTTTATTTTCCCTATGAGGAAATGTTCTCATCTATATATAAAAAAGCCTAAGTGACCATTATGACTGAACAACGACTAGTCACTATGACACACACTGACCACTAGGGGCAGACGCTTAACACAGGAGCTGCCCCCTGGTGGTCAGTGCACTCCCACAGCCAACCTCCCATGGCCAGCCAACCTCCCGTGGCCCCTCCCCCTGCCAAGCCCCCTCATTGGCCCCAATCAGTGGGGCCGGCCAGCCAACCTCCCATGGGCCCTCCCCCCTCCTAGCCGGCCAATCTCCCGCAGCCTCTCCCCCAGCCAGCCAGTCAACCTCCTGCGGCCCCTCCCCCTGGCTGGCTGGCCCCCTGATAGGCCTCAATCACCGGCCAGGCCAAGGGACCCCACCCCTGCATGAATTCGTGCACCAGGCCTCTAGTCACATATAATACATGCTTTAAGAAGAGGAAGGAACACTGCCTTATGGTTGCATTGGGTGATCATGTAATTGCCTCTACATGTTGGGAGACTACTGTATAGCACATCTCTTCTTGTTGAACAAAACTGCCTCTCTATTATCACTCTGCTCTAGTTGTTAACCTCCTGATTGCTTTTGCTTCCCCTTCAACATCCCAATTAGCTCTGCAGAGCTCCACACAGGTTCTCTTCCTAAAGGTCAAGTATCATTCTGTGAATTTAAGAACTACCACATATTCATTGGTTCCAGTATATCCGAGTATATCTGCCTTTACTTGTGCTGAGTTTCATTCCTTTTCTTTCTTTTGGTTGGTCAATTAATGCCTTTGTTTCCTTCTAACCATTAATATGAAGTATCTCCTTGTTTTACATCATTAGATTTCCTCTGCTTTATCTAGAATTGTTACTTGTCTTCAAATATTTAGAGGGTGGTTATGTGATCGAAAAACACAAATTATTAGGGATAGCTCTCAGGGAAGAATTGCAGGAACTAGTCACTAGAAATTATGATGAAATAGATCTTGGTTTATGTTAAGAAAGACTTTCAAACAGTGCCCTTCAGAGGTGGAATAAGCTGCCTTACATAGAATAATTTATTAGAAGTATTTGCACAAAGGCCAGGTGGTCATCGATTAGGAACAGCATTATAAATAGAGGAAATTGCATCACTAAACAAATGGTTGGGTCAAATGATCCCCTAGGATTCTTTCCTTTCTAAAACCTATGATTCCAAGTCATATGGTATATTTCTTTAAATGTGTTTTTGCTTGTATTTGAGACTTTCTTCAAATTTGCAATGCCTCTTTAGATTCCACATATGAATGAAATCGTATGTCTTTCTCTGACTGGCTTATTTAACTTAGCATAATGCTCTCGAAGTCCATCCATGCTATCGCAAAGGGTAAAATTTCCTTTTTTTTTTTTTTTTGGTCAAGTAGTTTTCTATTGTGATGTACCACAGCTTTTTTTTATCTGCTCGTCTACTGATGGACACTTGGTCTGCTTTCAAATCTTGGCTACTGTAAATAACGCTGCAATGAACATAGGGACACATATAGTCTTTCAAAGTAGTGTTTCTGGCTTCTTCAGATAAATTGCCAGAAGTGGAATAGCTAGGTCAAAAGGCAGTTCCATTTTTAATTTTTTGAGGTAACTCCATACTGCTTTCCACAGTAGCTGCAACAATCTGTATTTCCAATAGTGCATGAGGTTCCCTTTTCTCTGAAACCTAGCCAACACTTGCTGTTTGTTCATTTATTGATCATAGCCATTCTGATAGGTGTGAAGTGATATCTCACTGTGTTTTTTTAATTTGCATTTCTCTGATGATTGGTGATGTTGAGATGTTTTCATATGTCTATTGGCCATCTATACGTCCTTGTTAGAGAAGTGTCTATTCAGGGCCTTTGCCCATTTTTTTAATTGGGTTGTTTGTTTTTTTGGTGTTAAGTACTGTCATTTTTATTCAGTGTGAGATTGTCTATGAGGATGCCTATAGAATTAGAGTTGCATTAGTGAAAAGGATCATGCATATGTAACTAATGTATCCTAAGATTTTTAAATGATCAATTATTTTGTGACAATACATGTATTATCAGGAGCCTGAATAAAATATGTATGATACTTGGGTATTAGCTTATCTGCCCCAAAGAAAATGTGAGATACAGCAAGTTGAAACCTTAGCACAAATTGCTAACTGCAACCAGGGAACTGGAGGGTGAAGGAGCCAAGAGAACAGATGGGCAGAAGAAGCAACAAGGTGAGCAACCATTTCTGTGATGGTGAGGCTTCTGCAAGTGATGCCACCATTAATGCTTGCCACAGAGAAAGGCGCGGCATTAGTGTGTATTAAGGTTAGTTCTTGAGGTTGTATGTCACATCACCATAAGTGATCTAGTTCTACCATTATTCATTTTACTTGGAATGCTATTCTAGGTGCCTGAATTTAACTTAAGAAATTTAATACTAGGGAACTTTCTAAACCATGAACAATACTCAGAGAAATGCTTTATTGAGTGAATTATTCGATTACCCAAAGTGCATACACGTTCTATATGGGCCTGGCATAAGGAAGAGGAATAGTTCTTGTGGTATTCATTAAAGAGAGTTCAAGGTGTCTAGAAGCGAAAAACTCCAGGGAGAAAGCCTACTTTAAGAACTGGCGTCTCTGGCAGAAGCCTCGCCATCACAGAAATGGTTGCTAACCTCCTTGCCTCTTCTGCCCATCTGTTCTCTGGGCTCCTTCCCCCTCCAGTTCCCTGGTTGCAGTTGTCTCTTTGTGCTAAGGTTTCAACTTGCTGTACCTCACATTTTCTTAGAGACAGACTAGCTAATACTGAAGTATTACACATTTTATTCAGGATCCTAGTAGTATATGTATTATCACAAGATAATTGGTCATTTAAAATTCTTAGCACACAGTTATATATTCATAAGCCTTTTCACTAAGCAACTTTAATTTCATAGGCATCCTCACATTGAATAAAAATGACAGTACTTGTTTCCTGTCTTCCGATCCTTTTTCTCCCATTGGACATACATTAAAGGTAAAAAACCAACCACTTACAAAGCGAGCATGAAAGGGTTTGGACTCAGAAACCTCTAAAGCTACAGCAGCTCTACCTTCAGACCCCGAAACTATGGTAACCAACCGCCACGGTGAAGACAGCTGCCTGCACCACTGTCTGTTTTCTAGGTCTTTACAGCTGAGACTTGAATCACTGCTGTCCAATCAGCCAGTCCCACAGTCTGCAGTGAGCTCATGGCCCTTTATGGATACGACTGGCATCATTAGTTTCTAGATAAATGTGCACATGCGGCAACATTGTGGAGAGAAGGGATTAACTTTATGCTGTTCTGTTTTGCTGTCATCGTTGTGTGACAAACTATGATAGCACTCTCTATTTTATTATTTTAATTAAATTCCCAGGAGGCAGAGAAAAATGAGAAGATGTAATGTCCTGAACATAAAAACAGATGCTCTTATTTTTTTTCTCTCAATATGACATTTATATTTTTCTCATAAAGGAGTATCCCAGAGATCATCTGTCTCATGGACTATAAATAAAATAAAGAGTAGGCTTCAGGATCCGGTATGTGTGTATATGTAGGGGGGTTGTGATAAAAAGCTGGAATTATTCAATCAAATACCATTGAAATGTAGAAGTCAGCTTTATTATTTTGGATGTTCCACATTTTTAAATGTGTCATTAAATAAGCTACACTAATTTGCATGTAACTCCTTCATTCATAGCACCTGAGATATTTAAAGAATCGAATGTAGTCGTTTAAAGAACAAATTCAGGAGTCAGACTACCTCATCTGTGCAACTTGGGCAGGCTGCTGCTTGTCTCCACCATGCCTCAGTTTCATCATCTCTAAAATAGGGGTAATGGTAGTTTCTATTCCTTTAGACACTTACGCAGAGGAAATGAGATTGAATATATAATTCGTAAGTACCTAGAATTTAGTGCTTCATAAATATTAGCTATTATCAATATAATTATCATTGTTTCCCTTTTATTGAACTATCCTATCTAATAATAGACAAATATGCAAATTGACCATACCTCCGACACACCCACAAGCCACACCCACAAGCCACGCCCACCATCCAATCAGCATGAGTATGCAAATTAACCCAAACCAAGATGGCTACAGCCACAGAGAGCAAGGTTTCCTAGGTAACAGAGGAAGCCAAGCTTTCCACCTGCCCTTGCCAGGCCTAAGCCTCCACTCAAGCTACAAAGTTTCAATTATAGAAGGTAAACAAATTCAAACAAATGGCAGCAGAATGGAGCTTGAGAGAGCAGGCCAGGGTTGCCGCCGGCAACAGGGGAAGCAAAGCTTTCTGCACACCCTGGCCGGGCCCACCCGCTTAAGGCAACAAAGTTTCAATTATAACCCCAACACAAATGGCTGCCGGCCGCTCAGAGGGAGCCCCAGGCTTGGCTCTGCTCCAGGCTACAAAGTTTCAATTGTAGAAGGAAAATAAATTCCAGATACTAGGGCCTCCGCTTGCGTTGCCAGGGGGCGTGGCCGGCCTGCAAACCACCACAGGCCCCTCGCTCAGGCCGCCCCACACCCCAAGGGAACCCCCACCTGATCCGGGATGCCCTTCAGGGCAAACCAGCTGGCCCCCACTCCTGTACCAGGCCTCTATCCTATCTAATAAAGGAGTAATATGCAGATTGATCATCACTGCGACACACAATATAGCTGCCCCCATGTGGTCAAAGATCCTGCCCCCATGTGGACACAAGATGGCCACCACAAGATGGCCAGCAGGAGAGGGCAGTTGGGAGGCACCTGGCCTGCAAGGGAGGGCAGTTGAGAGGGACCAAGCCTGCAAGGGAGGGCAGTTGGAGGTGATCAACCCTGCAGTAGAGGGCAGTTAGGGGTGACCAGGCCGGCAGAGGAGGGAAGTTGGGGGCAAACAGGCTGGCAGCAGAGTTGTTAGGGGGTGATCAGGCTGGCAGGCAGAAGCGGTTAGGGGCAATCAGGAAGGCAGGCAGGCAAGCAGTTGGGAGCCAGCAGTCCTGGATTGTGAGAGGGATGTCCGACAGTGGGATCGGGCCTAAACGGGCAATCGGACATCCCTCAAGGGGTCCTATATTGGAGAGGGTACAGGCTGGGCTGAGGGACAACCCTCTTCCGTGCACGAATTTCGTGCACCGGGCCTCTAGTTTGATATAAAATTGGATTTCAAAAATAGAAAGTTAAATAAATAAATACTAGAGAAAATGAAATAGGCACACAATTATTTCAAGTAATTAGGAAATAGAATTGTTGCCTTTGTAACTAGAAAGGGTCTTAGAGACCACTCAATGCAAACGCCACATTCGTTGTACAGCTGCAGACACCAGACACAACGAGAGCACTCGCTGACCCAAGGTCCTGGAGCTGGTCTGGGGTATGGAGGCGGGTGGGGAGAGGTCACTGATTCAAATTCCTAGTCCATTTCTACCCCATTACACTAAATGCCTTTATGGTTCTTTTTTTTTTATTATTTTTTTAAATATGTTTTTATTGATTTCAGAGAAGGGAGAGAGAGAGAGAGAGAAACATCCATGAGGAGAGAGAATCACGGATCGGCTGCCTCCTACATGCCCCACACTGGGGACCGAGCCCGCAACCCGGGCATGTGCCCCTGACCGGGAATCGAACCTGTGACCTCCTGGTTCCTAGGTCCACGCTCAACCGCTGAGCCACGCCAGCCAGGCGCCTTTATGATTCTTATACTACAGGTAAACTGTTAAACACAGCTTTCGGGAAATATAACAACCTGTGAAATTAAGAAATCTAGAAAACAAGGCCTTCCTGTTACTGGGTCTGTTCATGTGTGTTTACATGCCTAAGTGGGAGTGGGGGTGTGCACGAGTGTGTGCACTGTGCTATTTAATGGGTGAATATGACAAAATAACTTCTTATCTTGGTAATAGTGCATTATATGTTTCAAAGTTATCAATAGGTGCCATTTCAGAGGCTAAGAGCATCGGCTTTGAAATCAGATCGACCAATATTCGAGTCTCAAATCCTGACTCTGCATTTTAATGATTGTGACTCAGTTTCCTTGTTTATAAAATCAGGGTAATAATAATAACTTCCTCATGGCTTTGCTGTGAGGGTAAAAATGAGATAACATAGATGTAGTCCTTAAAATACCTGGCAATAAACAGTAAATATTAGCTATAATCATTATTGATGCAGAGGGCTTTTGAACACAGATCTGTTACTAAACGATCTTAGTGATTTTCCAATATTTCTACACACAGAGTGTTTCATTACTAGCTTTTCCGCATGACTGGGGCCAAATCAAGAATACTTGTAAAGTCTAAGCCAGTGGTCTGCAAACTCATTAGTCAACTGAGCCAAATATCAACAGTACAACGATTGAAATTTCTTTTGAGAGCCGACTGACTTCTGCGGATGGGCCATGAAGTTTCAATCGCACTGTACGTGTGCGCCCGCACGTGGTATTTTGTGAAAGAGCCACACTCAAGGGGCCAAAGAGCTGCATATGGCTCGCGAGCCGCAGTTTGCCGACCACTGGTATAAGGGATTTTGAAAATACTGGACTTTCTAGAGATCTGTTCACTCCTGAACTTCTCCACACCCTTGGTGTCTACGTCAATAGCAGAGTGCCTTCCTTGGCTGCATGAAGAATCACCCCGGGGAACTTTTAATTTCAAGTCTTCTTGCCAGTTACATTGGAATCTCTGAGGTGGGACCCAGGCATCAGGAGTTTGTAAATCCCCTTGGGTTTCCAATGTGCAGTCAAGGATGAGAACTGTTATTTGATATTAAGTCTGATTACAGGTTCTTTGCAAGGCAGGACATAACACAAATGTGCTCAGAAAGATGAAAAGAAAAGCTCTTTTTCACTTACTGCTCCAAATGAGAGAAGGCTGCCCTCAAAGCCACACAGGGGTTGTGCCCAGTGACAGGGTAATAGTAGCCTGGAACTGTAGGAGGTTTATATATGGCAAGTGAGAGAAAACAATTCCTTACTGTAACATTTGTGGGAGATGAAGATTGATTACTTCTCATATGTTAAAAATTAAATTGATTGGCTGTTTGGCTAGTTTATTTTATTAAACAGATTTGTTCTTTCTTCAGTACATCATGAAAGCCTTTTAAAAATACTGTAATGCTGCTCTCAGAATTAAGGGTGGAATATGAAATAAAAAGCTTCCAAACCAAATATGAATCTTGAGTAGGGCGTAATAGACAGAATTTCAAGATGGCCCTAGGATTCCCAGCCCCTGGCATTCATGTCCGCCAATTATTCAATCAAACAAGAATCTAAGCACTGCTGTGAAGGGACTGTATAGCTGTAATGAAGATGTCAAGTCAGTCAACATTGAGATCAAAAGATTATCAGATGGGCCTGATCTAAGCACCTGAGCCCTTCAGAAACAGAGCATTCTCTTTGGCAAATGGCAGAGGAAGAAGTCAAAGATCCGAAGCACAAAAGGATTTGGCCAGTTTACCATCGCTATCTAGAAGGTGAAGGCGACCACCCAGCAAGGCAGGCAGGTGACATTTAGGAGCTCAGAGCAGCCCCTGGCTGACAGCCAGCATGGAAATGGAATCTCAGTCTTACAGATCAACGGAACTGAATTTTGCTAATGGTTACAAACGAGTTTGGAATGAGATTTCCTCCAGGGCCTTCAGATGAAACCTCTATCTAGTTGACATCTTAGCTTCAGCCTCGTGCTATCCTTGGCAACAGTCCAGCCATGCCACGCCTGGACTTCTGACCTACAGAACCATGAGCTAATAGATGGGTGCTGTTTTAAGCCACTGAGTTTAGTAATTCATTACACAGCAATAGAAAACTAATACAAGGAGTTTTTCAATATATTGACAAGTGTTCTGTATTATTTTTTTCTTAACTTCCTTCTCTTTCCTCTGTGCACCTGGCTCAGAGAGTCCTTGTTTTTGTCATATTAATTGAAAGTACAAATTTTATTTATTAGAAAATTTATTTTACAGATGCTGGGAGTGATTCCTAGAAAAGCAATAGGACTTCCATACACGTATCTCCTTGGTCTCCACCATGCCAGCTCCCAGCACTTCCCAACTTGGAACCATAGTGACTCAGAATCATTAAAAACGTACCCAAGGTAACACAGTAAACAATGGAACTTGGACTTACATATCAAGCTAAATTTAAATCCAGCTCTGTCCCTAAATCATTGTTTGACCTTGTGTAGATTTATTTTTCTGAATCTGTAACAGGGATTCTCAGCTGCACATTAGAATCACCTGGGAATTAAAAAAAAAAAAAAAGTTCTTCCCAGGGGCATGGCTCAGTGGTTGAGGGTTGACCTATGAAGCAGAAGGTCATGGTTTGATTCCCGGTCAGGTCACATGCCTGGGTTGCAGGCTCGATCCCCAGTGTGGGGCGTGCAGGAAGCAGCAAATCAATGACTCTCTCTCATTGATGTTTCTCTCTCTCTCTCCCTCTCCCTTCCTCTCTGAAATTAAAAAAAAAATAAGTTCTGATAGCCAAATAAAACCCAAACATTTGTAATCAGAATATCTGGGTGTGCGCCCAGACATTAGTAATTTTTAAAATTCCCAGGTGATTCCAATGCACAACCAGGTTGGAAACCATTAGTCTGTAATAGAGAACTCAGACTAGATGACATAAAAAGCCTCTTATAGTTGTAACAGCCTATGAGTTTATGTTTAATAAATGGAGATAGAAAGAAACAAACAATATTTTAATGATGCAGAGGAGAAAGGGGTCAATTAAGGCTACAAATTACTACAGCTGCTTCTGTTCCTAAGTGAACTGGCCTAGTTTCAATCCAGAGAATGCCTCCATTTTATTATTTTAGCAACCATTTTATTAGGACACCTTAGATGTAAACGCTAATCTTCTATGTATATGACTTTGAGGAGGGTAGAATACATAACAAAAGGGAGAAGACTAAATGTGTATTTGTAATAGTGGAGATGGTGTGGGGGTAGAGGAAAAAGAAAAGCAAAAACATTATATATGTATATAAAAATAGAGAGAGAGACAGAGACACAGACAGAGAGAGGCAGAGAGACTGGAAAGTAGAGAAATAGACAATGACATCTTCCTGATAGTGAATTGAAGGACATTGCAATGCTAAGATGTAATAGTAGCTGTTCATTGTTCCAAACCTTGCATAAATTTGACTATTACATAAAGAGCCTTGTGGGAATAGGTGTGTTTTAGGGAAATCAAGAAAAAAAAAAACTCGTTTTTCTTAGCTTAGTAGGCACAAGGCAGAGAGCAGAAAACAGCTCTGTGAAAGAAAATGCTATTGACATTAAGATTTTTGCAAGAAATATAAAATTAGACTAAAAAGTTACCATCAAAGATTAAGCTCTTCGGGATTTCTGGAAATCTTGAGAAGTCATTGGTATCTCCTCTGACTATGGGCTGAGGGATCTAGACTTCATGTCACTCTTGGTTTCCTAATCTGTAAAATGGATTCAATAATGGGACCCACTTCATGGAGTTTTCTGAAGAGAAAATGATTAAATAGTTAGAAATTACTAAGAATAATAATTGGCACATGGCGTTATATAAATGTTTATTAAAATTAAAAAAAATAAACAAGCACAAAAGCTCCCTTCTGATTTTTCTTTGTATTTCTTGGCAGACTAAAGCTGTGAAAAGGAAACACTGAGCTCACTTTTTTTCAAATTGACCTCACTTTTTCCTTCTCTCAGGCATTGATCTAGCTAAATAATGTATAGGTGTGTGTAATTGAGTGTATGGATTGTGAGCTCTGAGCCCCCAAGCTACATATTTCAACATAGAAGCCCAGTGCACGAGATTGGTACACTGTGGTGGTGGTGGTGGGGGGGGGGTCCCTTAGCTCGGCCTGCGCCCTCTTTTATTATATAGGATTATTAAAGTCCTCAGCTCTTTCCATTGCATTGTCTTGTAGAGTTGCCTTTAACTCTGTCTTTAGAGTTGAAAAACTGCCATAGACACAACTAACATCAAGACATATAGTTCTGTGTGATATATCCCTGGTCTAGATGTTTTTAGTCTGTTTAATGCTGAGATGTTTTAGTGTGTGCAGTAAACACTCCTCCTTGCACAGCCTGGCTTTTTCTAATGAAGGGCAGATTAAGCTGTTAACTGGACAGTTTAAACTGGCCACACGTTTCAGGAGCAACAGGCATTCAGTTAAGCGGGGTTAATGGTACCCTGAGATCATCTGCCCCCAGCCAAAAGGATCCTATACATTTCTCAGCCATGGCACGCAGTAGTGATAGGGAGGAGGGGTTCGGGGAGGAGGCTGTCCAGTTAATACATTGGCATGTCTATTAGTAACTCTCTAGGCTACTACATTGCATTTAGAAAATGACTACATATATTCATTGCCAAAGTCAACATTATTAACGACCCTTTTGGTCAGAAAACCAATCCCAGGAAGAAAGTTTAATTGTGTCACTTTTGAAACAGTCACATCCTGGCTGTTTCATGTACATGATGAAATCAAGTAAAAGCCCAGCTATTTCCAAGAGCTCCGGGAGGCATCTTGCCTTGTAGGCACTAGGCTTATAATACTGTAAAGAATAAAATCACTGTCGTTTGTTTTAGGGACAAAGCCTGTGAATCTTTGCAGGGTATACTTCAATCACCGTACAAAGATTACATTTTAAATCGTAACCTTTAATAATTTTCCAGAAATTCTTGAATTTTTGCTGTTTGGCCTGCTTGCTCTCTCTCACCTTTTTCTATCCCAATATTCTCCCACTCTCACCCAGGTCATCTGCATTGACTGTCACAATAAACTTAATACGAACACCTTTCATTCAGTGCACGTGAGGCTGCCGTTTCCAGGTGTGCTCCCTTCTCCTGACCTCTTAGTGCCCCCTGCTGGACTCCCTTGGGAATGCCACCTGCCCTTAGAGGAGCTTCTTGCATACACTCACAGATAAAACAGTGTCTAACGCTATGATCCCAAAAAAATGGTTTTCTCCTTTTCCTTGGTTCACAGATTGACCCAGCCTATAAAAATTTACAGACTGGCATTTTCTGGAGAAGCTTTTTTCTTTCTCAGTGCAACGGACTGAATGTTTGTGTCCCCCCCCCCCCCAATTCAAATGTTGAAGGCTAATTCCCAGTGCGATGGTGTTTCCAAGTGGAGCCTTTGGAAAGTGGAGTAGAGTCCTTGTGAATGGACGCTTGTAAGAAAAGACAGGGAAAGACGATCCGCTCTTGGCCATGTGAGCACACAGCGAGAAGGTGGCTATCTGCACATCAAAACATGGGTCCTCACCACGCCGCAGCTCTGCAGGCACTGCAACCTTGGGCTTCCAGAGCCAAGAGAGATAAATGTTTGTAATTCTGTGATGTCAGCCTGAATTAAGACACTAGTTAACTTGAATGAGTATCAAGGGGTTGAAAGCAAGTTTCTGAATGTTAAAGTCATTCTTGTTTATCTTGCAGTGCACAAACAGGCATGCCTGAATTATGCCTGGGGCACTGTGATAGCAATAACAGGAATTGTAACCCCACCAGGGAACTCCATGGTGACCGGTGGGGGTGAGAGACTACTCTGTATCTCCTCTCACCCAAGGAGTGCGAGGCCCCTGTCTGCCCCTTCCACCTGAGATCCCAGAGTAATCTCTTCGAAGCTGAATCTTACCCCATCCACTTTTCGGTTGCTATTACATTTGCTCTTTTGATTTCTCCTTCTTGTTTCTCCTGCCTCCTCTATTCTTAACCCCCAACCCAGTTCATGGTGGGTTCTCTTTAGTTTATTAAATAGCTGCTCAGAGAACCTGGTGTCATTTATTTTCTCCATTTTGTTCATGCTGCAGGTTGACTAAATTCCTAAAGATCCTCACCATCATTTATTAAAACGTGTCATAGAAACAATGAAGAGTTGTAAGACGCTTTACTAAGCACAGGTGGTGTGTCTTGCTCTGTGCTAAGTTCTGTCAGTGGATTAAACATGTATCGATAGAAGGCCTACTCCATCCTAGACGCTGCAGAGAAATCAAGAGAGCATGCAGCAGTAGGTTCTCAAGAATGTATAACTCCAGGGAATGGAAGAAAGAAACTAATATTTATTGAACTTCTAACACATTATCCTCACAATGAACCTACAAAATAGTTATTATTGCTCTCATTTTACAAATAAAAAGAAATCTCGGGCGGTCAAAAAGATTAGAAAACTTGCTCCTCAACAGACTTCTCATGCCCTTTCAAGGAACTAACTACCTTCCAGGTATAATTGGTGCCGCCATTCAACCCTCTAACACCATAGATTAGCTTTGCTAATGCACCTTTAAATAGAAATAACTCTGTCATTTTATATGAGTCATGTCATTAACCATTTGATATTAAAGCAAATACACAATAATTAGAGGTATTTGGTTTCCTAAGATATTCTTTAGAGTATCTGTTTTTCTGAAAGTATTTTATTTTGAATTATCAAGATCTGAAAGATGACGTTCCACCAGAAGGTTCTAAGACGGAAAAGTAATGATGCTGAAAGAAGTCACTGTGTCAGGGGAGCAAGAGCATTATCACTGCACCATGAAATACTGCATGGCATCCGCCACAAACTCAGAGCTCACTTCCCTTATGTGTAACACAGTAGTATTTTATTATTATCAAGGAGAAATATAACTTTGCCTTTAGCCATCTTCAAATCTTCTGAGGGAGGACTATATTAAATATATAAACAGATGAGGAATAAACTTTAGCATTGTAATACATTATGAATATATTGGAGGCATAAAATCTATAATAAATGGATAGAAGCAGTACATTTTATATTTAAAGAGTGCATGGTAATACTTCATTCTGGCTGTGCAATTTATAGATTTGGGAGTTGTTTTCCTTATCCTTCACTCAAAGGGTCCATCGATTTTCATGTTTTTTAAAAAAATTGGATGATGAGTTTATCAGCGCCTGTTTCGTCTTCTTTAAAAGTTGGATGATGAATTAATCATATTTCCCTATTACCAACTTTTTTCCCCAAGGCAGAAAATGAGAAAAATAAGCTGATCTGTAAATCTAGAGTCCTCTGATTTATAAACCGTCATTACCCCTTGATAGTTTCTCCCATGAACCATGCACCCTGATAAGCACAGTATGAGAAAAGGGGGGAAAGAAATATTCTTGCACATATTTATTAAGAAATTGGGTGGATATGGCACTTTACTGGTAGCTGGTCATATAATAAAATAAATATAATTCTGCCTCGTAGGAACTTAACATTCAAAATTAAATATATCAAGCTTTTCTTCTATGGTAAACCCATAGGCAGCCACATTTACATTTGTGTAAGAATGGAAGGGAGCAGCCACATGGATAGTTCTGAATGGTGGATGTTACAAAAGCTTTTCTCATTGAACCTGCTTTTGCCTTCATTATATGTGATCCTGTCTGTTACTCTAATAATTAAGTAACAGACAGGATCACATATCCTACCTAATAATAGAGTAATATGCAAATTGACCACATCTTCGCTATGCCTAAGCCACGCCCACCAGCCAAGCCACGCCCACCAGCCAATCAGGAGCAAATATGCAAATAAACCCAACCAAGATGGCTACAGCCACCGAGAGTGGGAGGGAGGCTTGGGTTTCCGTGGTAACAAAAGAAGCCATCCTGTTGCTGACCGAAGCCTCCACTCAAAGCTACAAAGTTTCAATTATAGAAGGTGAATTAACTCCAACAGAAATCGCTGCTGGCCAAGGAGCGAGCAGCAGGCTTGGCTTTGCTTCAGGCTACAAAGTTTCAATTGTAGAAGATAAATAAATTCCAGATACCAGGGCCTCCTCTTGGGTCACCAGGGGTCATGGCTGGCCTGCAAACCACCACAGGCCCCTCGCTCAGGCCGCTCCATGCCCCAAGGGAACCCCCACCCTTCAGGGCAAACCAGCTGGCCCCCACCCCTCTACCAGGCCTCTATCCTATCTAATAAAAGAGTAATATGCAGATTGGTCATCACTGCAACACACAATATAGCTGCCCCCATGTGGTCAAAGATCCTGCCCCCATGTGGACACAAGATGACCACCACAAGATGGCCAGCAGGGGAGGGCAGTTGGGAGGCACCAGGCCTGCAAGGGAGGGCAGTTGGAGGTGATCAACCCTGCAGGGGAGGGCAGTTAGGGGTGACCAGGCTGGCAGAGGAGGGAAGTTGGGGGCAAACAGGCTGGCTGGGGAGCAGTTAGGCATCAATCAGGCTGGCAGCGGAGTGGTTAGGGGGTGATCAGGCTGGCAGGCAGAAGCGGTTAGGAGCAATCAGGAAGGCAGGCAGGTGATCAGTTGGGAGCCAGCAGTCCTGGATTGTGAGAGGGATGTCCGACTGCCCGTTTAGGATCCAGGATCGGGCCTAAACGGTCAGTCGGACATCCCTCGAGGGGTACCAGATTGGCGAGGGTGCAGGCTGGGCTGAGGGACACGCCCCCCTCCATGCACGAATTTCATGCACCGGGCCTCTAGTAATTAATAATTAAGTCACAGCACTTATATCAAAATAATAAAACAATTTTGGAAAGACCTAACTCATCAAGCAGAGAAAGTAACCACCACTTCAAGCAGATCCAACCTCAACTTCTCCCTAAATCCTACTTCAAGCTGATGTATGTAGTCACTTTGCTGACAGGTAAAAAGCAAACAGCTTCCCTTTCCGTCAAAGCTTTCACTCAAGCAAGGAAAACAAATGCTGTGGCTTCAAATTATTTATTTGCTATGGTGCAGGAATAGGATCAATAGAAGAGTAAAGCAAAAGGAAAAGATATTCGTGATTAGAGTAGTTGCTGATTCTTAAAAAGAGCTGGATGCCAAAATTTTAACACAGTTTACCTCAAGACAATAAGAAGACTGTCAGGCTTATTTTTAAAATAAATTTCTTATCTGAAAGGCCTGGGCAAAGAGGAAAAACACAAAGAGAAAACCCAAAGGATAAAAATAAAGTTTCATAAGAGTGATGATAATCCAAGTTGAGGCAGACCTGATATAATCCCTTAGCTAAGGCAGTTTTTGCTTTGATCCAGGCATGGTATCCCGAGGGCTGAAATTTACTACTGGAAAGCAGTGGTTCTCAGTGTGTGGTCCCCAAACCAGCAGCCTCAGCATGACCTGGAAACTTGTTAGAAATGCAAATCCTCAGGCTGCACCCCAATTAGAAATTCCGGGGGTAGAGCCTAGCATCCTCTTTTTTAAAAGCCTTCCCAGGGTTCTGATGCAAGCAGAACTTTGAGAACCACTGGTTGAAAGCAGAGGTCCACAAACTTCTGCAAAAAGCCAGAGAGTAGATGCTTTAGATTTCAAAGTCCTGTTAGAACTACTCCAAAAGCTGCCAGAGGCAATCTGTGAACTATTGGGCATGACGGTGTTCCAATAAAATTTTGTTCCAGAAACTTGTAGCCGGCTGGATTTAGCCAAGGGCCTTTGCTGAGCCCTGCAGAGGAAACTGGTGGGAGGAGGGAGCAGCAGGTCGCTCACTATGTCTCCTTTCTCTCCTTCACCCTTTTGTTGGTCCTGACACCTGGTGGTGAGTCCAGATGGCGCCAAAGTACCTCCCACTTGAGAACTGGAATGTGCGTGCACATCCCTGCTTCCGCTTGAGAACAGTGCACGGGAAGTGCTCCAGCCATTTGGTAGTGACTGTTAAGGCACAGCAAGGAAAGCAGTGGAAGGGGATGAGAACAAAAGCACCTGTTAGTCAGTAAAACCCGGGGCTAAGAAAGATAGAGTGGTTGGTGGTCTGTACTGTGCCACTTGTGTTTCACTTGCCCCAAATGTATCCATTTTTTAATGCTAAGACAGGTGGAGTCAGCTCATGGTACAGTGGCCTCTATTCTCTTTCCTGATTCCACAACAGAAATTAGTGATCAATCATGGCCATCCGCTCCCCCTGAGCCTGGGCATGGCCTCGGATTCCTTTTGTGCATAGCCCTTCAGGAGGCTACTAGTAATAGGCAGGCACTGAGCTTCACATAAAATCTACTGTGCTTCCTTGGCCAAGCTATTGCTGCTGGGTAGGTTTTATTAATATATAAATATGGAGCTGGAAAGTAGCTTAATGACACTGTCATTTTATTTAGTTTGTATCTTCCATAGTAGAACCCCGATAGAACAGGATGTGGAACAATTTAGTTCTCCTAAGATGGAGCCAAACGTGGGGAGAAATTATTCAAGGCAGTAGTTGGTACCTTTCTGTTCTAAATGTATATCTCCAATCTGAATCTTTTTCCTGAGCTCCAAACTCACCTATCTAATTGCCTACTTGATATTTTCACTACTTGCATGTTCAAGAGACACATCTCAAAAATTAAAACCCCCTAGGGACTTCTTCTTCCTGTCCAGATGAAATAACAGGGGTTGGGTTTAACCAGCAGCAGCAGCCCAACATTATACAACTAGCAAGCCAGACAAAATCCATGAAACAAGTTTTCAGACCTTGGACATGTATTATGTATAATGTGTTTACTGTCTTGTCTCTCTCAACTAGTACATTCGTTCCATGAGGGAAGGAATACTGTCTTTTGTTTTTACTGATGAAATCCCAGTGTCTAGAGAGCAATGGCAGGCATGTACTAGACCTCAGTATATGTTTATTGAATGAATGGAGGAGGATGTGCTTGGCCAAGTCCCACAGCTGTAGTACATGCTATCTGTCACCAGAGGGCAACACAAGAGCATTAAGTTTTAATGATGGAACCCAGCGACACTGAAACCCAGATGCACACACAGAGGAAATGAGGATTTGTCAAACCCAGGTCAAACCTAGTTAAACAAATCTAGCGGATTTTTCAAACCCAGTAGAGCCTGAATAACAAGAGAAATCAGGAATAATTGAATCAACCAGTGTTTTGCTCTGAGTGATTTTGAACGTCACTTCACAACACTTGGATTCACTTCTGGCCCTTTTATCCCATGATTCTAATTCAAACAGGGCCCCCTCTCACCTACCCCATCTTTAATTTCATATTCAGGCTAGAAGGTAAGGCAATGCATTTCCCCCTAACGTTGTATTTGAGCTCCCAGGATTCAGCTAACTACCCATAAGTTCAATAGAAAGACCCTTTTGTGTGACGTTAGACTATATCCATGAGTGAGCTTGACTCAACTTATTTATTCCCACATCTATTTTTTTTTTTTTTTTAATGAGGCAGAGTAATACTTCTGGAAAGGAAGAAAAGTTAATACCACTCAGGGAACCCCAGGGCTCTCAGACAGCGTCAATTAAATGCTATCGTTTCTTTCCTTGTTATTACTTTGGGGAGGAAACTAATGCACAGCAATTTGAGACATATCTGATATTGCCTCCCAGAAAAGAGACCATTTAAATGTATTCATCTGAGGAAATGACTAAATTTCTTTTCTGCATGATGGAAGAGTTTAATTTTTCCTGAAAGAAGCAGCATTTCTAAAAGAGATCAGGGGAGGGCAGTAAAGAGTTGCATAGGGGTAGCCAATGAAATATCCCTACAATAGAGAATTATGTTTTAAGCTAATTTACTTTTGTTTTACTGTCCCCGAATACAATTATCCACCATTTTGTTGGCTTGAAAAAATTAAAGTGTCATAAAAGGGTTTATGGATATTAAGTTTAGTCATTGAGTTAGCATAGGACCTCAGAATGAAAAAGTCCCTGGGTTGCATGCTGCCATTGACTATAGCTTACTGCCTTGTGCAAGATAATTCTTTTTTTTTTTCTTTTTCATGATTAAATATTTAAGTGACTTTAATGAAAGACATCCTTTTTATGGGAGCAAATGTGTTCATTTCTATTTTAGGGTCATTTCTTTTCCAGTCCTGACATTTGACTTATTTTAGAATGTCTA
Organism: Eptesicus fuscus; assembly: GCF_027574615.1. NCBI lineage: Eukaryota > Metazoa > Chordata > Mammalia > Chiroptera > Vespertilionidae > Eptesicus > Eptesicus fuscus. The sequence goes on from NC_072482.1 coordinate 83,540,868, forward strand.
ATCCACATTCATGTCTCACAGAATTTTATTTTCTCATTGAAACAAACAGATGTGAAGAGATATAGGTTGCACTTCTTGGTACTGATTATTATTTTAAAGCAGAATCAACCTAGGAACTTGCTTTCTTTAATCTAACTCCATTGATGTATGTGGGTGTCTCTTGGGGGGAAAAAAAAAAAATAAAATATATATATATATATATATATATATATGCCATTTATATGCCATTTACTTGAAAAGAATTATATAAACACATCTGATTGTCTAATTCTCTGACAGAATAGAAGGTCAGTGTTTCTGGAATGAATCAAGGCATCCACCCAAGCTAAGATCCTGACTACCTTCTCATAATATCTAGTAATTTCCTTTGTCGCACTCATCAGAACTGTAATTACTTAATGATTTGTGGTTTTTGTTCTCTATCTTCACCACCTAGACCTGTACCACACCCTCGGGCCCTTTCAAATCTCTTCCCATTTATGGTGGTATCCCTGACAATGCACACAATGCCTGTTCACATGGTAGGGCCTCAGTAAATATTTGTGAGGGAATAAATAAATTCTACTAGATTATAAACTCCAAGCACGAGAATGGTCTCACAGTCACCTTCAAATCCCTAGTATTTAGCACCTGCATGATAGAGCCCGTTTCCTGAATAAAGAGTTGTCTAATTTATTTATTCTCTCTACAGAAGGCCACAGTGAACAAAACAAGTTTCATGCTATCATGAAAACATTCTAGTAGGAGGCAAGGGAACAGAGGTAACAAACATGTATGCATGAATAATTAAATAATTGAAATGTCAGACAGTGGTACGTGTGCTTATTATACTCTTACAACAGGTCAAGAAAGCCTGCCTTGGGAAGCTGACAGCCAAGAGCAGAGCTGAAGGCGCCATTCTCTGAAGAGCACAAAAGAGTCTCCCAGGCAAGGGGATAGCTTGTGCAAAGGCCCTGCGCAGGCGTTTGGCAAGTTCAAAAGGTCAGTGAGGCCAGAGGAATCACTGAAGGTGGACATGGCCATCCGCCCCTGCCACCTCTGCAATGGAAACTGAAGAAAAGCGGCTTGGAAAGCATGACACGAGGACTGCAGTGACAGAACAATCATCTAGTAGCAAACACAAAGGAATCCTGTCCTAAGCACCCAAAGGCAAGGTGTCCAATACTCTTAGCATCTGGTTTTGCCGCATTAAATGAAGAATCCCTCATCAAAACTTAGGGAAATATTATGTTTATAATGTTAACTGAAATATCAGGATACAAAATTGCTTAGACAGAATAAGTGTAACCAGCCAAGGACTATGCAAAGAAATAAGACAATGTTCATGCTCATTTCTTAAAGCATCGTTTAACAAATATTTAGTGAATATCTTCTTATGCTGGGCATCATTCTTGGTGCCGGGGTTACAACAGTGAACAAAACAGAAACACACCTGTCCTTGTGGTGCTTTGTATATTACCAAAAGAGAGATAGCCAAAAAGTAAAAATTACACAGAGGATGGGATCATTCAGCTGTGACAAAGGCTCTGAATGAAAGATGTCAGGATCGACGTGGATGCCTTCCCAGGTCACCTTCACAAATAATCTGTCAGCCAGCCAACAGAGCAAACATGAACAGAGGTTTCCTTTAAGGGGTAAAACGATGAAACAATTTTCTTTCTCTGCATTTTCTTAACTTCTTTTGCAATGAGGATGTTATTTTACTTATGTAATCAAATTAACAAAATTTACTAAATAATACAGAAAGATATTCTCATTAGAATTGTAGTCACTAAAGATAAAGTTAGGAGCTCCTATTAAAAGGAAAGAAGACAGGTATAAAGTAATATTATAAACTAGAGGCCTGATGCATGAAATTCGTGCAAGAGTAGGCCTTTGCAGCCTACAGATTCGTTCACAGGTGGGGTCCCTTGGCCTGGCCTGCACCTTCTTGCAATCCGGGACCCCTCAGGGGATGTCGGATAGCCAGTTTCAGCCTGATCCCCGCAGGCCTGATCCAGACAGGATGGAGCCCAATCCTGTGCATTGAGCATCTGTCTCCTGGTGGTCAGTGCGCATCATAGCAACCAGTCAACCTGTCGTTTGGTCATTTGGTCGCTTAGGCATATATATATATATATATATATATATATATATATATATATATAATTAAAAGTAATAGATTTGAGCCCTGCCTGGTTTGGCTCAGTGAATAGAGCATCAGCCTGCAGACTGAAGGATCCCAGGTTCGATTCTGGTTGAGGGCACATGCCTGGGTTGAGGCCTTGATCTCCAGGAGGGGGCATGCAGGAAGTAGCGGATCAATGATTCTCTCTCATCATTGATGTTTCTCTCTCCCACTTCCTTTCTCTATGAAATCAATAAAAATATGTTCTAAAAAAAAAAAGTAACAGATTTGAGGTCTGTGATTGGATTCCTCTGCTTCATAACTGGTACAAATTTTCTCATAAACAAATCTCTCTTCCCAGGAGCATAAGAAAGCACACTTTATTGTTTTTAACACAGATGCTTTCTCTTATGATTTGTAAGAAGTCTATCACCAGAGATACTATTGTTAACCCAGTGATCAAAGACATATTTCTGCCATTCTATCGTAGAGAAGCAGCAAGAAGTGCTTTCAGGCGTTGACCCACCTGTTTTGGGGACATTAGTGGACCTCAGCAGAACGAAGCTCCTTATTTCTTTTATTGATATTTTTATTGATTTTAAAGAGAGAGAGAGAAACAGAGAAAGAAACATCAATTTGTTGTTCCACTTATTTATGCATTCTTTGGTTGATTTTTGTATGAGGCCTGACCGAGAATCGAACCTGCAACCTTGGCATATCTAACAACTGAGCTACCCAGCCAGAGCCTAAAGGCTCCTTATTTTAAAAACCTTCTTCATCTCACTCATTTATGGACTATAATGAACAACATAAACTGATGAACAAAAACAGATCCAGAGACAGAGAAGCATCTATCAGACCATCAAACCTCAGAAGGAAGGTAGGGGAGGGTGAGGGTAAGGGGAGAGATCAACCAAAGGACTTGTATGCATGCATATAAGCCTAACCAATGGACACAGACAACAAGGGGGTAAGGGCATGAGTGGGAAGGGGGACTGAGGAGGGTAATGGGGGAATAAGGACACATATGTAACACCTTAATAAAGAAATTATTAAAAAATGAAAAAAAAAACCTTCTTCATCAAACTCAGAGTCAAAACACTGTTGACTGCTGCAAAACCAACTGTGGAAATGGGATCAATAGTGACTCCAATCACTTCAGCAGGACATAGGGCAGATGATCGCTCCCATGTCTGAGAAGAGGAACGTCAGGGTTACATCCTCAGCATCCGGAAAACCAGCGTGTCACATGACTGTCAGGTCCACCTCCCGCCAATACCTGACATTGAGGAACAGAACAAGTGAAGAAACGGGAACCAGCCCCCGTTTACTTAACCACACGATCTGCTGGAAGCAATGTTCATACGAGGTCTGAAGGGAGAACACCCAGAACCCTAAGAGAACAGGAAGAAACATACTACTTAATTTGATCCAAACCAAACAGAAGAGCTATTTTCTCTGTCTGTTAATGCACATACACATTCCTCGATAAAAATCAATATAACCACTAGAACAATGGGGAGGGTGTATTGCATGGGAGGGGGGGGGGTTCAATACATTACCTAAACAAATAAAATTGATATACCGGACCTAACTACACTGTAAATGGATTTTGCCTAAATTTCCTGTCTCTCTTTACTTCCCCCTTTCTATTTTAGAAATTCAGTTTTAAAAAATGTTATAATGAATAGCACTCAGCAATTCTCAAGGAAAAGCATCTCTTGCTATTTTCCCAGGCTTCCTTCTCTTTCCTTGAAAGACAAAAGACAAAAAAAAAAAAAAAAAGCAACAAGGAGAGACTGTTCTGTGCTGCCTGCGGTTCCCCATGGTGCGATGCTGATGTAACAGGCGGGGAGGGGGTGGGGGGCGCCCTGACTGGCTGTCTGAGAACTGGTCATGTCTTCACAGAGGGCAGGGAGCAGGGGCGGCAATCAGCTTACAACGAAATCACATCTGAGCACACGCTGCTGCCACAGAGGCCACCAAAGAGGCAGCCTTCAAAGGAAAGGAGACCCTGGGGCCGCTGGAGGCAGAGGCTGCCAACATCCCAGCCTCTCTGTTTGGGCATCTCGCAGACCAGGGAGGGGGGTGGCTGATGGGACACCCTGGGAAGTGCACACGGGGAAAAAGCGCATGTTTAACATCAGGAGCGAGAGGCAAGTGCCAAGACACCGAATAAAGCCAGCGAGGAGATGAAGGGACAGAACAGGAAGGGAAAGGCAGGGGGATGTGGTAACACCAGAACTGAGGCTTGTTACCCGCCTCTCGGGCTTCCGGTGACTGAGGTGTGAGAACACCGCTCACAGCATTATGTACAATGGCAAAGCATTGGGAACAACCTAGCTTTACAGAGTTAAATACATGGGTACGTTGTTGGTTATATTATCCATTCAACTGCCGTGCCAGTGATGCCCCATGTGTTCCAGGACATTCGCTGGGCTACCCAACTCCCTCAAGAGACTGTGCCAATCAGTCTCCCCCAGCTGTGTGCGCGGTGGGCTGTACTCAGCTCCGTGATCGGCTCTCACCCCCGTGCCATCTCAGGCTGCTGCCTAGTCACAGCCCTCCTTTCCTACAGTGACTCAGATGGGCATGTCTCCTCAAACACCATGCTGCAAAACCAGGTTCCTACTCCCTCAGCTGCCTTCCCTCCTCCACAAGCCTCAGGGGAGAGTGAGGTCCTGAATCTGACAGCTGGTGGTACGGAGGGACCGGTGAAGGAGGTGGGGCATGTCATTTGGAATCCGTGCAATATTTGGCTATTCCAGAACCAGACTACAGCAGGGGTTCACTTTCGGGGAAAAGCTGGCCGTGGGAGGGGGGTGGGGGGGAGGGCAGAACCCCACTGAGGAATAAGGATTGGTCCGGAGGGATTCAAAGCAGCTGCTTGATGTTAATGATCTAGCTGTGTTATTTTTAATAATCTAGCAATATATTGAAAGCAAAGAATTAGAAAGCACCTGACTTATAAAAGGGTTTGTTATGCCGTCGTTAGAGGTATCCACTTTCTCGACATTGTAATATTAAAATGTCCCTTTATTTTTGTCTCTGGGGAATTTTTAGATGGGTGAGAAGAATGCCTTTCTTTGTAAAGTGGGAAAAAGGTGGTTATGAAGGGGCAGTAGAAGGAAAACTGGCTCGATGCTTTTATCATAGGTGCTTCCCTCGACAGATAAATTTTGGAAAGAGTACACCTGGAAAATCCTTGTAAGCATTATCCGGGGCATGTAACTATACTGTCTTCAAGCAAAAACATCAAACCATTTCCTGGGTTTTTGGGGCCAGGCCCCGATTTCTTATTACAAATCATAAAGGTCTTTTCATGATTACCCCCCATACCAAAGAGTTTCTTCATTTGCATCCTAAGCCAGATTTTCAAACCTCTCCTCCAAATATGAGAGTGCAAACCACTATTTAATTATATAATCAAGATCTTCAAAGAGAAATACAATCCAAGGGAAACATGTCTGAAGAACTTTAATAATGAAAGAGACACCGTGGAGCTGGTTAAGTCTGCCTTGAAAACCTGCCTAGGAAAGCAGGTAGGACAAAAACCCCCTGCTGCCAAATTACTGTTGTTCTCTCAGTGATGATGACTTAATAACAGCAAGAAGCACCAGGAAATGATAGCAAAATCCCTGTCACTGATATTATAAAGATACTCTTTGCAATGCTGCTGGAGAAGTTCTTTTATTATAACCTACCAGATCTTAATCAGTAACAACTTTAAAATTTTTGGACATATAAATGAGTGATTTTGATTGATTTTGCATGACATTAGGTCATCACAACCACACACACAAAAGAAAGCTTTATGTTTTCCTCCTAACACTTCAAAGGAAAGCATGAGAGCAGTAGTGCCCTTTCCCCAGGGAGGTGTGGCTTATAGTCACATAGCTTCCAGCTACCCAGAGCTGAATTAATATATGAAAGAAAGGAAAGTTTTCTTCAGGACCATCTAAATAGAATGATGAGAATGCCTTCAAGAGATATTGAAAATGGAAAGAAGCCATGCTCAAACAAGATTATTCATTTTAAAGGCTCAGAAAAATAAAAAACAAAACTGAAAATGGCTGTGGGAAATTAAGAATGGTTCATACAGATCTTGAACTTGGCCTTTGGGGAGAACAAATATATTCTACCCTGTGCTTACAGCATCCAATCCCCATCACCTCCCTAAGAAAGCCTGTAATGAAAGCCGATTACCTCACAACATGCCACTAGAAAGAATGATCCATCTACTTTCCATTGCTTACTGAGGTACAAGGGGTTACCATGGTCCAGGCAGCCCCATCACAAGCAATGCCAAACACGCAGCGAGTGAATGGAGATTACATAAAGGCGCGGGGAGGTGCTATAGGACAGCCAAGGGTTCCTTGTTATAGAGCAACAAAACTGCCTGCCTAAATGGTGAGTGTAGCAGGACAGCGAGAAAGTTCAAGAAAACATAATTAAGTTGAGTTCTATGTAAAATTTCATAAGCTACCTAAAACAATTAAGAAGTAGTTTATGACACTTAAGTAAAAGAGGCATTTTAAAGAATACGAAGAGTGTAAATAAAACATTGCCCAAACCACATCCTGTAAGAAATACAGCCACTGTGGTTTAAATTACTTTCACTTTTGTTTTTTTGTGTTTGTTGGGGTTTTTAGCTTGGAAATTATCTTGAACTAACTTTTCAACATTTTACTCTTTAACGTTTTATTTTATATGTATGTATTTGTACCTGTATGGATACATATGTGTGCATATGCGAGTTTTTTTTTCCTGAACTACATAACAGTTAGTTGCAAATATCATGCCCTTTACCCCTAAATATTTCAGCATGTATTCCAAGAACAAAGACATTACCTTACCACACACGATTATTAAATTCAGGAGGCTTCATGTGAATGCAATATTCAACAATATACAGTTTATTTTCAATATTTATCAATTATCTTTAAAAAAAATGTCCTTTGTGGAAATTTTTGTTCCAATCCAGGAATTTGCATTGCATTTACTTGTCAGGCCTCTTAAACTCCTCTAATCTAAATTAATTCCTTACTCCTTCTTTTTCTTCAATGATATTAACCTTTTCAAAAATTATTTGCCATTCGTTTTATAAAATGCCCCCTCAATGAGTCTGATATTTCTGTAAGTGTATGTTTATTTTACACATTTTAGGCAGGAGTAGTATATCATTAGTGCATCACAACAGGAAGCTCAACTGTTTGTGATTTTAACTGTAAACACTTGGTTAAGGTGGCATCTGCCAGGTTTCTCAACTATAGTGTTACTGTTTTACTTTTTGCTATTAACTTTTAACCTCTAGGAAGATATTTTGAGATAATGTAATGTTCTGTTCCTCGTCAAATTGATGCTGTTGTAATAACCTGGTTATTTGTTACAGAATTTACCAGGCGATCAAGAATACACAGGAGTACTTGAGATACAAGAAAAACTCATTTATTTTCAGATGTTTGCATGTACTAGTACAATGACTCAGGGGAGACTGTTTCTCTCCAAAACCTGAGCAAACCAATATGGAGGAAGCTCTCCCTTTATACCCTTTGGTTTCTTTGTCCCCCAAATAAGGATCAGACTTCCAGACCTTTCGCGGGCTTTGCATAAAGCCCCATGTGTTGGGATGGGGGCCGTGAGACCACACCTAAAGGCCTGGCCTGGCACCAGTGCTGATAACCCCCACTGGATGTTGTTGTGTATTGCTCATGGTTTATGGCCTCTGTAAAATGGGAGCACTAAGGTAAACAGGTCTTGCAAGACCAGATAATGGAGGAAGGGACAGTGACTAGACTATAGGCTAACAGGAACGTGCATTAGGTTACTGGCACAGATTCAGATTGCTAGAGCCCCCCCCCCCCCCCAAAAAAAATGTCTTATTTTCCCCATCAATTATTTAACAGCAAACGAGGAAAGGGAAGACCAGATAGACATATGCCCAGTAAGGTCTGAGTGAGGTGGAAAAATACTTGCCTGTGAATCGCACACAGAAACAGGTAATTGGCAAGATGGACGTGGCCACTGCAAACTGGTGAAATCTAAATCTATAAACTTCTAGACAAAGGAGCCACTCCCTCATGGCTCCAGGGCGCCTGGCTCCTGATACTCCTAATGAAGGGGCAGGCTCTTCTGTGGTCACATGGCTCATGGCCACGTGGGGCTCCACATATGGACTAACAGACTTGAATTTGGCCTGAATGCTGCACCACAGCCAGCTGCACCATGGAACAGAAACTCTGGACACTGGGCTTATTTCTGGCCTTGCTGAACTCCCAGCTGTACCTTTTCCAGGACTGGCTTAAGGGGCAGGGGACTTTGGAACCCGAGACATGTAAATCCACGCCAATAAAATCTCCCCCATCCTATCCTCCTGAGCGAGCCTTAGAAAATTCTTTTTCTGAAGGTATTGCAAGAGCCTTTCTCCCACTGGTGTCTGGGAAGTCTTACACATTAGTTCCTCCGGCATCAAAACTTTCACCCAAGTTTTAACATCCATTGATGATAATTGCTTAAAATAATTAGTATGGGATGTTTGAAAAATCATTTCAGTATCTTTTGAAAAGGCTATATTATTAGAAACTAAAAACGAGTTTTGAGTTTTGTCATGAAACGGAATTTTTGAACTGGAACCCGGATTCTTTGTCCGCCGGAGTCAAAGAATGAATCCACAGACAGAGGGTAGTATAGCAAAGGTGGAGATTTATTAAAGAACAAGTAGAGACTTCCACGTGGGGAGGGGGAAAGAGTCCCACAGAATGGACTCCCACGTGGGGAGGGGGAAAGGGTCCCACAGACTTCCTGTTTCCATGGTTTATAAAGGCTGCAGTTCCTGTGTCCTGATATCCCCTCTGATTGGTCAATATTCCCTTTTGAATTGGTTACTATTAGTGACTCCTGAGGCCCTCCTCCCTCATTGTCCTTCCATTCCTTCTGGGCTTTCTTCCTTCTTCTTTATTTTGTAAATATAGACCTTCTTTTGGCTACTTCCAGTTCCCTTGTCTTATGGAAATATACCTGTTGCTGCTCCCTTGTCTCATGGAAAAGTAACTGTACCTGGCTTCCTTGTCTTATGGAGATGTACCTTCTCCCCATCTGTAGCCCTGTTTTTTTTCCCATGGACCCCAATTCTAAAAATTCCCTAAATCTGCCTATGTTCCCCTAAAATTCCTGTTTCAGTCATTTCTCATGTTTATGTTTTTAGATGTATGGAGAGATAGATACTTGTGCAATTTGATCAAGCCTACAATTTAACTGATTTCTTAAGACATATAGAAATCTTTCTCTCCTACTGGCATTTTGACTGAAAAGCCTTCCTCTCATGAGACAATTTAATGTGTGCATAAGGGCATGTGCATGCAGCAATTATTATGTATTAGTAGCCCTGCGCACAAATCCGTGCACCAGTAGCTCTCTGCGGGGCCTGGCCACTCCGAGCCTGCTGCCCAGAGGCTCTCTACGGCCCAGAGGCCCATCCACAGCCAGGCGCGGAATGCTTGCCTCATCGCGACGACGCAAGCACCTCCCCCACCCCAACCCCAGCTGCTCCATGCCCACTGCCCAGAGGCCCTGGTCAGGGGTGGAACACTTGCCTCATAGCTGTGGTGACAAAGCAAGCATTCCACCAGGCTGCTCACGCTGCTCGCTCTTAGGGGCCAACCCCCCCCCGGGACTGGGGGACTCTGATGGGGCCGCCATCTTGTGGCTATGGGCGCCACCATCTTTGTTATGGAGTGATGGTTAATTTGCATATTACCCTTTTATTAGATAGGATTGCTTCCTAAGAAATTTCTGCAGCATAATACTATGTAGGATATATTGGTGTGTTTTTCACAATACAAGTCTCTTTTTTTCATGCAATTGTAGGATTTTTAACTTTGTAATCAAAAGGATTGGTGGATGGATGTCAAAGGAATGGCTCCTCTTTTAATATCAGATGTTCTGAGGGCCCAGAACCAGTGCTGAAACTGGAAAACCGTTCCATAAACTGAAGTAATCAGGTACATAGACACGAAGCTTGTATCTTGCATAAAACAGATGCACAATAGACCATGTTAAATGGAAAATTGACTGAACTCCATTAAATATATAATGAGTTCTTAAAAACAAAAGCTTTCTAGCCCTAGCCAGTTTGACTCAGTGAATAGAGCATCATCCTGTGTACTGAAGGGTCCAGTGTTTGATTCTGGTCAAGGGCATGTACCTCGGTTGCAGGCTCGATTTCCAGCCCTGGTCAGGCACCTACAGGAGGCGACCAAACCAATCGATGTGTCTCTCTCACATTGATGTTTCTCTCTATCTGTCTCTCCCCCTCTCTTCCACTCTCTCTAAAAATCAATGGAAAAATATCCTCGGGTAAGAATTAACAAAAAATAAAAATAAATGAAAGCTTTCTAGCAGCATATTGAAAGGAATAATGCATTTAAAATGTAAAAAATCAAAATTGAAAAAAAGTCTCTTATACTTGAAAAGTTACATTTTACTCACTCTAAAGTAATAGAGAAGAGGATAAATCCCTTTTTGCATAATTCTTAAATTATGTCTTGGTCAGGAAAAAATACCTGGAAGTTTCAGTTTAATAGAAGCAGGTCAAGACAACATCATGTAGCCTCAGTGTTGGTTGTGTTGTTTTCAATTGATCGGTGACAATCAGGTGAGTTTCCCCATAAGGAAGCAAGTAGCACCAGGTGAGTGGTGATTACAAGCTCTCAGAACAGGCAGATTTCAACAGGACAAAGAGGAAAAGAGGTACTTGTGTTTACTAAATAAACACCACGTTTTTAAATACTAACAGGCAGTCTTGGGAAAAATTAACTCAATTGTGAAACACACTAACAAAAAAATGGCTTTGGTAGAAGAGTTTATCTCTTGCCCTGTGAACCTGATGAATTATACATCGATGTGGAAAGTGCTGAAAGCTGCAAACTTGACCAATATAATGGAAATAGCACTGAGCTTGAAGTCAGAGGCTAGGGATGGAGTTACAGCTTCTTTCCTTAATTAGGCATAGCCCTTAAGCAGGCTACTTAATCTTTCTCAGTCAACTCTGCCCATAGACATGTATTTGATAAATAAATGTACAGACCCACTTTCCATTTCTGTAAAATAATTACTGAGCATAGGAGTAACTTAAACACATTGTGGCTTCTAAACAGAGGATTCCCCTATTTAATCTCAGATGGCTTATTATTCTCAACTGAAGATGAATAGCTTTTTAAATATATTCTTATCGAAAAGATCATGTTTTGCTTCTAAAGCATAAAGATTCCAAATGAAAGATTTTAGTTTTCCCTGGTGTACCAAATATATCCATTAAAATATAATAATGAATAAATGGTAATTTTTAAAATTTTAAGTGACATTTTTAATTTTCAAAGGATTTTAATATACATAGATTCTAAACGTAATGCTACTAACCTTTTGCAAACAAATACAGGATTGTAAGAAACCACATATATTTCAGCTAAACTGGGTTCCAGCTAGATTTTAAGAGAAAAGGTGATGATTAATGAATTTCCAGGTTAACAGAAACTACCTCAGGCTGCTGCGATTGTCTTTGACACCACAGGGCAGTAATTTGAGGTATTAACAGGAAAAATGACAAATGAGTTGTTGAAAAGGTGTCTTCATCGGGACCCCTCTGCCTGCCTGACCCCAACTCCAGCATTAAGACACTCTTGGATTAGCAAGTCTGTACCCAGATCTCTCACCACTGAGAAGGTGTCAGGCAAACAGGTAGTAAATCCTGCAAAAGCTTTCCAGCGATTGGGTTCCAAACTGCCTCTAGCTATTGGCATCAGGTATACCTCTGCTCAGTGTGCTGCCAAAACTGATTAGCTAAGGGATGTACATGTATGTATTCTTAATTATCTTGCAAACCTGGAAATGGAAAAAAATAATACAAGCCATTGGTGGATATGCTTTTGATAGACTAGATTTCTTTAACAAGGCAAAACATTTTTATATAACTGCAAAAAGAGCTCTTTAAGAGCTAATTATCTAACCAGCTTGCATTGGCCATCCTGGAAAATACTGTTCATTAAATGACATTTCCCCCCCCACAACTTTTTCTGATGTTAACAATGAAAGCAAAGTCCCATAGATTTTATTTAGCAAGCAGGTCCAGAAACAGTCACATTACCTCTACTGTTAGCCCAATGCAGTCCCATCTTTCTTCTTTTTGGCATAAAGCTCACTGCATAGAAGAATCACACAAGGCAGATGTGACAATATTCTTTTTATTTCTTTTGACTTGGAGTCGACTCTTTTTTTAATTTTATTTTTCAGTTATTTATATTGAATATTATTTTGTATTCATTTCAGGTTACAACACAGTGGCTAAACAATCATATACTTTATAGTGTCCCCCCTTATATTTCCAGTACCAACCTACAATATTATTGACTATACTAGAGGCCCGGTGCACAAAATTCGTGCATGGGGAGAGGGGGGACATTCCCCTCAGTCCAGCCTGCATCCCCTCCAATTCGGGACCCCTCAGGGGATGTCCGACTGCTGGTTTAGGCCCGATCCCCGGGATTGGGCTTAAACCGGTAGTCGGACATCCTTCTCACAATCTGGGACTGCTGGCTCTTAACTGCTCACCTACCTGCCTGCCTGATTGCCCCTAACTGCCCCCCCTGTCAGCCTGATCACCTCTAACCACCTCTGCCTGTTGACTTGGTTGCCCCCAACTGTCCGCCCCCTGCCGGCCTGGTCGCCCCACGCAACCTGCTGTTCAGTTGTTTGGTCATCCCTCACTAACCCCCCTGCCGACCTTGTGGCCCCACACAGCCTGCTGTTTGGTCATTACTGTTACTGTGACGGTGTCCCAGACAATTTGCATATTCCTCTATTATTAGTATAGATTATCTATGCTGTAACTTACATCCCTGTGACTGTTTGTAACTACCAACCAGTGTTTCTTAATCCCTTCACCTTCTCCCAACCCCTCTCCCCTCTGGCAAATCAGTCTGTTCTCTGTATCTATGTGCCTGCTTCATTTTGTTTGTTTGTTTACATTCTACATAACAGTGAAATCATAGTGTTTATCTTTCTCTGAGTCATTCAGATGTGATAATATTCAAGAGGCAGGATTCAGCTCATGTTTTAAGAGTTTAGAATAACAGAATTTTCTCAGGGGTCTGGACACAGATCAGAGGGTATGCTAGGGCTGCTGAATTTACGAAGATTTCCCCCCATCATTCAAGATGGGAGATGGCTGTTCAATTTAGCCAACCCATTCATAATATGTGAGAATATTAGTATTAGAAAAGTAAAGAATTCATTTGAATAGATATTTCCTAGTATATATTAGTAGGTATGTTTTGCCCCTAAATCTCTCTACCCACCTAAACCAGTGGTTCTTATTAAGGACTCTTTCCCATTTCCCTCACCTTTACTCCCATTCCTTCCTATCCATGTGTGGCTAAATGTTGAAACAAAACTGGTTTGAAAGTATCAATAAATAATCGAAACAAGGTATATTTTATAAAGTTGCCAAAGCACTATCAATAAACAGAAGCAAATCAATCAAGTTTTACTGTGGACATAACTTTTTTAAATAATTGAACATAACCTGAAATAAACCACAATAAATAATAGTAACAGCTCTGATGATAGAATTGAAACATTCCTTTGACTGCTAATAATGTACCTAAATGTTATGCAAACTTTGAGACCATTTATTTCTACTTAAAGGTAAAAGTAAACTGAACACAAAAAGGTAGGATTAAAAAGTTTTTATTGTAGAATAATGTAGGAAGGACCCTAAATGTTCATTCCCCAAGTCCCCAAAAGATGCAGAAATTTCCTCCACAATCATCCTACAAGCCCAAGTGTATTCACCTCCGTTGCTAGGACTCATTGTCTGAGTCATCTCCCGCCATCTCTGGCTTTCAGCAATTTTCCTGTACGGCGCAAGCCTGTTTTCTTAAAACATTTGCCCGTTAAGTATAAAAATATATAAATACATGATGTAGTCATTTGACAATACTAACCCTAAATATAATTGCAGGTAGGATGATTTCTAAATGATAAGATTTTATAAAAATAAATCGTTGCTTTGTTTCAGTATTCTCACGTCTAAAACATACTAATTTATTTTTAAACCTAAAAATTTTAAAAATGTTTACCTAACAAATATTGGTACTTTCTTAGATATAATATTTTAATTTTGTAATATTCACCTCTTGGCCCTCTGGAAATTAAGATTAATTTGGTTTCATTACGATGAGATCTTACTTCTACCTACAAGTCATTTTTTACGTGAAGTCAAACCAGTCACCAGGATAATGAGTTTCACTCTCCTTATTGATTGACCTAAGGCTCCTGACTGTATGTTTTCTCCAGCAAACCAATGTACTGGGGGTATTGGGGTGTACAATCATCTCTTCCCCTAAATTTCTCAGCCTCAGCCTCTTCTCTTCTACTTTAATCCTCCCATTGAACCTGGAAACAAGCAACAGCTTGAGAGAAGCTGTTGAGAAGCCAACAACCATGGGAGATCCCTAAAAACAACCCCATGTAATGAAAGCTCATTTTTATCCTCTCTCCGAACACTGTAACAAAGAAAATGCCACTGCTGCATCCCCATCCACTTCTTTGGGAAATATTCGCACCTTTCAGTTCATTTCAACAGTTTTTTACCAAGTGTCAGACACTGGACTAGGACCCAGGCCTTGTGCGTGTACTGCAGTTACAGTAAGTCTAACTTGTGACATTCTCTCATTAAAAGTTAGCAGTACTGCCCTAGCCAGTTTGGCCCAGTGGATAGAGCGTCGGCCTGCGGACCAAAGGGTCCCGGGTTCAATTCTGGTCAAGGGCACATGCCTTGGTTGCAGGCTCTTCCTCGGGCCCGAAGCCTGGTCAGGGCTCATCCAGGAGGCAACCAATCGATATGTTTCTCTCACATTGATGTTTCTCTCTGTCTTTCCCTCTCTCTTCCATTCTCCCTAAAAAATCAATGGAAAAAATATCCTCGGGTGAGGATTAAAAAGTAAAATAAAATAAAAAAGTTAGCAGTACTGAAGAGCACTCCCCTTCACTCACAGAGTGAAGACAGCTAGATACCATGTGTCCGGTGATGTTTCGTAGACTCAGAGATGACCCTCATGAGAAATCCGCGTTTTCCCAAGAGGAGGCGGTGCATGTGAATAGTGTTAACCTCAGTTTACACATGAGATTTAAACAGTTTGAACTTCAGCTTACACATGGGGTTTTAATAAGAGTGAATCAATCAAACTGAAAATTATCTTTTGAAAAATAATGTGTCATTCGGAAGAAGTTGTTTTCTTGACTATAAAAACGGCATTGTCTCAAGAGTATAAATTAGATATAATTATATAAACTGGAAGACAGAAAATGTATATCTAAACATCATTCTAGTGGGCAGTTTATATATATTCAATGTAACAAAAATTTGGAATATTAAAAATATCTTCATTTGGGCATCATAAAAAAGAAAGCAAAGAAAGGAATTCTGTTTGCCCACTCAGTAACTCACAAAGGTTGACATAACAAGTCCCACAAACTGATCTCAGAAACAGAGCAATGTTGCATTTTCTATGAACACAAGGTTTGAAATACTATAGATTTTGCTTTATATAATAACGTTTGAAGCAATCTACATAGGAATTATGATCAAGATTCATAATTGCACAAATTTGAAAGGCCTTACATAACTCATTGCAAATTACATTGCTGTCATAACTCACAAAGTAGTAATTATAGTATTTTATAAATTTCTTACTGTCTAGGGCTGCAAATTCTTTAGCTAATCCATACAAACTTTTTGGCTGCAGATCTTCAATGTCATAAGCCTGGGTCAGGGTGTACTCCAGCTGCCAGTTGGATTCTCCTTTTAGATTAGCATCTGTCAGGTTCAAGTAAAACTGCAACATATCCTACAGTTAAAAACAGTAAGAAAGCCTGGTTCATTCGGGGGCGTACAAAACACTGCGCAGCAAGAAGACTCCTTCCTAGGATTAACGCGACACTCCTGATTTCAAGTTGTAGTCATTTAAAAAAGTGAGAGTTGATTTTGGAGAAAGAGTCCAACTAGAAGAGCTATATTACTTTTTCATTTTAAAAATAAATGAAAGAACATAATACAAATTAATGTAAACTACATAAAGAGATGTACAAAATAGAAAGCCTTCAATTCACACACGTCAGAAGTAACCACCACTAATGATATTATACATATCAGTGGTGTGCTGGAGGCGGCTGTAACCAGCTCACAAGAGCCGATTGTCAAATTTTCAGGAATCTTGCCAGTTAGTTGATATTAACTTTGGCAGCTTGAAATTGGCCATGATGGGAGTATTTACATCATGGAAATCAGCAAACACTATAAATCAAAGTGTGTGTTTTTTCTCCCAGTGAACAGGTTGTTAAACATTTACCAACACTCTCGTGTTACTTGTGTTGTTCTAGAGTTTATGTATGAAACATATATAAGTATTTAGAAAATATACACCTATTTCCTATTTTGGGGCTTTTTTATTTTTTTTAATATATTTTATTTATTTTTTTACAGAGAGGAAGGGAGAGGAGTAGAGAGTTAGAAACATCGATCAGCTGCCTCCTGCACATCCCCCACTGGGGACGTGCCCTCAACCAAGGTACATGCCCTTGACAGGAATTGAACCCGGGACCCCTCAGTCCAAAGGCGGACGCTCCATCCACTGAGCCAAACTGGTTCGGGCTTTTTTGGCTTTTTTTGAAAAATGAAGTCACACTATACAAACTTTTGGACTTTTAAAAAGTATTGAATGCTATATCAGGGACATCATTCTATGTTAGTACATATATATATGCACATACAGATACATATATGTGTGTGTGTGTGTCTGAGGTTCAGATTGAAAAATAGGCAACTGATAGTTGTAAAAAAGATTCCTTTGAACTAATTTATCTGCCAATTCTTTTATTTCCTCATTCAATCTAATATTTGTGAATTAAACCAGATTTCCTCTGCCCTACATCCTTTATAAAAACATGTTCTAGGAAATAAAAGAACTACCTCCTATTAAGTTTATCTAGGAAAAAATATATAGTTACATCAATAGACACTATAATTGAGAAATTCTTTCCCAATTAATTTGTTGTAAGGAGTACTACCCATAAGGTAAATGCTCAGTTTTTCTATGCTAAATTTATCTACAGCAGAGTCATGTACAAGCTCCAGAGAACTTTTATCACAAAAATAAATGTTCAGCTCAACTTATTTCCTTTACAAATTGTTTTTGCCAACATTTATTGAGCACTTACTATGAGCCAAGCATTTCCTTAGTGCTATATATATATATATATATATATATATATATATATATATATATATATATAATCCTCACAGCAACTCAGTGAAGGCAGTAATATTTTAATCCCCATTTTACAGAGGAATAGACTCAGACGGAAAAGTGAGGTGATACAGCTCACAAGACAGTATGGTTTTAGAACCAATACTCTCCTTCATAGCTTTATTCTAAAGAAGAGTGATTAATAACAAATAAGGCTTAGTGAAAAGTTTCAACATATATACAAGTCCATAGATAAGACACTACCTAATGAAACCTTCATCTAATTGAATGTGAAGTCTTTAGAAGTTTTAGAGAAACAGCCTCCCAAAGGTGACCTCATAAGCCCACACTTACAAATGCTGACATTCCAAATTCTATCTAACTAGTGGCCCGGTGCATGAAATTTGTGCACGGGGGGGGTTGGGGGGGAGGAGGTGTCCCTCAGCCCAGCCTGCACCCTCTCCAATCTGGGACCCCTCAAAGGATGTCTTACTGCCAGTTTACAGGGATCAGGCCTCAACCAGCAGTCGGACATCCCTCTCGCAATCTGGAACTGCTGGCTCCTAACCGCTCACCTGCCTACCTGCCTGCCTGATTGCCCCTAACCACTCTGCCTGCCAGCCTGCTCACCCCCAAATGCCCCCCCCTGCCAGCCTGCTCACCCCCAACTGCCCCCCATGCCAGTGTGCTCACCCCCAACTTCCCCCCCTGCCAGCCTGCTCACCCCCAACTGCCCCCCTGCTGGCCTGCTCACTCCAAACTGCCCCCCCACTATCCTGATCATGTCCAACTGACCCCCACTGATGGCCTGCTCGCCCCCAATTGGCCCCCCTGCTGGTCTGCTTACCCCAATGGCCCCGCCCCCCACCAGCCTGATCACTCAACTGCCATTCCATCCTGGCCTGCTTGCCCCAACTGCCCCCTGCTGGCCTGCTCGCCACCACTTTCCTCCCCACTGGCCTGCTTGCCCCAACTGCCCCCTGCTGGCCTGCTCACTCCAAACTGCCCCTTCTGCTATCCTGATCACCTGCAACTAACCCCCATTGACGGCCTGCTCGCCCCCAACTGGCCCCCCTGCTGGTCTGCTTACCCCTAACGGCCCCGCCCCCCACCAGCCTGATCACTCACAACTGCCGTCCCATCCTGGCCTGATCACCCACAACTGCCCTCCCCTCTTGGCCTCTAACCACCTCTACCTTGGCCCCACCACCATGGCTTTGTCCAGAAGAACATCTGGAAGGTCTCCTGGAAGGTCTCCCAGTCTAATGAGCATATTACCCTTTTATTAGTATAGATAGAGGACTGGTGCCCGGGTGGGGGCCAGCTGGTTTGCCCTGAAGGGTGTCCCGGATCAGGGTGGGGGTTCCCTTGGGGCATGGGGTGGCCTGGGTGAGGGGCTGAGGGCCGTTTTCAGGCTGGTCAAGCCCCCCAGTGGGGACCCTCACCCCATGGGGGTGTGGCCAGCCTGGGTGAGGAGCTGAGGACTGTTTTCAGGCTGGCCATGTCCCCTGGTCATCCAGGCTCCCAGCCCCTCCATTTTTTCTTTTCTTTTTTCTTTTTTTTTTTCAGCACCTCCTTGAGCAGAGGCCAGGGCCATCTGGAAACAGGTAACTGGGATTTATTTATCTTCTATAATTTAAACTTTGTAGCCTTGAGCGGAGGCCAGGGTCAGCCAGGGTGGGTGGGAAGCTTGGCTTCCTTCATCGCCGGGGGCAACCCAAGCCTCCTGCTTGCTCCAGCTCCATGGCTGCTTCCATCTGTGTTGGGTTAATTTGCATACTCACTCCTGATTGGCTGGTGGCATGGCTGGTGGGTGTAGCGGAGGTACGGTCAATTTGCATGTTTCTCTTTTATTAGTGTAGCTAAAGAGGGAATATGCTAATTGACCCTCATGCCATCGCAAAGATGGTGGCACCCACAGCCAATAAGGAGAGAATATGCTAATTGACTGCCCTGCCCTCAAAGATGGCAGCACCCACAGCCAATAAGGAGGGAATATGCTAATTGACTGCCATGCCCTCAAAGATGGTGGCGTCCAGAGCCACAAGATGGCAGTGCCCAGTCCCCTCAGCCCCGCTGTGCACCTGCATCCAGGGTCCCCCAGTCTCCTCAGCGCCCCAGCCTCCCAGGACCAGCCCGAGGTGCAGGCAAGCCTCAGATGATGGCTGCCCGGCCGCCCGAGGCTCAGGTAACCAGGGCTGGCTGAGGCTTGCGCTGCTGGCATTGGCAGCAGCAGAGGTGTGATAGGGGCATCGCCTTCCCCTGATTGCCGGGTTGCCTATTACCCCTGAGGGCTCCTGGACTGTGAGAGGGGGCAGGCTGGGCTGAGGGACCCCCACCCCCCAGTGCATGAATTTTCATGCACCGGGCCTCTAGTATAAATATAAAAAGGAAAGACATTAGAGTTTAACATAAAACACAGCACACACAGCTATGCTAAAAACATTCAACTAAAGTACTGGAAATGTGAAGACATGTATAAATATGGGGTCAATTCTAAAATTGTACCAACTTACCAATAACTTATAATCATGAGGATCATACTGAAATAGTCTGACTCCAGGGTTGTTGGTCTGTTTCTGTAAAGCGCCCTTCACTGGGGTAACAGCAGGAGCCACAAACGCAGAATTTACTGGACTTCCTGGACAAAACATGTGCACATAAAAATATTTTTTTAGAGACTGAGTTTAACTATATTAAAAATATGAACAAGTTCCAGATTAAGAGATTAATAGACAAAATAGCCCAACGATATATGATCTTTAATGGATTCTGACTTGAAACATCTGTCAGAAACACTTTTGAGAAAATAGAAACCTTTTATTATGGGATGGTATTAAATGATAGCAAAGAATTATTATTAATTTTATTAGATAAATTAAAGGTATTATGATTATGTAAGTGACTCATGTATTTTAGCAATGTATAGAGAAGCATGTAGGGCTAAAACATCTGATGTTAAGGTTCACTTTTAGATAATTTAGGAAAAAAATTTTAAAAAATGGATAGGTAAAGCAAATGTGGCAAAATCTTGATAGATGTTAAAATAAATGATGGCACATGAGTTTGTTTTATCATTCTCTCTGCTTTGCTTTTGGATATTTAAAATTTTTCATAATAAAAAATTCAAGTTATTACAAGTACACACACATGTCCTATACCTTTACCTGAAACAATATTCCAATGACTACATAATAAATATTTGATTTAAGTGTCACCATGTTATATACATATCATAGAACTAAATTTCTGAGTAAAAAAACTATCAAATTCTAAAAGATTATCATTTTTACCAAGACCACCCATTCCAAATAAAAGAGGTAAAGCATTTCAAAAATATTCCCCAATTACTGAAAAAAATACATATTGATTTTTCTCTACACTGACTACTATAAAATCAGAAGTCTTGCTTTGTTAACTCTCAAGTTTTCTACCCTCATGCAGAAAATAATTTTTAAAAATAGATCATCATTGTTCAGTTTGATACTAGAGTTTTCTTTTTTTTTTTTTCTTTTAATGCTGAGTCATTAACAATGCATATAAGTACTTAAAAGTAAGAGTTTATTATGTTTTACATTAAACCAATGGTAAAGTGCCCTTTGCTTTAGATTCAGTAAAATCTGGTGCTGGATTTAACGAAACATTTAATTTGCTAAATCAGTAAAAATTACCGGAGTTTCGATGCTTTACTTTAGCATCTTGGATTGGGGAGATACGAACAAAATGTCATATTACTGTGACAGGACAGTAAGGAGCTAGGAAAATTCCAGAGCAAGTGGAATGGGGAACCTGAGACAGGAGAGTTAAAACAAGACCAAACAGTGTGAGCTATTAGCAACCGGCTTGTAAATAACAACCCATTATCTTCCCCAGCCAAGGACACCTGAGAGCTAATTGTTAAAATCCTCCCTAAGGAGAGAATGCAGAAAAGGAGGGAGGAAGAGGAAAGGAAAAAAAGGCAGTTTTACTCCCTAAGCAGCGAAGCCAGCAGCCTCAAGGCTTGGCAAGATAAAATTGCCAAAACAAAACAAATAACAAGAGATAAATGATCATGCTTCTCACAAATTCTGGGAAGGCCACAACAAGATAGAAAGGGACCTTGAGAATGAATCTGTACCGCAATATCCAGCAGAGGGATTCTGAAGCCTATAGACAGGAGGGTATATTATGCCTCAGACCCCCACCCAACTCACTCTTCAGATTAGCTGAGAACTGTGTTTCATAAACCAGATGTATAGATATGCTTGCCTTGCTTCTTCAATAAAGGTTCATGCTTTACTTGCTTTAATAAAATTGGCTTCGTCACAAAGCAATCAAGGTCTCTTGTAAAATGCATTTATATGAAAAGACAAGAATCGAGGTTGGGGACAGCCCTCTCCCTCTGACCCAGGGAGCTGTCTGATATCTGTAAGAGGTGCTTCTAACGTTACCTTTCTCATCTGAAAGAACCATAATGCTGTCTTTGTGAGTGTGTCCATAAAATTGTCCTGCAATGACACCGCTGTATTTTCTAAAAATACCTATCAGTTTCTCATTATAGAATTCTCTCATGGCTGTAGTGCCCATTGAAAAGGGCAGATAGCCCACTGGGATATGTGCTATGATGTACACCTGGGGAAAGAAACAGAAGGATTGATGAGAATCTTTCTGCACATTTGTCGTAACTAATGACATTTAGATACCCAAGATCAAAAGTATATTAATTAAAATTTAGAAAGCAAATATACCATCTCTCCTTTTTATTACCAAAAAATATAAAATTAGAAAACTATTTATTTCGCTATATTTGTTCTTATCTCATTTAAATTACACTGCTGCCCTAGCCAGTTTGGCTCAGTGGATAGAGTGTCAGCCTGCAGACTAAAGGGACCCAGGTTCGATTCTGACCAAGGGCACATGACCAGGTTGTGGGCTCGATCCTCCACCAGTATGGCGTGTGCAGGGGGCAGCTAATCAATGATTCTCTCCATTCATTGATGTTTCTCTCTCTCTCTCCCTTCCTCTCTGAAATTAATTTAAAAAAAATCTATACTAATAAAAGTATAATATGTTAATTAGACCAGACATCTTCTGGATGTCCTTCTGGGCAAAGCCACAGTGGTGGGGGCCAAGGCAAAGGCGGTTAGGGGTGATCAGGTAGGCAGGCAGAGCAGTTAGGGGCAATCAGGCCATCAGGGGACAGTGGTTAGGGGTGATCAGGCTGGCAGGGGAGAGTGGTTAGGGGCGATCAGGCCAGCAGGGGAGCAGTTAGGGGCATCAGGCATGCAGATAGGGGTGGTTAGGGGTGATCAGGTAAGCAAGCAGAGGGGTTAGAGGTCATCAGGCAGGCAGGCAGAGTGATTAGGGGCAATCAGGCAGACAGGCAGGTGAGTGGCTAGGAGCCAGCAGTCCTGGATTGTGAGAGGGATCGTGGATTGGAGAGGGTGCAGACTAGACTGAGGGACCTTCTCCCCCCCCCCCCCACCCCACACACACATTTCATGCTCTGGGCCTCTAGTTAAAAATAATAAATACTACACTGTTGCATTAACTGTGACATTGGTCACAATTTTTTTTTAATATCAGCCTCTTTTTATATGAACTGATGTCAATCAATCCTCAAAACATTAAAAGCAAAACAAAACAAAACAAATAACAAGAGATAAATTATCATGCATTTCATATGAAAACATCTTCAAATTTTACTATTTTTATTAATACCTGATACATGCCCTCCCCACCCCCCTCAAGTTTAATAAATACATAAATTTACCCCTCCATTTATCCCCTTATGATTTGGGTCTATGAAATCTACCTTCTCATTATTTTGCTGAGAGATATTCAGTGTATTTTCTAGCCATTCAAACTGATTTGCTGGGTCACTCCTATTCAGAGTCACAATATTTGGGCCGTAATACAAGTTTGTGTTTAGGCTGATGATCCTAAGGTTCGGATTAGTTGAAACTTTCTGTGAATAAAAGCCACCTATAAAAACAAATTTAAACACATTCTAGAGAAACACACTAACAGATATGCAGTCACTATAAAAGCAAATTCTTCATTAAGATGTTTTAAAAAAGGATTTACATACCAGCCAGGATAGTTATATTTATACTAGAGGCCCGGTGCATGAAATTTGAGCACGCGGAAGGACCCTAGGCCTGACCAGCAATCAGGGCCCATCTGTGGGGCGACCAATGGGATGATCGGGGGCCCCCACTGGCACCCGCTTTGGCCAGCCTGACACTGCCCACTCACTGGCCCAGCCCCTGCCCCCGCCACCAGTCACCTCCCTCTGCAGGGCGACCAGTGGGGTGATTGGGGGGCCCCCCGCTGGCACCCACCTTGGCTGGCCTGGGGCTTGGGGCAAACTCCTGCATTGAGCATTTGCTTCCTGGTGGTCAGTGTGCATCAGAGCGACCGGTCGTTCTGCCGTTTAGTCAATTTGCATATTAGGCTTTTATTACATAGTATCTCATTGTTTAGTTTGTATATACATAAGCCAGCATTAGATAAGAATCAGTTTTAACAAACATTATGGAAAACCTACCATGTGCTGGGTCCATGTGTTAGCTTTCTATATACAGAGGTAACAAGAGTTGTTTCCAATATTCAGGTGAAAATAAAATAAATATATTGGCACTAGAAAATGAGGTACTGAACTTTGTAAAAGAAATATTAACATACCAACTCTTACTCTTGTATGATTGAGGAAGTTAAGATGAGAATTATTGTGAAATACAAAATCCAAAGAATGGGGAACACACATGGATCTTGCCAGAGACCACTGAATAAATGGCAGACAAACCAGAGATGCTACATTCTCCATGGAGATGAAGCTTAAAGGCATAAGCCCACTGATGCCAGCAAACCAGTGGCAACAGAACGCCCAAGAGTCTACTTGTCAGAGCTAGTCACTGAGATGCTGGCTCTGGGCCCACTCACCATCCATGCCTCTCTCTCCTCAGCTTTCAAACATGATTTGTGGCCTCCAGAAAAACTGGGTACAGAGGCTCTTCATTGGCACAGCCAAGCAAATATGAAAGACCTAAGTCTAAACAACGTTAATAAAAATAGAGGCAAAATAGAGATGAGTAAATCTTTCACCTACCTTTCTTTAAAGTCTGAATAGCTTCTTCATCTAGCCATGGTTTCCAGAGGTTTGCTACTGCATTGTACACCTTGCTGGTGAATACAGGCAGTTGATCCTGGCCACAAACAATATAATTCACCATTGAAACTCTGAAGACTATGCGGATCAATTAATTAAACATTGCTTGAGTGTTTACTACTACGTTAGGTATCTGAAAATGCAAAGATGAATACTAGATAGAGGTAATCTTCAAGGAGTTTATAACTTAGTTGGAGAGAGGGGACAAAATACAATCAATCACCTATAAGACAGTGCACTAGGTACTGCTGCAGAGGCTCTGGGAGTATAGAAGCAAGAAGAATCAAATCTGGTCCAAAGAGTCAGCAGGGAGAGACAATAGAGCATTTGAACCAGGCCTTGAATAATGATTCATCAAGTTGACAAAAAAAGGATCTGACAGAGAAGGGAAAATGCCTTATGATTTCACTTATATGTGAAATCTAGATCTCTTATCCTCTGAGACAGCATGGAGGGACCTGGAGAGTATTATGTTAAGCGAAATAAGCCAGTCAGAGTAAGACAAGTATCACATGATCCCACTCATATGTGGAATCTCACTCACATGTGGAATCATAGCATGTGGAGGAAATGGAAAAAATTAGAATAAGTCCTCTGAAATGTTAACACTAGTAAAAAGCTTCTTAACTTCTTAAAGATTTATAACCATACAAATTTGATTTGAAGAAGTCTCTTATGTCAGCCTGAATTTTATCAACATGTTGATTTTTAATGGTGTACTAGATGTATAAAACATTTTTATTATCATAAAGTATCTTTTATCATCCTATTTATCATATTACAATGATGTATGTTTATGGTGACATAAGCTCTAGGGGAGAAAAAAAAAAAAACTTCAAGAAAGTAGATACTGAATAGAAACCCAGAAAGCATTTGTAAAATTGGGTAATTACTTGTAGTTTTGTCTTTAAAAAAGTATAATAAAAAACTGATGCCATTTTATTCACTATCCTCATTTCCTTCTGTATAATATTGATAGAGACCTATTTCTTAAGGAGTTTCCTTGTCAGTATTAAAATGCTTAGTTATTTCTCAAGATGATACCTGAATCACATTAGTTCCTAATACATATGCCTAGTACATAATGAAAGTATAAATACATTCAGAGCAAGTAATAAACAAATAACTTGTTTTAACTGGAACTAATTATCCAAAGCATATTTTTAATTCATATCAGAGATCAAAGTCACCTGTCTGAAAATTACACAATGGCGTAGGGTAGGCCAATATAGATTCTGATTTAGAATTAGTTGTCATTTCCCTGGCCGGTGTGGCTCAGTTGGTTGGGCGACATCCTATGTACCAAAAGGTTGCAACAAAAGATTGACAGTTCCATTCCTGGTCAGGGCACATGCCTGGATTTTGCGGGCGATGCCTAGGCGGGGGTGCGGGGTGCGGGTGTACAGGAAGCAGCTGATCAACTTTGCGCTCTCATATCAATGTTTCTCTCTCCCTCTCCTTCCCTCTCTCTAAATATCAATTTAAAACAAAAATTAAAAATTTGTCATCATCAAAAAAAAAAACAACTAAAGTTTCAACCATGTGTTTACTTTGAGATGGAAACCAAGATACTAACATGGTCAAGTGGAATCTTAACATTATATAAAAAGCACTCTACACTTTTCCACTTTAAATATGAGAAATATCAGCACCAGAGAACGTAGGTGATTTATCCAGGAACAACTGGTCAGTCACAGAGCTGGATCTAAATCCCAGGTCTTTGTGCCATCACGCTCACCTCCACTTATCTACTGGACCATACTATCATCTCAGTGCGTCTGGGCTGTGACACGACCACTGCTGAGAAATGAGGCATTCAGTGGGACCCACCCCTAAGTTTCATGGCACCCGCCTTACCAGTTTAGGAGTAAATGAGGACCCTGGCCCAGACTGCTTTCTTGGGCGGGTGGCCACTAGAAAGAATCCCTGGGCTGCCCACACTCACATCAACTTCTGATGGAGTGAGTGGGGACATGCCTCTGTATGTGTATGACTATGTAGCTATGTTTATGTACATGTTTATGGGGTTTTAATGGAAATAACACTTGTCATCTTTATTTGTTACTAACACTCTCCAGTATTCCATCCCAGGTATCAGTCTCTAGTAATCTTGATGGGAGGCTTTCATGTTACATTTGACATTCCTGAAGTGTTACATGTGGGATGGAAGGATGGGAGTAGAGTAACAAAAAGATTTTAAAGTATGAAGTCATAAGCTAGAAAGAGAAGAAAATTAACTGTTAAGGCTGTCCAATTTACCTTAGCTGTACACGTAATAGGATACAGTTTAGAAGTTGGGGGGTACCTACATCTTTGAATTATTATAAGATGTGACTTCATAAAAAGAAGACAAAGGAGACATCTGTAATATGTTCAACAATAAAGTTAAAAATAAAAAAATAAATTAAAAGAAGACAGAGATAAAAGTAAAAAGAAAAAAAAATCCTCAAAGGAGATAGGACAATGTATCGCATGCCACAGCTTAATGCTATAACAACCACCACTCCACTTACTGAGGGCTTACTATGTGGTGGGTAGGAAGTTGTGCCTTTTCATGAAGTGTCACTAATTCCCACAAAAATTATTGCGCCTATTTGCAAATGAGTGGCCTAGGGCTCAGGGACATTGAGTGAATTATCCAAGCTGGTCAAGCTATTAGAAGCAGGGCGAGATGAGGATTTAAATTCTAGTGAATGTGACTCTAAGCCTCTCTTTTCCACCGTACCAGTCTGCCTGTCACCTAATACAACAATGTGTGTAACCTCTGGCTCCAGGAGACTGTCATCGCAGAGCCTCTGCCCTGTGTGTCTAACATCTCAGTGGTCACAAAAGTTGACCACTGCTTGAGAGGCCAACTCACAGAGACTCACACTTCATTCATCTCAAGACCGGAGGCCAGTGCCAAGAAGTCACTTGAAACTTACACTCGTCCCAGAGTAAAACTTTTCAAAATCACTCTATTCAGGTTAGATGAACTAATATAATCAAAACCCTCATGAAGCATCCTTTTGACATGAGATGGAAAAGATATTCTAAGCAAAAAGAGAAATGTGGACAAAGAGAGGCAGGAAAGTGAACATCATAATCCAGAGATGTTGAGTATGCTATTCTGGCAAGAGCAAGGGATGTGTGAAAGGACATTGGTCTAATTGCACACAAAAGATCCAGGATGTGGGCTCCGCCCCTGAGTGATTGTGAGCGCTTAACAAGCAACTTAACATTTCTAGGCCTGTTTTCTCATCTATAAAATGAAGAGTAGATCTAGACCAGGGTCAGCAAACTTCTTCTACAAAGGGCAAAATAATAAATAGGTTAGGCTAGCGGTCGGTCGGCAAACGGTGGCTCGTGAGCCACATGCGGCTCTTTGGCCCCTTGAGTGTGGCTCTTCCACAAACTACCACGGCCTGGGCGAGTCTATTTTGAAGAAGTGGCGTTAGAAGAAGTTTAAGTTTAAAAAAATTGGCTCTCAAAAGAAATTTTAATTGTTGTACTGTTGATATTTGGCTCTGATGACTAATGAGTTTGCCGACCACTGGGTTAGGCTTATGAGCGATGCAATCTGTCATAGCTATTCTGCTCTGCAGTTGGTGCAAAAGAAGCCATAGGCAATACAGGAAGAATAGGCATGGTTGTGTTTCAATAAAACTTTATTTAAAACACGTGGCAGGCCAATTTGGAACAGAGGCCCTAATTTGCCATGCTCTGGACTAAACAATAATCTCTCTGAGATTTCTTAAATCTGTACAAATCGAGGGTTCTACACGACTATAAGACCCCGAAACCAAAGATGGTATTAGCTGTTACACACAAGCTGCTTAATGAAGAGCTGCTCTGATAAGTTGAAGCTCAGCTGTATCAGGCATTAAATATTCTGAATACAATCTCTGCCTTGAATCACATTTTAATTAGATAAACTGGGCTTGAACATAAACAGGAACATGATAGTCTGCTATGTTTTTAAAGTTTCCGATCACCATCTAGCTTAGATTAGGGTGTGGTGAGCTCAGTATGCCAAATTGAAATTCTGAAAAACATAAACATTTGTCAGCGTTAACCTTCCTCCCTAACTGAATCATGCAAATATGAATAAATGACAAAATTACTCAAAAGAAAGGCGAAATAAAGGAAGATTATAAAGAAAAACAAAAATTAATAGTTCACAAACTAGGTATGTGCTTTCAAACACTCACTATGGACATAACATTTTACGAATTATTAAGAGTCATTTTAAAGTCCTCGAAACACTCATCTGGCCTTCCTTGATGGTTAGCATTAAGAGCACATTCTGCCTCGACGAGCCCCACTCCCACAGCTGACCATCAGCCAGTTATTGTCATAATTTTTGCGCCACTGATGGGAAAAATCCTTTAAGCATTTCTGGAAGTTAAGGTCAGATTTACCTGTGGCCAGTAGTCATGATTACCCAGTGCAGGGAAAACCTGGAGATTTGGAAAGAGGCTCTGGACAGTGGTTGTCATATTAGCAATCACCGCTATGACTGTGTCTGTTGTGAGTTCATACACTGGAACATGAGGTGGGCTATCCCTGAAAATAACAAAGAATCACAGAGGACAAAGTCAGTTTACATAAGAATTCACGAGACTTGTGCACAATGCCTTGCTGTGTACTGTCTTTGCAGACCTCCACTATAAAACAGCAGATGTGAGAGAAGAGTTGATAAACTACTCTTCATTTACCTTTCTCCCACAAAGAATCTCACTTTAAAAATGTGTGTAATCACAAAAGATCAACTAGAAATCTCAGCCTGTTTTAGGGCCTGACTGCAGATTTTTGAGAAATAAAAAATTTTTAGCAAATGAAAAGCACAGATTCCAGAGCCAAAATGCCTGCATTAAAAATCCCAGCTTTGCCACTCACTGGCTGTGTGCACTTTGGCAAGTTACTTAGATGCTCAGTGCTTTCATTTCCTTATATGCAAAATGGAGAAAATAATAATGCTGTTTCAGGTACAGGAAATGCAGGCCTCTTCGCTCTATCATAATGGATGGAATTATTTCATTATACCACCAGTGGATGCTGTTTGCAAAATTGCCTTATCACAGGTTAACTCCCATTTTTGCCATTTGTTTTTATTATTTAATCAAGACTTTTATCACATTAATAAGTGATAAAATATCAAGACACTGATATAAGTATGCTGCTTATGGATTCATGTCTTTGCATCAACATATTTCTAGAGTGTGTACTCTAAAAAAAACACAATTCTAAAAATGTTATCTTTAATAATGTTGATTAATTTGAATGACCTAGAATTTCTTAAACCGAGTAATTTTAAAACATAATTAATCTTATGGAATTCAGCAATCTAATGAAGCTTAAGACATTGAGTAACTCATGGTATTTATATAAAACTAGAAGCCCGATGCACGAAGATTCATGCCAGAATGGGCCTTCCTTTCCCTGGCTGCCGGCACCACCTTCGCTCTGGCCGGAGCCACCTTTCCTCCTTCCTACACTGCTCAGAGGCCTGGAGCAGCCGGGGGTGGTGCGGAACGCTTGTGTCCTGCCCTGCCCCGCCCCCAGGCCGCTCAGCCCCAGTGTATGCAAATTAACCTGCCTTCTTTGTTAGGTTAATTTGCATACTCACTCCTGATTGGCTGGTGGACGTTGCGAAGGTAAGGTCAATTAGCATGTTACTCTTTTATTAGGTAGAAACTTACCCTGTCCATATCATGAAAGATGCTTCTTGTCCTGAATTTTTAATAAAATCAAATGCTGATAAGATAAGGTAATACGGAGAATCACACATAACATCTCCAAAAGGGCCAGGATTGGAGGCATTTGTGCCTTTGGACGAAGCACACACTTTTGTGTGGTCATCTGTGATGTGGTAAGTAGGGTCTAAGTGTAAGTCAGTCACATGCCAGAACTGTCCTGTTGATTAGAAAAGAAATGGTGTTAAATCTAATTCTTTTTTTTTTTTTTTTTTTTGGTCTTTCTACGTAAATATTTACAGTCGGATGACAGGTCGTTGCTCCTCCCTGTGATATCCCTCTCTCTCACTCACCTCGTGTAAAATGGATGCTGACACCTACTGTGATTAAGGGACATGAGATTATAAATATAACACACTTTTGTAAACCAAAACTGGAAACACATTAAGGACATATCCATCTTATATAATTTTATATCTAGATTTATATATCTCTAGCATCTAGAATATGTCTGACCTATATTAGGCCCTCAACAAACATTCTTTAATTAGGCGTAGGCAGATTTCAGGATTCCCTCCGGCAATGAAAGCTAAACTGGAACCAGTTTCTCTGGGCTTGCAGTCCAGTGTTCTTTCCACTACACTGGATTCCCAGACAGGTAAGTGAGGGGTAATTACTTAGATGCACTGGAGGGTGTCTTTAAATAGTAGCTAAGAATGCTCTCTGACAGGCTCTTAACCTGAGATTTATGAATAGTGAACCTTAGGAGGCCTCACCTTCCACTTCTAATAAAGTTATATATAAAATGCTGAGTGTGTGTGTGTGTGTGTGTGTGTGTGTGTGTGTGTGTGTGTGTGTGTGTGAGTGTCCCCAAGACCGTAGACCTGGCCTGCGGCAGAGCCCACACTCCAATTCAGATTCTCTGGTTAACAATCCAAAGTTCTTTTCCCTACACCACAACTACTTTCTTTAAAAATATTTCCACAAATACATGTGTGTGTTGTCAACATAGGTACATAAATGCTCAAAGTTATACCCTCAAAAAGCATATTTATCTTAAAATGTTATAATTCAGTGATTGGTAAACTCATTAGTCAACAGAGCCAAATATCAACAGTACAACGATTGAAATTTCTTCTGAGAGCCAAATTTTTTAAACTTAAACTTCTTCTAACGCCACTTCTTCAAAATAGACTCGCCCAGGCCGTGGTATTTTGTGGAAGAGCCACACTCAAGGGGCCAAAGAGCCGCATGTGGCTCGCAAGCCGCAGTTTGCCGACCACGGTTTTAATGTATCCTAAAGGGTCTGGTAAACCATATTTGGACATATGACTGTTTAAAACATGTGTTTCCATTTATTTGTTTATGTCAGTTCCTACCAAATAGTCCAGCAGGTCCTGACCTCCCGAAGCTAAAGCGTTGTGGCTAACCACACTCTGGAGGGGCTTCCCTGGGTTTTTGTCCTCTTGACCACCAGGACTTGGACAGGAAACTGAGACTGGGCATTTGCATGCGTGTGCACACACAAATACACACCAGATAAGTGAGCCAGAGGCCGTCGTGGTGGGTGTTGTAAGGAAAGCCAAACATTTTGGGTTGGGTTGGGAGTTTACATCAAATGAAAAAGTAAAATAATATGTCCAATGTGAAACTGCTGAGTCGACACTTAAGCAGCTCTTTGAAGTTACCTTTCCCTGGGATTCAACCTTGCTGCTCTCCTACCAAAACGCGGAGGTGTGAGTAGAGATTCTTAGACCCCAGCACCGTGGCACTGAAGCCTTCAGCAATCGGATTCTTAAAAGCAAAAGGTGAACTTGCCATTGGTTCCTCCCATGCAACCTGGGGACCTTTTATCTCTGAGTCCTAAACAGCCACCTGCGGCTGCAGCTTGAATGAAAGCAGAAGCCAGCAGACAGAAGTGTTTTGGAACAACCTCTTACGACTGACAGTTGGGAAACCCTTCTTGTTTTCCACGGCCCCAGAGCTGAGTCATGAGGACTTGGCTTTCAAAGAGGAGGCACTTTCCGCACTGCGTTTCCGAAGTCACATGAGAAAGGGAGGAGGTGTCAGGACTCAGCACTGCGCTGAGTTTCGGAGACATCTGTGCCCCCAAACACCTGTCTAACGTTCCCCTCTCCAAGTAACAGAGCAAGTGTTTGTCAAGGGAGTCGGGGAGGTGTGGGCACCTCGGCCTTGGAAACGGAAGGCTCAGGTGGCATTGTGAAACCGCTCATCTCACATGTTTCTCTTTGCACCCGTGGTTCTCACACTGTAGCGTCTACCAGAGTCACCAAGAGAACTGCTTAAACAGATCGTTGAGCCCCCATCCTCGGAGTTTCGGGATCGACAGGCGAGGGTGGGGATGGAGAACTTGCATTTCTAACCAGTGTCGGTGATGCTGATGCGGGCGGTCCCGGCCCACACTTTGAGAACCAGCCCTGGAACCGGCCCTGTGCCAAGTGCAGAGAATGCGTGAGACCGGTCCCGCCCGCAGCCCGGCACCCAGGCGGCGTGAAAAGACTACGGACTTCGGGTGGGTAGCCCCGAGGCTGTGATCGCACTCTGCCTGGGGGAGGGGCAAGAAAATGTCACCAAACTCGGCGGCGGGGCCCGAAGATCCTCGGAGTCCCACTGACAGGTACACCCTGCGGCGCGGCGGAGAGCCCTCGGCTCCCCTCGGCTCGGAGCGGATTCGGGGCCGCGGGCAGTGCGGGAAGTGCGGGACAGCCAAGTCCCAGCTGTTTTCCTACAAGCACGCAGCTTTTCCTTCCTTCCCCGGGGGCAAAACACCTGGAGGCACGACGTGCAAAGCGCTGCAAGGCGCGGGCTCCAGCCGCCGCGCGCCCGCCGGGAGCGCCCCTCGGGCGCGGGTACCGCCCCCAGCGGAGCCCGACCTCCCGGCGGGTGGGCTCGGCGCTCGGGTCCCCGCGTCGCCCTCGCCCTCCCGGCGCTCAGCTCGCCAGGGTCCCGGCCCCGGCGGCGCTCGGCCCGTCCCGGGCACTTTTCTGACTTGGAGCGGCGCTTCCGCCCCAGCGCTCCGGGGCCCCTCGGGGGAGGGAAGGGTCACGGACGACTCACCAACCGCCGGAGCGGGACTCGGGCCGCGGGCGGGCGCCAGGGGCAGTGCCAGGCCGGGGTGGCCGAGCCAGACCCCCCACAGGCAGCAGAGGAGCGCGTCCCGCAGCGCCATCGCGGGCACAGCCTCAGCCCGGAGACTGGAGCGGTCCTGCGGCTCCACTCGGCCCGCCAGGCCCGGAGGTGCAGGCGGGAGGAGGCGGGGGCCGGGGAGGGTGTGTGTAGACGCCCAGCGGTCACGTGCGAGGGCAGAGTCTGCAGCCGCTCGGGTTAGCCTGACCTCGGGGAGCTGTCTAATGATTACTTGCCTTTTGGCTGCTTGGCCTCAGCCATTGCCCTGGGAAGGAATGTGTTGGGGCCAGGCCACCTGGCCCTGAGACCTGAGGGCCTGCTCCGCAGAAGGGACGCGGGAAACCTTCAAGTATCCGGATTTGGAGGAGCCCGACATCGTGGATCTCGGTGTGGTTCCCTGAACTGGCAGCGTCAGCACTACCTGGGAATTGGAGTTAAAATGAAAATCCCCAGGCTCCGCAGCGGGCCAACTGAATCAGAAAGTCTGGGGTTGGAGCCCAGCAATTTGGGTTTTTTACAAGCTAAAGGGATGGTGATGGGCCATGACCACTTCTCAATACCCTAGGTCCGGGAGTCTTGTTTGTTTAAAAAAAAAAAAAACCCACAGAATTCAGCCCTAACCAGTTTGGCTCAGTCAATAGAGCGTTGGCCTGAGGACTGAAGGGTCCCGGGGTTCGATTCCGGTCAAGGGCATGTACCTTGGTTGCGGGCACATCTCCAGTAGGAGGTGTGCAGGAGGCAGCTGATCAATGTTTCTCTCTCATGGATGTTTCTAACTCTTTATCCCTCTCCCCTCCTCTCTGTAAAAAAAAATCAATAGCCGAGACCAGTTTGGCTCAGTGGATAGAGCGTCGGTCTGCGGACTGAGAGGTCCCAGGTTCGATTCCGGTCAAGGGCATGTACCTTGGTTGCGGGCACATCCCCGGTGGGGGGTGTGCAGGAGGCAGCTGGTCGATGTTTCTCTCTCATCGATGTTTCTAGCTCTCTGTCCCTCTCTCTTCCTCTCTGTGAAAAACCAATAAAATATATTTAAAAAAAAATAAAAAATAAATAAAAATAAAAAAATCAATAAAACATATTTAAAAAAAAACAAAAACAAAATTCAACTAAGTACACGTGAAGATCAATTTGGCTTAATTAAGTGATTTCTACATTTGGGGAGCATCGCATCTAGCAACCAGAAGGGCTCTGGAGGAGTTGTACAAGATGGAAGGCTTTTATAGGAAGAAGGGTGGGACAAGGGAACTGTTAACAGAAGAAGAAACATTGTGAGAGCAAGACTTCTGGGTGGGAGGGGCGCAGAGAGCACAAGGGATTTAATCATGCAGATCGCCTCTTCTTTCTATGGGGAAGTGGGGTGGAGAGAGCCCACATGACCAACTTTTCATTTTTAACATTTTTCTTCTTGTGGCACACATAAACTAATTACTAAAATTCTGCAGCACTCCAAAAATATATATTTTTTGCTGATCTGACAAAAAAAGAATATTATAATTTTGATTCATTCACACTGGACAGCTATTATGTTGGCTGTTGTCATTTGTTTTTAAAGTTTCTGTGTTTTTTTTTAATATATTTTATTGATTTTTTACAGAGAGGAAGGGAGGGGGATAGAGAGTTAGAAACATCCATGAGAAACATTGATCAGCTGCCTCCTGCACACCCCCTACTGGGGATGTGCCCGCAACCAAGGTACACGCCCTTGATCGGAATCGAACCTGGAACCCTTCAGTACTCAGGCCAACGCTCTATCCACTGAGCCAAACCAGTCAGGGCTAAAGTTTGTTTTTTTTATTTGTGCTCAGACCTCAGCACTCCTACTATTTTGCAAGCTCTTCAGGAGTAGGACTGCATTTTTTTTTTTTTTTTTTAGTATATTTTTATTGACTTCAGAGAGGAAGGGAGAGAGAGAGACAGAAACATCAATGATGAGAAAATCATTGATCAGCTGCCTCCTGCATGTCCCCTACTGGGGATCAAGCCAGCAACCAGCCATGTGTCCTGACCAGGAATCCAACTGTAATCTCCTGGTTCATAGGTCAACCAGTGAGCCACACTGGCCAGGCTCTTGTCATTTTTTTATGTGACAATCTAAGGAAAAAGAGATCCATGCCCCTGACTAGTCAGGTTTTACATGTCTCAAAAATTCTCACAGCACACCAATTGAAAATTTCTGAATTACCTCATTGGTGTTAACAGAAAATTTTAGACTTGTTTATTCAGATTATATTTCTGGAGGGAAAACCAAGATGGTGGCATAGGTAAACACCTGTACTTGCTGCCTCCCACAACCACAACTAAAATACATAGCAACTATCATCCAGAACCACAGGAAAGCTGGCTGAGTGGAAGTACTACAACTAGAGAAGTCAACAAGAAAACACATTGAGACTGGTAGGAGGTGCAGAGGCGTGGAACGGGCTGGCACCTGGGTGTGCCACTTTTTTAATTGGGAGGGAGATACAAGTTCCCGCTTACTCTGAGCTCCAGTGCCGGGCGAGACTCAGGGGGACCCAGACACATACAAGGAGAAACTGCTGTCTGGCATTGGGGCAGGAATGTGGGGGTGGCTTTCTTCCAGACAGAGGTGCTCGCAGCAGTCATTGTTCTCATGCTGGGATGCCGGGGTTCTTGTCCCAGCCTTACAAAGGGTTCTGCAATCTGGAGAAAGGGGCTGATGCATAGATTCAAGAGGAGTCCAAAGACGAAAGATAATTTTGAAAGGCATTGGGGGTCAGAGGATCTTCAGCTAAAGGAGCTAGAAGACTACCTCCTTGTCTAGGACCCTTGCTTTTATTAACACAATTTGTCCTAAGGCAAAGTGGAGATACACACTTCAAAGGGTAAGGTTTCAAAGGGTGGAATTTACAGAAGCATTGTCAGATTGGGGAATAGCCTACAGCTGTTCAGGTGTTTGGCTAACAGGAGGCAATAAAATGCCCTGAGCTGTCTGGCAGCAGGCAATCCTATTCAGGTTTGGGGAAAGTGCTGTTTAGCTGTTTACAACAGGTAAACTACATTTGACTCAACCCTTGTTGAGCTCCCCAAGCTTCACCAACCTTTTGATGAAACTCTGGTAATTATTACATGCTGGAATTGGTTCCCAGCACTGGAACCTCCCCAGTGCAGGGCTGACTGGCAGCCATTATTGTTTGCTCTGCCCTGGAGATTCCATGAGACCCCGTCCTACCCAATTTACAACCCCACCCAAGCTGTGTGCAGAGGCTTTTCCATACGAATGGCCTGGCCTTTCTTAGCCTAAAATCTGTCAAACGAACTACAGCTGGGTCAGGGAGCCCCAAAGCTATCAAAAGAAAGCCTAAGGCCATACCAGCATCAGCCTGCCTGATAAAAAGGGTACTTCCAAACCTGATACAAAGAGGAGGATCTCTCTGTAGCTCCTGCTGGGTGGCCTCAGGCAGTGGCTGACTTTGTACCTCCTTGGAGATACAAGATCCAGTGTACCCAGTGGTCAATGTGAGACCATACCAGATTACAACTCTTCACATCCATAAGTGACACATCAAGGGGCAGACTCAGTGAGCACCAAAGCCCCACTGGAGCAAGTCCTGCCCCATAAGGATGTCTTTTACATAGCAGCTCTTCCATTGTAGACACAGCTGATCCTCACAGCCAATTGGACTGGAGGTCAATTCCTCTCAGTGATACCAAGAGCAATCAAGGCTCAACTACAACAAGACTATGCACATAGCCCATGAAAGGGTGCACCAAGAGTGTCCACCTCAGGTGATTGGGGGAGCTGAGCCACTGGGCCCTATAGGACACCTACTATACAAGGCCACTCTATCAACTCAAAGAGACTTAGAAGCTACCCAATACATAGAAACAAACACAGGGAAGCAGCCAAAATGCAGAGACAAAGAAACATGTCACAAATGAAAGAAATGGAAGAAAACAAACTACTGGATATAGAGTTCAAAACCACAGTTATAAGGTTACTCAAGAATCTTCTCCAGCCTTAGCTGGTTTGGCTCAGTGGATAGAGCATCAGCCTGTGGACTGAAGGGTCACAGGTTTGGTTCTGGTAAAGGGCACATGCTCTTGTTTTGGGCTCACTCCCCAGTGGGGGGCAGGCAGGAATCAGCCAATCCATGATTCTTTCTCATCATTGATGTTTCTATCTCTCTCCCTCTCCCTTCCTCTCTGAAATCATTAAAATATATATATATTTTTTAAAAAGAATCTTCTAGAAACCTTTCAGGAACTTAGTGAGACCTTCAAGGATCTTAGTGAGAATGCCAAAAAAATGGAAAAGGATCAGTCAGAAATTAAGCATACACTTACTGAAATAAAAAGTAATATACAGAGATTCAACAGTAGACTAGAGGATCCCAAGAATCAAGTCAAAGATTTGAAATACAAGGAAGCAAAAAAACACCCAACCGGAAGAGCAAAAAGAAAAAAAGAATACAAAAATATGAAGATAGTGTAAGGAGCCTCTGGGACAACTTCAAGTGTACCTACATCCGAATTATGGGGGTGCCAGAAGAAGAGAGAGAGCAAGATATTGAAAACCTGTGCCGCGCCAGCACAGCCAAGGGTTCAGCGAGCCTGAGGCAGGGCAGTGAAGGATGAAGAAAGAGACAGACAAGAGAATAAGCTGGGTCTAGGTGGATCTTCTGTGCCTGGCTGAGGCCACAGAACAGATCCAGACTGCAAAGCTGATGCTTTATTTATAGTCAGGGGCAAGCAAGGTAATTTACAATGTTCTTGTAAGTTTCACTTGTTTTGGCAGCACTTGCTGCCCCTCCCACAGCCCGTTAGCTACCCAGGAAAGATCTAGGGAGCAGTTACAAGATCAAGCTTAATTATGCTTAGAGGACTGTGCCCTCTCCAAGCTGGGACTTGTTTGCAACTTTGCCAGCAAGTCAGTCCGAGGCTTAACCCTATAACCTCTCCCTACAAAAACCTATTTGAAGAAATAATGACCAAAAACTTCCCCTACCTGGTGAAAGAAATAGACTTACAAGTCCAGGAAGCACAGAGAACCCCAAACAAAAGGAATCCAAAGAGGACCAAACCAAGACACATCATAATTAAAATGCCAAGGGCAAAAGACAAAGAGAGAGTCTTAAAAGCAGCAAGAGAAAAACAGTTGGTTACCTACAAAGGAGTACCCATATGACTGTCAGCTGATTTCTCAACAGAAACTATGCAGACCAGAAGGAAGTGGCAAGAAATATTCAAAGTGATGAATAACAAGAACCTACAACCAAGATTACTCTATCCAGCAAAGCTATCATTTAGAATTAAAGGTCAGATAAAGAGCTTCACAGACAAGAAAAAGCTAAAAGAGTTCATCACCACCAAACCAGTATTATATGAAATGCTGAAGGTTATTATTCTCTAAGAAGAGGAAGAAGAAGAAAAAGGTAAAGATAAAAAATTATGAACAACAAAGTGACAACAAATACATATCTATCAACAAGTGAACCTAAAATTCAAATGAATAAAAAATCTGATGAACAGAATAAACTGGTGAATGTAATAGAATTAGGGGCATGGAAAGGGAGCAGACTGACAATTCTTGGGGGGAAGAGGCTGCATGAAGAGATTGGACAAAGATCTTATATGCATGTATGCAGTACCTATGGACGTGAACAGTGGGGTGGTGAGGACCTGGGGTGGGGTATGAACTGGGTGGAGGGGAGCTATGGGGGGAAAAAAGAGGGACATCTGTAATAATCAGAACAATAAATATTAAATTTTTTTATATTTCTGGGAGAGGTTAAAACTGCAATTAGATCAGATATTAAATGTAGGTTTGGCATTATGTAGGACTTTTAGATGACTGATGCCATTTTGGGTCTGTGGCTTTTTCCTTAACAGTATCTTCAAAAATTCCTTGGGGGGACTCTTGCCCCCTCCCCACATGGGAGTCTATACTTGGTCTTCAATAAATTTCCACCTGTACATATAAAAAAAATTCCTTAGAAGTGAAACAGGAAAATTGGACTGGAATGTGGGGTTTTCCTCTGGACAGGATGGTTCCCAGGCTCTTGTCCGGTGGAGTCAAAGAATGAAACCATGATATAGTAAAAGATGGAAATTTATTGAGAAACAAGCACAGACTCCCACATGGGGAGGGGGAAAGAGTCCCACTGAGTCCCTTTTGTCCACGGTTTATAAAGACTGCAGTTCTTTGTGCCTTGACATCCCCTCTGATTGGTCACTATCCCCTCTGATTTGGTCACTATAGCAACTTCAGAGCTCAACCTCACTTGAGGTAAAGCATCCATCTTATATAAAAACTGCTGTTTGAAATTTTAATCCTGCTATTTTGGGCTTCTGTAAATGCTTGCTTGCTTAAATAATAAGGAAAATAAGACTACACCCATTCCAGAGAGGCCATAAACTATGCCCCAGACAGAGTTGTCAGTGCTGGCACCAGGCCAGGCCTTGAGATATGGTCTCATGGCCCCTTCCCAGCACGCAGGCCTTCTTTCTCAGAAGGCTCGGAAGTCTCATTCTAAATTTGGGAGACAAAGGACTGGAAAAAGTATAAATAATGAAAGTTTCCTCCATGTTGGGGGGGCCCAGAATTTGAAAGACACATTTTTCTCTGGGCCTGCCTATAATAAAATGTAACTCCCTTTCTCTAATCATGGCTTGGTTTTTCTCAGGTCTTCTGTAACAGAGGTACATGAGGTTCTCCTCTTCTTCTCCCTTATTGTTTTCCTATTCCCTCTAGGCTTTCTTCTCCCGCCTCTGAATTAGGGGTTTCCTTCCCTTTATTCTGTAAATGTGTACCTTCTGCAGCTCCCAGCTCCCTTACTCTATGGAAATATCCCTTCTGCAGCTCCCACCTCCCTTATTCTATGGAAATGTACCTTCTGCTGTTTCCAGCTCTTTTTTTCTATAGAAATGTGCCCTTTGCAGCTCTGTAGCCCTGTGCTTTTTTCCATGGGCCCCTTAATTTCTAAAATTTCCTAAACCTGCCTATTTTACCTCTAAAATCTCCTTTCAGAAGAGTAAAATAAACCAGCTCACTTATGATTTTCATGCATCTCTGAAATGCATAAAGTATGGTTCTGAGACATTTTTCTAACTCAATTGTTAAGAACAACCAAACTGTTAAAAAGAAAATCACAGGCCCCAAATAGCCTCACTTGTGCCAAAGCTCATGATACCAAACCTATATTTAATACCTGACTCATTGCTGTTTCAGTCTCTCCAAGAAATATCATCTTAATCAACCAGTATGAAGTTTTCTGATCAAGAACCAGTAAAATAATCAGTCACCTGGGCCGTCTCCATCCCGCCTAGAAAGAAGCAGCAATCTGTGTGATAAAAACACTTTTCATTCTCTTCCTCCAAAGAAAAGATGTCTGTCTGAGCCAAAACAGTCCTTTATTTTGTTTTGTTACTAGTTCCTTGCCCCACCCTTATTCCTATAAATACCTTCCATTTTGTACTACTCCTTGGAGGCCTTCTGGCAGCTAGGTGAGATGTTGTCCAATTTATGAATCACTTAATATAGCTAACTAGATATTCAAATTTACTCAGTTGTAATTTGTTTTTGTTTTTCACAATATTTAGTCTGGGGGGAAAAAAAGCCAAGATCCCCAAATTGCCTTGGGTTCTGTGTTCCTTCCAATACCATTTATGAGGATGCTGATCCCTTTAAGATAAAGAAGCACATAGTTTACCTTTGTAGGGTCTGGAATTCCTTTGGAGAAGAAGATTACTAACTAACAGAGTAACTAACCTTATAGAAGATTTGTAAAGTGTATTTGTTTCGCATCAGCGAGAACCTTATTTTGTAGTCTATGTAATAAAATGGGAATGTGTCTCATGAAAGGGACTTTGAAGTGGAATCAAGACACCTCCATTTCCTGTTTCATGTCCTGCCAGCTCAGTTCAAGCCCTGCCTCAGCTTTAGGATGATTCAAAGGCCTCTTGAGAACCAAAGTACTTACTAGTGGTGGACAAAATGGTCCTTGTATACTCACAGAACCAGCTCAAACTGGTCCT
Organism: Eptesicus fuscus; assembly: GCF_027574615.1. Lineage (NCBI taxonomy): Eukaryota > Metazoa > Chordata > Mammalia > Chiroptera > Vespertilionidae > Eptesicus > Eptesicus fuscus. The sequence continues at coordinate 83,582,244 of NC_072482.1, forward strand.
ATCCTGTTTCTAAGAAGATGCTAAGTTGTTGCTTTTGAGAGGACAGACCAAACCTGTAAGTCATGCCAAAACCAAAGCATGTATGTACATTGGAGAGAATGTTAACCTACACTTGTACCTGGAACCAAAGTTACCCCCTCAAGGCCCCACATCCTCCATGGAGCCAAAAGACCAGAACATGACCAGGAGGTGGAACACAGGAACCCTTTCAGAAGCAAAGGGATGGGTGTCTAGAAAGATCTGGTTACCATAAATGGCCCAATTCCAAAAGCCTCCTATTGATACCTGCCCCGCCAGCACTTCAACATACCAGCCTGTTCCCCATAACCCCTTAAAACTCTCCCTGAACCCTGGATCTAGGAGTCAGATTTGAGCCTTGCTTCCTGTCGCCTTGCTGGTCAACCTTACAATAAAGCCTTTTCTTTTCTCAAAAGCCAGTGCCATGGTGTTATCATAACTAACTAGTTCATATAAATAAAGGAAAGAAAGCAAAAGGAAGCCAGGCATTGTAAGCATGGTCGCCTGGGAAGCTTCACCCGGAAGCTACAGCTTCACATAGCGTTGTTCCTCTAAGGGGATTAACACTCCTCTGTTCCCCCACCCAGGACTGGATTGTTGGGGGGGGAAAGGGGGCCATAGGTGTAACAGAATTTACCAGGATACCGAAAAATACACAGGAGTACCTGGAGATACAGGAAAAACCCATTTATTTTCAGATGTACTAGTACCGTGACTCAGGGGAGCCTATTTCCAAATCCTGAGCAAACCAATATGGAAGAAACTTACTCTTCATACCCTTTGGTTTCTTTGTCCCCCAAGTAAGGATCAGACTTCTGGACCTTTCATGGGCTTTGCAAAAAGCCCTGGGTGTTGGGATGGGGGCTGTGAGACCACACCTAAAGGCTTGGCCTGGTGCCAGTGCTGATAACCCCCTCTTGGGGTTGTGTATGGTTCATGGTTTATGGCCTCTATAAAATGGGAGTATCCTATAAAATAAAGAGGTAATATACAAATTTACCATCACACCCTCATAAGATGGCTGCCCCATGTGGTCACAAGATGGCCTCCACAAGATGGCCGGCAAGGGAGGGAAGTTGGGGGCAAACAGGCCAGCAGGGGAGGGCAGTTGGGTGCAATTGGGCCAGCAGGGGAGGGCAGTTGGGGGCAATCAGGCCAGCAGGGGTGGGCAGTTGGGGGTGATCGGGTCGGCAGGTGAGCAGTTAGGCATCGATCAGGCTGGCAGGGAGGTATTTAGGGGGTGATCAGGCTGGCAGGCAGAAGCAGTTAGGGGCAATCAGGCAGGCAGGCAGGCGAGTGGTTGGGAGCCAGCAGTACTGGATTGTGAGAGCGATATCTGACTGCCGGTTTAGGGATCGGACCTAAACTGGCCATCAGACATCCCCCGAGGGGTCCCAGATTGGAGAGGGTGCAGGCTGGGCTGAGGGACACCCCCCTCCCCCAGTGCACGAATTTCATGCACCGGGCCTCTAGTTTAGGTAAATAGGTCTTGCAATCCAGATAATTAAGGAAGGGGCAGTGAGTTAATTATCGGCTAGCAAGAATGTACATTAGGGATACTGATTAACTAGGTACAGAGTTAGGCTGCTAACTCTGTACCTAAAAAAAAATGTTTTATTTTCCTCATCATAGGCACATGGGCAGTAGAAGTTGGGGTGGCACCAGGGAGGTGCTTGCCTATCAATCTAGCCTGGGGAGCAATGGATTGGCTAGGGGGTGGACCCCATCAGAAGCACACAAAATCTTGAAGTTAATTGGTCAATTTGAAGAAGCTCTTGGTTAAAAATCCCGAGTTCTCTCCAGTCTTGTTAGCTCTTGCTCCATGACCCGCACTTGCCCATGTGCTCACCTGTTCTCTCTCCATAGCCATATACACTGAGTGGCCAGATTTTTATGATCTCTAAACACATAATAATCTGGCCACTCAGTGTATATCCTATATAATAAAAGGCTAATATGCAAATTGTCCCCTTGACCAAGAGTTCGACCAGCAGGCAGGCCAGCCAACTGCCCATGTCCCCTCCCCCCGGCCAGGCTGGCCAGACCCCACCCATGCACAAATTCATGCACCGGGCCTCTAATATATATATATGTATATTGAGTGGCCAAATTATTATGCGTTCAGAGATCATAATCATCTGGCCACTCAGTGTTTATGGTCTTTAGCAGTCATATGGCCCATGGCCGTGTGGACCCCACTTGCAATGGACTGCCTCTGGGAACACAAGCTAAGCTAGCCAGACACTGGACTGGACTAGACTTTAATATGGAGCAGAAGCTATGGGCAGTGGCCTTAATTCTGGCCCTGTTGAACACAAGACTGGACTTCTCCCATCGGTGGGAACTTGGAGGGGAACCCCTTAATTTTACATTATCAGTAAAGCTTTCCACAAAACCCCATCCTCTTGTGGGGGCCTCTGGGAATTCTTTTCCTCTTGGTACCCCAAGAACTTCACTTCTACCGATAACAATAGGATGCCTTCTATGTACATTGGGCAGCAAGACCTTGCTTGATAACACACGGAGTTTCTCAGTCCACAACGATGAGTGTGGAAGAAAATGGAGCAGGCAAATAATGGTGAATGGATGAGAGCAAACAACTTAAAGGACAATGAAATAACTTAGTGGTTCTAGTCTAAACATTTTAAAAGACAGGAAAAGTCTTTTTTTTTTTTATGGAAAAAATAGCAATTGTCATTTTTAATAAGCCAGGAAGTAAGTTGGTTGTGAAATAATTCTTAAGCATAAAATCTGGTTTACACATTTTGAAACCTAAGAAATGCTTGAAAAAGGACAATATATTGAAATTAAAGGGTAGAAGCAATTATCCTTTCTCCTCCCGCTACTTTCTTTTCCTTTCCTTTATCCCCACTCTCTAAGAAGCATAGTGCCTTAGGATCTCTGGTTAGATATCTCAACCCTGAGTATTTGTAGGTCCTTATGTTCTGGGTGTCGGTGTATGTTGTTACGAGGGTGTATATCTGGGTGAGAGGGAACCGTGAGGAAGCCGCTGCTTGCTCTTTGTCAAGGTTGCATGGCTGGATTTCACAAGATAGCCTTTAACCCCGTTTCTATATTTGGAATCTTGGCTTCAAAAATGTCCTTCCAGGGCCTCTTGGTCAAGTTGTCTTTGGGCTTGCTAATTCTTTCTTTTCTGTTAACTATGGTTTGGTTTTTTCCTACGGACAAACCAGAGAAGTTAGTACATTGACAGGTTACTATATGAGATAGAATACGGCTTGAAGAAAAGTGATTTGCAAGCACCCTGCACACATTTAGGAAGCAAAAAAATATGTTAATTATCTTCCCCCCAAAATGCATTTGGTCCATCACTGCAACTCTTGATCTTTGAGTCCAGTGTCACTTTTTCCCTATTTAGGGCACCCAGAAACCTTTCCATTTCTCACTCTGTGAGACAGTTGTTATGGAAATAAATGCCAGGAGGATGTTATTTGGAGCAAAAGCCTCTCAATGCTCCGGTTCATGCTTTTAAAGACAGAGGTAAGGGGGCGGGCCGAGGTTCATGGACCCCTCCCCCCCCCCCCCCCACCACCACCACCATAAACATGCTACCTTTGCTCTTTAAACCTGTGTTGCAGATTACCACCAATAAAGAAGTCCTGTGTTGAAAAAGACAAAAAAAAAAATAGATAGATAGATAGATAGATAGATAGATAGATAGATAGATAGATGATAGATAGACAGAGGTAAACTGTAGTTTTAGCAATGGTAATCTTAGCCAGACCATCTTATCTTGCCATTCAGTAATAACTGTACATTCAAATGTTAAATCCTATAGCTGCACGTTAGAGTTTTCTACTCATCATTGTGGCGATTCAAGTAATACAATAGTCAGGTAATAATATCATTGTGGTAAATTGTGTAAGTTAAAGGAAGTTTCCTCATACTTAATTTATCTGTAAGTTAATCAGACCTTGAATTAACTTACAGAAACTTACTGAAATCACTGGGTTGATTAAAAATTAATATTGCATATTTATCCTGAAAAAATATTTACCCATTCCTCACCCCTTGCCCCCAGAGGCTACCAGAGAAAAATTTTTCTAAGGAGTGATCCCAGAATATAAAATCTTACATTTTTGTTTCAGAAAAAAAAAAAAAAAGTTAGCTGAAATATTAATCTTTGAGAGGAAATAAAGGGGAAATTTTCAAAGTGCTCAGTTCTTGATATTATTTACTAGTCATGAAAACTTGGTCATGTACTAGTAAATCTAATCTTCAATGACCTCATTTACAAAGTAAAAATACTATCAGCCTTACCTGCTTCACATCATGGCTTTGAGGAAATGTATAGAAAGAATTTTATAACATGTAAAATGTAACATTTGTTTGTACTTTAGAATGTAAACCCTGGCCAGTTACAAACAGATATATATTTACTTTCTTTCTTTTGGTCAACTCAGTTCCAACAACTCCCACACAAAGCAATGTACATGCCTTTATGCCCACCCTGCACATTCCATTTTCTCATTCTCGCTGACTTCATGCAGCTCACTGTACTTGTCTGGAGACACATCTTCATAATCCAGCATGAAATTCACTTCCTTTTCTTATTTACTTTTCAATAAAATATTTGAATTATATGACATTTTGATTAAATATTTTATTATATTTACCTTTTACTAAGACATTTCCATGTACATCATTTTGCTTCTTCAAACTGCCTGTTTCTAATAGCAAGAGGTTATTTGTGAACCCAACCCACCATAACAATTCTTTGCATCCTGGCCAAATGAATTGAATTATCCCAAATTCTCTATGGAAGTCTCAACCTAAACAGTGGCATGTCCCCATATCCCTAGGCTTATTTTTTTAATTGGTATTTTAAACAAAGTGCCAACTTTTCTAGCTTTACTTTATGCCATAGAAAGACTGTTTCACTTAAAACTCTAATATACAATTCCCAGACAGATTAGTGATATTAAAAACAACAAAATCTCTCTTGGGTATTAGATTTTTATTCCAATTTGATTTACATTCCAATAGAAATATCAAAACGTATTCACCTCTTTATTTTTAAAATGTGGCTTAAAATCTGAATGCAAACTATTACACATGATAGATTTGCAGATTAAAATTGGGCTAGTTGCTTGAAGTAACACATTTTTAAAGAAGTTTTTAAACCACCATTTTCTACCTCCACGCCAAGGATAACCTTCTAATATGTGATGAGCCATGCTGTCATAGCAGGATAGCACTGCGACTTGAGTAACAGAAAAATTGTGGAGTTCCTCCAGGCCCAGAGCAGGAACCCGCCTATGCCTTCTCATAGTGGCGAACAGCAACCACATCACCAAAAGTAAGAGTCTGAAAGATCAAAAGATAGCCAGATCATTTTACAGGAACTTCAGTAGCTGAAATTTTCAAAGATTATCTTATAGCCTGGCCGGTGTTGCTCAGTGGTTGAGTGTCAACCCATGGTTGCCAGTTCCATTCTGGTCAGGGCACATGCCCTGGTGTCAGGCTCAGTCCCCAGCAGGGGGCATGCAGGAGGCAGCTGATGGATGTTGATGTTTCTCTCTCATTGACGTTTGTATCTTTCTCTTCCTCTCCCTTCCTCTCTCTCTCTACAATCAATAAAAACCTATTTTTAAAAGATTATTATGTATGTATCATGCAAAAGAATAGTGGCATTTAGAAACATTAAGTGCTACATAAGCTTTTTCTTTCTTAAAATGAAATCAAACCCTCATGTTTAGTGAGTAAATAATATGTACATATAGTTCATGTCTCTAAAAGGAAAATGAAACAAAAACTAAGATTAACTATCCAGATTCAGGTCAAAAGAATTTCTTTTGCCTTAAATTATCAGAGTAATTGGAGCAAATTTGCTACCTGCTATGAAAGAGAATGGAACTTATAGTAGATTTTCTTTAATATGTTTTTATTGATTATTTTATTTTTTGAGGTGTTTTATATATATATATAAAACACCTCAAAAAATAAATATGTATCATGCAAAAGAATAGTGGCATTTACAAACATTTACAATATATATATATTTATTGATTTCAGAGAAGAAGGAAGAGGGAGAAAGAAATAGAAATATCAATGATGAGAGAGAATCATTGACTGGCTGCCTCCTGCACGCCCCCTACTGGGGATGGAGCCCACAACCCAGACATATGCTCTTGACTGGAATTGAATCTGGGACCCTTCAGTCCATAGGCCGAAGCTCTATCCACTGAGCCAAACCGGCTAGGGCTATAGTAGGTTTTCATAATAATTTTCAATTCATGACCTAGATAACTTTTGAAGAGTTTTTAGAAAATCCAAATCATTTGGGCAAATGGTATTCGTTCCAGAATCAGCAGAAAAAGGTAAATGTGCAAATATTGTCTTTGATTGGCTGTCATGCTTTAGCCTGTGTGAACCTTGGTGATTAAGTGGGTCACACGTGTCAAATCCAACTTGAAGAATTTCTATAAAACCTCTTTACAAATTTTAGGGTTTTTAAATGTTCATTATTTCATGTATTGATGTGATTTTTAAGAGTAGAGTATGCCCTTATTTATCATCCATTGTCTTAACCACTTTTTTGGAACTTGATCTTGCCTGATCACAGTCAGACAGCCAAAGCTAAGCTATCCACTTTTCTGTATCGGGGGGAGGGGGGGGAAATGGAGATAAAAGCAGAAAGGAAAATTCAGATTGAATTTTTCAGAAATGAATCCTTTCTTTTGGTGATCACTGCAGAAAAATGTGGGCAAATAGTTGATAGCATGAAAGAAAAACTGTCCCTCTGCTCCCCACTCCCACCTATGAAAAGAAGTGTGAGTATGAAAACCCTGTATCTCAATCTAGAACAGCAATCATTGCAGTCAAGGGAAAGAGAGTAAAAACAACAGTCACTTGTCTTAAATAATAAAACCAAAAATATGTAAAGCAACCCCATCCCTCCAAAAAAAGCAAAACGACACATTGACTATTCCAATGTGATCAAAATACCATTACTCAGTTCACACACGTGCGTGCACGCGCACACACGCACACACAGGTGTCTGGGATGCTAGATTAAGGCATAACATTTTCCCCAGTTTATGATGTTATACATCATTAATTATTTTTTTTAAATATTTTATTGATTTTTTACAGAGAGGAAGAGAGAGGGATAGAGAGTTAGAAACATCAATGAGAGAGAAACATCGATCAGCTGCCTCTTGCACACCCCCTACTGGGGATGTGTCCGCAACCATGGTACATGCCCTTGACCGGAATCGAACCTGGGACCCTTGAGTCCGCAGGCTGACGCTCTATCCACTGAGCCAAACCGGTTTTGGCATTAATTATTTTTTAACTACTTTCTCATTTTATAATTTTTACATGACTACCAGTTTTGAATAGGTACTTGTAAAAGGTACCTTTTAAAAGACTGGAAGTAACATCAAAATGGTTCTCTCTGAGGGAAAATTAGAAAGGATTTTTATATTTTTGTTATGCTTTTGTGTTATATTCTAACGTTATCTGCACTGAACTCATATAACTTTTACAAACTAAAATATAAAGTTTTTGAAGATCTCTTATTTATTACAGGAATTATAGAGTAATTTTTTGAGATTCAGCAAGGTTCATATTCTTATAGGAATATCAACCATCTTTATATATTTTTATGATTATTGGTTTTATATAGAGATTTTATTTGAGGATTAGGCATTCATAGTAATCCTACAAAAATTCTTTTCACACACATATTTTTTCTTTTTCTATCATGAAAGAGGCAGAGCTGAGGAAACAATTAGCTAGGATGTGTTTATTGCTTCTGCTTTATCACTGCTTAAAGAACCTTGCTAATCCCTTAATGTTATTAAAGAAGAAGGAGGGAGGGAAGAGAGAAGGGGGAAGGGAGTGAAGGAAAGGAAGGGGAGGAGGAGAGAGACAGAGCGGAGGGAGGAAGAGGAAAGGAGATGAGAAAAGGGGGAGGGGAAAACACCAGGAAGAAGGAGGGGAGAACTGACATTACTCACCATAACCATTTTGCCATCCTTAATTTCTCTCACAAAATTTGTTTCTTTGCCATCCCATTTCTGTACATGAACGAGCTTGTCTCCATCCAGGCTAACAACAGACTGAGGACAATCACAAAGAGCAGAACAAAGAAACCGTTACAGATCCAATTTCTGATATAAAAGTCAAAGGAAGTGATTTTTGAAAGAGTTGTAGAACTGAATAAATTGTGTCCAACTAATTATTAAATTAGTACCACATCTTGTGTTGTTTCTGGAGTCATTACTATGCACACTCTAATAATTCATCATTTGATTGAAATGTGTACACCTGGATGCAAAAACCTCACATGTCAGAAGTAAAAATTCTGAGCCGGTGCTTTCGGACTGGTCACCCTCCTTTGAGCAAAGCCTCGGGATGAGGTAAGCTGTTTATTCAATCTGAAGCAATCAGAGCGAGTAAATAAAACGCAATCATTCTTTCAAACAAATGCCATCAAACACTTTTTGGAAAACAGGTTTAATATATAATGTGAAAACACGTGGTAAAAGAATTAATTCAAGTTTTGAGTTATAGCAAGTACCCATTTTTCAGAACATAACCTATGCACGCGAGAATGCAAAATCGACCCTGATATCCTTCTCTGTGAACAGAAATACTGAGAGCATTCTTCACTTTCCAACATCTAAAAACAAGGAATCGGGAATCTCTTTTTTATCCTCTTGTTTATTGCTTCTGCTTTATTACTGCTTAAAGGATTTTTTTATCCTCCCCCTGGACAAGTGGCTTCTTACCTTACAGTTTCTGTCGTCTGCAGTCGTTTCATCAAACTCTTCCCCCAGGTGGAAACTAATCTCCGTGTTCTTGAATGTGCTCTGGGTCCGGATCACCACCTTGTCCCCCTCCTGACTGATGATTACTGTTGGTTTTGTCACATTTCCCACCTGCCGAGTGGCAAAGCCCACTCCTGAAATAGCAAAGGGAAGCAATACAGACCGCAGCAGCTTCCAAAATAGCTCCCAAAGCAGAAAACCGCTTTCCTAGTTTGGAATCCAGGTCCTAAAGCACAGGTTTCATCGGAGCATGTTTAGGGTTAGCCCACTCATCACCCAGCACAACTACTGCGCTATAATACAGAGATGCAGAAATAAGTGACACTGCAGACCATCAGAGCCACCATGACTGGGCCCTGGGCGAGAAAGCAGGCAACTTCCACATGAAAAACCCATCCCCTGGGACATGCACAGCCTAGGGAATGGATATTTTATTGCAATGTGATCTGCCTTTGTCACTTGCCAATCTAATGGGTGGAAAAAAAATATGCAAGTGTCTGAAGCTGCAGGTTAAGAGGAGAACATATTTGTACCCACCTAGAGCCTTCATGTACTCATCAAAGTTCTGGCTGTCCGTCAGCTTCCAGGTAGCACAGAAAGCCTCCACCATCCTTGCCCTTTCCTGTTAGCTCTGAAAACAGATGGAAGAGACCCGAGAGAGGATTTGTGAATCCCAGGGCCACTGCAATTCAGAAGACCCCCTTGCAGCTCCTGCCTTCTTATTTGGAAAAGAGGCGGGCAGAAAGCCAAGGACTTAAATTGCAAATGCACCCCTCCAGTGTCCTTCCCAGGAGGCTGTTGCAGGGGGATGGTGGGGGGAGGCTCAAGTGAGGCTCCAATCCTCTCTGCGATTGGCTCAGGCCACTAGGTTAGCGGAGTAGGTCGAGGTCCTCCCAGTCCTTACACTGCTGCCCTCCTGCCTGAGAAAGCTCTGCGAGGATTCAATGGGGCTGGAAGCAGGGCACAGGGGGAATGAGAGAGGGTCTTTCAGGTTCGGCTCGAAAACTTGGCAATGGCAACTGCAGACTGGGAGGAAAGAAAGAAGATGCACAATAGAACATTCAGATTGGTTTCCGTTCATGGCAAAGCGGGTTCCAAAAATGAGGACCCCTCAGAGAAAACCGCTGCAATGCCAGACTTGGCAGACAAAGGAGGCTGAATAGTGTCTTTTACTTTCTCCCATATTTACAGGAAGAGCAGAATACCAGCTAGACTATGCCAAACGAGGAAAAGAAGAGGGGGAAGGTTGTAAATGCCTTCCTAGAGTGTGCAGCTAGAAGGCCATTCTGAGGATCAGTGGGACACTAACTAGTTTTGGCCTCTTCCCAACCCAAACTGAATGAATTTAAAGATCCCATTGTTATTTCTAAGAATGTGAGAACCAGACTGAGATGGAACAGTACGGTTTGCATTCACTAATGAGGAATAAAAAATAAAGAAAATAATGTGTATTTTTCTTCTTTCAACAGATTATATAACCCACATGGAAAAACTGGACCGAAGACCATTTAGTAAGATTTTTAAGTAGCCTACACTACAGAACTTTTTATTTCTCTGAGGCTACAATTACATGCATGCGATCTACATCTAAGCTGGGAGTTAGCAATGGGGAGGGTAGGAATGGAGGAGCCGGGAGACTCAGAAGAGCTTTGGCCTCACTTTGTCCTGGCTCAGGGTACCCCAAGATTGACAAAAATGCCTCGAGGATTCCAAGCAGAGTATTTAAAGAAGTTCTCGGAACCTCCTCTTCACCAGAAGTTCTTCCTGCTTTACTAGTGTCGACCGTGGATAAACAGCAGGCTCCCTCCTGCTTTTCAGGACAGGGGAATCTGATTTGGCAGCCCCTGTTCCTCCCTTTGCTCCCATGTAAACTCTGTCCACACCAAATACAAGACAAGGCCCAGAACACATCTTACCCCAACAGCCAGCTCCAGGATTCTACTTTGGTGCCTCAAAGGGACTTCAAAGGTGCTCATCCTATCTAATAAAGAGGAAATATGCTAATTGACCCTCACACCATCGCAAAGATGGTGGCACCCACAGCCAATAAGGAGGGAATATGGTAATTGACTGCCACGCCATCAAAGATGGCGGCACCCAGTCCCTTCAGCCCCCCAGCCAACAAGGGCCAACTCGAGGCACAGGCAAGCCTTGGATGGCAGCTGAACAGCCACCCAGGGCCGCCCGAGTCTCACGTAACCAGGGCTGGCCAAGGCTTGTGTTGCCGGAGTGGCAGCAGCAGAGGTGTGATGGGGCATCACCTTCCCCTGATCACCAGGTCGCCTCTCACCCCTGAGGGCTCCCAGACTGTGAGAGGAGGCAGGCCAGGCTGAGGGAGCCCCCCTCCAGTGCATGAATTTTCATGCACCAGGCCTCTAGTGTAACATAAACTCAATCTTCCACCACACCTGGTCTTCCTCCTGGCTTCCCCATGTTTGTGAATGGCATCATCATCCACCCAACTGCATAAACCAGAAAACTTGGAATCATTTCCAACACTTTACCCTCTGAAACCAAAGTCAATGTCAAGGCCTATCCATTTTGCTTCCTGACTATTTCCCTAATTTGTAGTTCTCCCCCTATCTCCACAACGACCATCTCAATTCAAGCAACCACACTCTTTCACTAGTCCTGTGGCAATAGCCTCTGACCTGTTCTCTCTGCAACCACTCCTGATCCCCAGTCCTTCCAGGGCACGGAGGCCTATGGGACCTTGAAAAATACAAATCGACAGTTTCCTGGTGACTAATGGTGCTGAGCACCTTGTCATGTGCTTCTCTGATGGGTGTATATCTTCTTTGGTGAAGTGACTGTTCAGATACTTTGTTTATCTTTAATTGGGTTATTTGTCTCCTTACTGAATTTTCAGATTCCTTTATTTTATTTTTTTTATAAAAGTAATTTGTTGAATATGTATTCTTCAAAAAAAATTTTTTTCTTTTCATTTTCTCAATTGTGATAGTGGTTTCTTTCATTCGTGTGCCAAAGTTTATCAGGTGTATGCATTAAATACGTGCAACTAACTTATGTCGGTTATACCATAGTAAAGGTATTTTTAAAGTTCTAAATTTTATCTTGTCCTTCTCCTGCTTCAGCTCAAAATGACTTTTTTCCTGCTCTCAGTTAAAAAACAAAATTTCGAATGTTGCCTAACCCAGGCCTGCCCCTGACATTTGAAGGACTGGAGGAAGAATCCAAACAGAGGTTCACATGCCATATGTTTAAACAGTAAAAGCTATAGATCAAAGGATACTGAGGACTGGGACTCAAAGCCTATCCCTTCAATCCTTTCACCCCTTCCAACAGGCCACGCTGTGGCTGCCTGCAGGACTGAGCATTAATACAGACCTGGTGGCGGGGGAGAGGGGCACGCAGGAGCATGACTGGAACCCAGAGTTTCCAATCAGTACCTGGAAGGCCACTAAACCTAGGATTGGGACTTGGATTTATGGTGACATGAGTCTGAAGATGCCAGAATCCACCATGAAAAGCCTAAAACTATTCAAACCGGCATCATTCAAGCCTTTGAACCAAGTCCCTGAAGCTATGAACTTTTTATAAATTCCCTTTTTTGCTAAATCTAGATGACTAATTCATTTATGCAGCCCATTCTCTATGCCAGAGGTTCTCAGACCAATTCATTTTGTTACATCAAAGTATTCTTACATGTTCTATTTAATGTAACATATTTAAACTGTAGAATATTTAAGTATTATTCTAAAATATAATAAATTATTTATTTTTCATAGTCCAAAAATGTAAGATTGTCAAGAATAGGTAGAAATTTTCATCTTAGCTCCTTATAGATTGTGGTGCTGAAATATTTGTTCATATTTGTTCCATCTGATAGAAATTTTCATCTTAGCTCCTTATAGATTGTGGTGCTGAAATATTTGTTCATATTCATTTCTTTCTTTTACTCTTTAGATAAGGAACATGAGCTGATGATATATTTATCCTAACTTAAAGCATATATTCCTGTAATTCTGATTCTTTCATACTTTATATAAAATGTAAAACCCCAGCAATTCAGAGACAGTTTTTTTGTTGTATGTTAATTTAGGAATAAGTGGAAGAAATTTTTGCTATACAGATTTCTATAGCAGAAATTTTAGGAAAAGCCACTTAACTATTTTGTAATTCTCTGAATTGACACATTTAACCTTACTATTTTTAATTATTTATGAGGCAATAGATTCATACCTAAAATGGTTGCTTTCAAATTGTAGGTTGTTCTGATTATTGAAGATTTTAATAAAAGAACAAGTGAAATAATAGAGAAGAGACTGTGTTGTGCTAAGAAGGATTAAACTAATAAATTTTCCCCCAATTTTTCTAAATCTAGGAGCAATTTATGATTTTGCTGTGGCTTTTATAATACAAATGTATCTACAGGCTTGAAAAAGGAGAGATTATGACAAAATAGAAATAAGGACTCTTAAGTAATCCATTGTAAAGACGTTCTAATAGTGAAATAAAAGTAATAAATAAAGAGAAGTTGCTTTGGCAGATCTTGGCAAAATTTCCATATGAGGCTGAATCTCTTGGCACCTGCTTTATGGCAATTTTTACTTTTTAAGAAAACAGAGGGTATTAATAAATTTGTATCACTGCTCTTGAGCAAACTAAGTCAAACAAGGCCACAACACTATTTCTTATAAAATATGCAAGGATCTGTACCAAGAGAGGTTGAATGACATTCAAAGTACTTGCCTGAGGTTCTTTTTCTTACTAAATTACACAATAAAAATGGTAATAGAACATTTCCATAGCTAGAAATAGGTAATTACACAATGTGATTGCAACTCTCTCGTGATAGGCAATAGGTAAGATCAGACAGCCCTCTTTTCTGAAACAGAGGTACAAAGTTACCTATGTGCTCAGCTGTCTGTCATGTGCAGTTATCATACCCCTGTCCCCCAAACAATCAACCAAGCTAAACCAGCTTTAGGTGCCAGGAGTGATGAAGATCCCAACCTTCAAGCAGACAGAGGGTAATGTGATATTAGTAATAGAATTTGATGAAAGTGTGTATGTGGGGAGGAATTCTGTGAATGATATGTCTCTTGGTGTTGTGAATTTTTTATATTATTGCACTTAATTTTTTTTTTTTTTTTGAGCGAGAGTGAGAGAGAGAGAGAGAGAGAGAGATCAATTTGTGGTTCCACCTATTTATGCGCTTACTGTTGCTTCCTGTATGTGCCTTGATCAGAGATCAAACCCACAACGTTGGAGTATCAGGATGACACTCCAGGGCTGTTGCACTTTTTCAAATGTGGAGTAGAGATGAGAGAATGTGCACCTCCCAGAGTGGCACACTCTTAAAAAGAGGTGTTGTCTACTGGAGAATGAACAGCTAACAAAGACAGTAAGTTGAAGTACTGACTATCTTTCCTATGTCCTTCTCATTGTCTTCTGCAGTTTGTCCTCCTTTTATCTCCCATTGGCTAGGTATTCCACTCTCCATATTTTCTTGGGCATAAAAGAAGTCCTTGACTTGCTCTCTTCAAGCCATTTATATTCCACAACTCTACCAAGAAAACACCCCTCTTCAGCCCCCTAGTTCATTTATACTTGCTTTTCATAAGTTATCTCAAATATTACTCCCTCAAGGAAGACTGGATCAGAATCCCAATGATGTCACCTCATGGTTTTATGTCTTTTAAAACATACTGCTATTTTAATTACTTTTGTAATTAGTTGTATAATATCTTTCTCCCTCATTATAACATAAGTTTCCTGTGGCATCTATTTTAGTATCTATGTTCTTTATTCTCTATTGTGCTTAATCTCTATTGTCTAGCACAGTATAAAGTCCACAGTGTTTGTTCAACAAATGTTAAAGGTATGAACCAATAGATAGAGTACACACACAGAATCAGATGATTTTTTTTAAAAGGTAGGAATTTAAACTATTGTACATATGGTCTTTTTCAAGTTTCTATCCCTTTGCAACATATATAATTCCCCAGTAAGGATATCTAAATCTCTTTCTCATTTGTCATGTTAATTTTGGGAGGAAGGCTCATTGTTTTCTCTTTGAAATAAAAGCACATAGAGTAAGTAGTCTCAGAAAACATCCAAATGCATGATGGATTTACTAAATGCAAGAGTAGGAGACTTTTGTGACATGCCAAATATAGAAACCCAGTGCCAATAAGTATGCATGCAAATTGTTCTTTCAATGGACCCTCCAGTCTGCTTATTAAGGGCTATTATAATTTATAAATCAAATATTTATAAGATTTTCTTTCTTTTTGAGGAGTCGGGGCCTTAAAATCTTTGAAGATCTCTGTTATTAACTCTGTATATGAAATGTCAAAATAAGCTTTGAGTAAGGATTACCAGACAGGCAGCTATAAAAAGAAGGCATTAATCTGGGATTAGTTGAAGATTAAGGAAACTGCTCCAGCTATTTTTAACAGGGCAAAATATAGGGAACGAAATCCTTACAAAATTCTTAGAAGAGTTGAAGGACTAGGTTTTATGCAGAGCTGAGCTTTTGGGAATACTCCCAAATACACCACCACACCACAGAAACTGAGCTGTGAAGGAAACAGTCATCTCTACTATAGTTTCAAAACTGATGAGCCAGGAAGCTGTTTTTCTATCTGCTGGTTCCAGGAATACCCTGCATTAACTGTTATCCAGGAGTGAGGAAGCTTCACTCAGCAATATGGATTCCAGAGCCAAGCCACCTGGGCCAGATCTCAATAGCAAAATTGATGTCTTGGGGACATTTTCTTTCACCACTTAACTGAATCCTGATTTCAAGTCCTACACAAGTGCATATTTCTTTCACCACTTAACTGGATCCTGATTTCAAGTCCTACACAATTTCATCAATTTAGGCATGACCTAAATCAAGTTAGGGGTTGGAAGTTTGGGAAATGTTTTACTCTCTGATATCTCTGCAAAGCAGAGAGGACCACAGAAGCTAGTGGGAACAGAGGTCAGGTGAGTCAATCTACCACACCCCATCCACTACTCAGAGATGATTGGAGATGCTTTAATAAGGGCATTTTTTTAAGGGAAAAAAAAGACAGATCTGCTATGTCTGGAAGCATTCTAGAGTAGTAGTTTCTAAAACTGAATGACCATTAGAATCACCTGGAGAGAGTCATAATAATGCAGACTTCAAGGTTATCCAAGAGATTTTGAAATAGGTGTTCTGGGGTAAGGCTAGAATTTATAGTGAAAAACAAAATCTTAAATTAAAATCATATGCATTCAATGACTTATGAGTTACAAAACAAGTAGTATATTCCAGCCTGTCAGAATCATATGAGTAAATTTGAATTCAATGTTAAATACAAAATAAGTATAAAAGACCAGTAATGCGACTAGTTCCTTGACCCTACCCATGATTCCAGAAATGGTGTGTGACTCCTACCTAGGGTACCTCCACAGTAAAAATACTGTATTATATGATACTCAGCAAAGAAGAAACACGACCCAATTATCGTAAGGGTAAAGTATGTTAAGCCAATCTAACATGGAAAGTTCTGTGTTGCAATGGAACATATCCTCAATGATAATACAAATTTTTAGGATTCATAAATTTAATCAGTTCTCTGTTCACTTATACTGAGACATTTCTGAGAACATAGAAAAGTCTTATCTCAAGAGAGCATATGGTCAACCTGCACCTTCAGATAAATAAGGTATTTTCATACTCATTTTATAGAAGAAACACAATCCTTAAACAAGTGTTTTCCACCTAAATTTTAACTCTTTGCAACATATTATTTTCAAGATAATTTATTGGAGCAGCTTTTTTTAAAAATTTTTGTTTATTTGAGAGAGAAGAGAGAGAGAGAGAGAGAGAAAGAGAGAGAGAGAAACATGGATTTGTTGATCCACTGACTAGAGATTGAACTGGAAACCTTGCAGTTTCAGGATGACACTCAAATCAACCGAGCTATCGGCCAGGACTGGAGCAGCTCTTGACACAGTGTGATAAATAACATCATTACAAATTATAAATGGGCTATTGAGATTTGTGGTATTTTTCACCCAATAGTTTATTGGAAAGCATAGTGTTATAAGCATATCTTTAATGCTAGTGATATACAATTAAAATAAAATAAAATTGAGGAACTAATTCCTATTTTTTTCCTTTTCAAAGCAAGTTTTTAAGCTGGAAATGTCTATTGAAACCATTATTATGATTATATTATTTTTATTATTGGTTTTAAACACATAGAAGTAACTTTACAAATGTTAGTGCTCATCAGTTTAGTGAAACATGAGACTTCATTTGAGATTGTTTATAAATATGCCAGAATTTCATCAATTTAATGCTTTCTATGTTAACTTTTTATCCACTTGGGAAACATTTAATATTTTAAAAATAATAACATTGTGACATAAATAAATATGAAGGACTCTATGGAGAATTGCAGTAAGTTTGTTTCTGCAACCTAAATACACTCACCTAATATATCTTATTTCTCCCATTTTGCTACATATGAAAAAGTGCTCATTACTGAAGAAACTGAAATGCCTATGTAAAACATATATAATAATGTTTTACATAGACATTGATGTGTCTTTACAAATAGGGCTTACAAAATAATGTAATTATATAAATTATACATTATAATTTTTCTTATAATTTATAAATTATAAAAAGCAGCAATTTTGAAAGACTATTGAATCTTGGGGAGTATATGCTGCTCATGTTTCTAATCTGTTAATATTTAAAACAAAATTGAAGGTGGCTAGATAACATTATCTGGACAGCCTTTCCATGTCCTGTGGCAGTCCACATCATCATCATGTCCTGAGACGAGTTTTCATGGGTCACTTCCAGATTCCTGTTGCTGCCAGCAATGGGAAATTTCAGGGTATGGCCTTGCAATCCTCATGTGCTCAATGTGTTTTGTATGGTGTCACATGGGTGGGGGAACTGTCTTTCCGTCATTTACATAGAGAAACCAACTGAAAGAGGAAATTTGCAAATTTGGCACATTTTCCTAAAGTTTTGAGAAGACAATGTTTACATTGCAAAAACAGCAAAAACCTGTATTTCCACCTACTACTTTCCCTACTCCTTCCCCCATTCCCCCCTACAACCAAATTTCTATTCATTTCTCTTTTTTTTATGTTCATTAACATTTTTAATGCAATTTATTAGGTTGACATTAGCCACCTCTTTAATTCCTTGACATCTGTCAATCCATGACTACAGTGTTAATTACTAAAGTATTTTCCAACAAAAGATAGGTCCTTCCTTAAGAGAAAATTCTGATGCAATATGGTTATCTGGAATACTGCGTTTGTTTAATTATACTCCTTGGTTAATGTCAGAATCTTATCATTTGTCTATACAGGGCCAATTTGCTTTTACTTTATAAGTTATATAACTAACTAGTGGCCCGGTGCATGTAATTCGTGCATGGGGGTGGGGGGGGTGTCCCTCAGCCCAGCCTGCACCCTCTCCAATCTGGGACCCCCTCAGGGGATAACCGGCAGTCGGACATCCCTCTCACAATCCAAAACTGCTGGGTCCTAACTGCTCACCTGTCTGCCTGACTGCCCCTAACTGCTTCTGCCTGCCAGCCTGATTGTCCCTAACTGCTCCCCTGCTGGCTTGATTGCCCCTAACCACCTCTGCCTCGGCCCTGCATCCGGAACCCAGGATTCCCTCCTCCAGCCGACCACAGGCACCTGGGATACGGGCTTCCCTCCCTCTGGTCAGCCATAGGTGCCCAGGCTGGCTGCAGCCACAGGGGATGGTGGGCAGTGGCTTCGCCTGGGCTGCAGCCGCAAGTGCTGGCGCCAGGCGGGGTGGGCGGCTTCTCCGTCTCCCAGGCCACAGCCAGCAGCAGGTACTGGTGCCCAGGACTGCGGGGTGAGCGGCTTCTCCAACTGCTAGGCTGTAGCCAGCCACAGGTGCTGGTGCCTGGACCACAGGCGGGTGGCTTCTCTGTCTTCCCTGGGTTGCAGTGTGGGCAACTTCTCCGGCTGGCTGCGGCCTGGGATCATGGGGCAGGCGGCTTCTTCATCTCCCCCCCTCCCTCCTGCCCCCACCGCTCAGGGCCTGTGGGGGTCAGAGAAGTCAGGTGCCAGCGCCTGAGGCTGGGTGCGGCCAGGGAGATGAAGGGTTCTACCAGTTATCATCTAGGCAAGAAGTTTAGAAGTTTTTATAAAAAATAAAAATACTACCATTGTTTGTAACAAACCCCAAGTCTGTATAAATACTTCTCTTCATTTAAACAGGGGAGGCAGAAAATAATAACCACATGCAGAATGAAATCTGTGGGCATATCTACTAAAAAAGTAGAGAACCATTATCTGAAAATAAATAATAAGAGTATATCCTTAAAAAATGACTTATCAAAGCAGACAGAAGAAAAAAAAACCCTGAAAAATATCTATTTGGCATATCAATAGGTGCAAAAAGCTATAAGAATAAAATAGATTGAAATAAAAAGATGATCCAGATGAACATTTTTAAAAAGGCTGAGATTCAAAAATAAACTGGAGGTGATCAAAAGACTCAAGGAAATAACTAAATAGAAGGAATTAGATCAACCAAGGAGACAGTAATAAATAGCAAGATATTGTTTGAAGAGAATTTTCAGAATGCAGAGACTTTATGAACAGTGAAAGTAAAAATGTTAGGCATGAAGAGACTGGAAATACTGCCTGATATAGCTATTACTAAGAAAAATATTAAAACAATTATTGAAATAAGATATGTAATAAACAAAACTATAATTGAGGAAAACTTTCTGCAGCTGAAAATAGGTATTAGTACCTGGACCAAAAGGCCACATCATTTAATATAATGAATGAAAAGAGAGCCAAACTCTCTAATTCTAGTGATAGTTTTGAGTCAAATGTAATTCAAAGAAATAAATCTAAAAACAAGGAAAAATTAAATAAGCATTCAGTCAGAAAAAGATGCATAAAATGTTATAAGAAGTGTGGCTGACCATTGTAGCATTTAGATACCAACTAAATATAGAGCAATGTTACAGAGTTTTTTGGGGGAACCACACACACACACACATACACACACACACACACACACACACACACACACACACACACACACAACAAACCGTGACTCAATGTTTTTTTGTTATATGTAAATGTAGAAGAGATGTGCTCTTTGAAAATGAACCAGCATTCTCATGATATTGTTTTTATATGTTGCTTGTCTGCAGAAAGAGAATACATTTAGCAATGGACCTGAGAACCAAATTTAGTCAACAATGATATTTCTCTTGCAAATTAGTAAATTCTGATTGCATATTCACTCTTAATAGCCTTGTGTCTGCCGCTGAGACGAGATCAAACTTTGCAGTCAAATCATGTTTCAAAATCCTCAGGATCAAGTACAGATTGTGAACAATAACAAGCACTTTAAGCTCCTGATTTTCAACTCATAGGAAAGATACACATGCACATCCCTTCCCTGAGGGGAGATCTTGGGTGCAGGATGGGTGGACGTGTTCAGTTTAAGAAACCATGGTCAAAATTGTTATTGTTTTGACTTACAATGTTAAGGGAAAACATGCAGGTTTTTAAAAAATATATGTATTTTTTATTGACTTCAGAGAAGAAAAAGAGATAGAAACATCAATGATGACAGTGTCATCGATCATGCCCCACACTGCGGATCTAGCCCACAACCAGGGCATGTGCCCTGACCAGAATTGAAACGTGACCTCCTGGTTCAAAGGTCAACACTCAACCACTGAGCCATGCCAGCTGGCAAAAGCAGGCAGTTTTTATTAAAAAAAGAGAATAGGTTGTAAAGTTTGAAGTAATGCCTCAATTCAGCATTCCTTGGGGAATCCTTCAAGAGAGGATTGTCCTGTTTCTTTGAACATCTTTCTTTCTAAAGTTTAACAGATCAGAATTGAGTTAAAATTTATGACTATTTTCAGAGAGGGACTGACTCATTATTACATGTAGTCTTTCAATTTAGAGACCATAGGTTTTAGCTCCAATCATTCAAAAGTATGATATTTTTTTCAGTAATTTGTTTATTTCCTATATATAATTCTGTGTTCTTAATCCTTAGACTCTCTTCAACACAGCCTTAGGTTTCAAAAAAAAATTAAAAACAAAGGGATTAGCATTCTTAATCTTAAATCTGTTCAAATCCAATACTTAAATAAATTAATACAATAATCTTTGGCTGTCCTATATTATAAAACTACTATGAGAAGATTTTCTTGTTTTAACTTTTAAAGATTACTAGTTAGGTTCAAAACACAGTGTTTCTTCCACTGACTGTCTATATATTTATCATTAAATTATCTAATCACTTTAGCATTTGAATCATAGTCTGGAAATGATGGTTGCTACTCTGGATCATCACTTATGTTCCTTCTTCTGTAGTGTCCTAGGGCATTTTGGTGTTTCTACATTATGTTGGTCTGTTTTCAGGTATTAATAGTCACCCACTCCTACCTCATGAAGTAATCTAATTCTAATTCAGGACAAACAAAACAATTCTACTGAAGTAATACTCTGAGACAGAAAACACATTAAATGTTTATATGAGGGTGGAATTGGGAAAGAGAAAAGAAACTAAATAGCTATGTTTTATTTTCTTGGGTAAATCAAGCTAGATTTAACCTGGAAATATCAGAACTTTTGCTTCAATGTGAGTTTTATTAAAAATCTGATTATTTAGTTAATAAGGAATTATATACTAATCATTTGCAAAACTACAAAAACATTCATTTTTAGTTGTCATAGATATCTGCTCAATTCACTCTTTTCTTTTAAGTATTATGATTAACAAATTGGCCCTAGTCAACATTAAGAAAATGCTCATCAAAGACTAATTTTATTGTTCACATCAATTTTGAAAAAAGTAGTACATTAAGGAAGCCACACTTACAGATTCATCTTTCAAAAGAAAATCCATCTTTTCATTTCTTGTATTTTGTTGCTTTTATTATATCCATTATGTCAACCATAACATAACAATGTTATTTCATTTAGATAAAGTTATTTCAATGTAATGTTATAATAAATTAAGCTATTCGTTATTATTAAAAAAGGGCCACTTATAAAATATTAATTATTCCATTGACCAATTTAACAATTAATGTAAATTAGTCAACAGTCATATTTTTGTAGTCTAAAAATGAAGTGGCATAGCTAAAAAAAAATTTGTGCCTCAGTTTCTCTTTAAAATGAGCATTGTCATAATTAATTGGTCAGTAGAATGATTATACAAGTTGATATAAATAAAGTGCTTATAATAGTGTCACAGCAAGTACTCAGTAGATGTTAACTATTATCCTATTCTGTATCCTCTGCTTAATCCTGATTGGCAGTAGAGGCTTCTGACAATCTGTAATATTGTTTTAATGCAGAGAAAGGAGGAAAACAGAGGGAGGAGTAAGAAAAGTACCACTTTATTGGAAATCAGTTTTTAAACTAGGAATTAACTGGAATTAATTTGCATGCCCAGATTTTTTAGCTTGAGCAATGACAGCCCTCTTCTTGTAATTTTGATTTGCGTAATTGGCACACACCCTATGAGGAAAGATGGCAACCAAATACAACTTAAAATTGTTGCCAAGAATTCTTGTTACTTGATTTAGAAACTCTCAGGAGGAACCCATGGGCTCTGTCTTGTCACACTCTACACATAGGATGTGCTTAATATGTCTGTTTGCATAAATTAATGATGAGAGGGTGTGGGAGTAATTCTGAGTATGTGACACTAGTGGCCCTGCTTTATAACTTTACAAAGGAAAACTCCAAGAAGAGAACAAAATATGATATTGGTTCCAACGAAGTTTGTTTCTTTAAGAAACTTCTTAAAGCACTCTGCAGCACTAATATTTTTCCACTATAAAATTTAGAAGCACCTCTGCTGATCTAATTGCTATCATATTGAGATATGGTCACTAAATATATTTTATTTTGTGCCCCATCAATAAAATGTTTATCTACCTCATATATATGTATTTATTTATTCATAACTTATATGCAAATATAATCCTATTAATATATCATGAATATTACAAAATGTATAAAATGAAATTGAAGACAATGAGATGAGGATAAAATGATAATATTTTTATATAGTGCCTTGCCCCATGTTACTGTTAATTATTATTCTGAGGCCAAATATAAATATACTGTATATACTTTGGGTTGAGGATTATTTCTCATAATAATAGATGTAAATTCACATTTCAAGTAGTCTTCTTGTAAACTTTATGAACCTTAGCCAACGTTTTTCTGTTAAAATTATTTTTATGTTCCCAATTTACACATTAGTGTGGCTGACAACTTACACTAAGAATAGAATACATATTAGCACTCACTTTTTGTTGTTAGGTTGTACATTATTAGCATTATTCTAAATCGTCAGTTTTGTAAAGACATTTTTTCAATCATTTTATCTCATTTTATAACACTATTTATGAATTCGGTTCATTGGGTCCATATACAAGAGAGCAAGTCATAATAAGCTGAAATAGGATGAAAAATGAGACTGCCACTGACTATCGTGTACACTTTCCTCAGGACAATTCATGACAAGTGACTGTCTGACATATGCCTGAGTAAATTACCAATGTCAATCCATATGTAAATTAACTCATATCTCGTTTATATAAAATTAAATACGAATGAAGTATTTTCTTCCGGAACCTCAGTGGATCACTTTGCAGACTCACTGGGATTCGTGTGCCCTCTTTCAGAAAACAATGAGAAAAGAAGGCCCACAAACCACATAAGAAAAAGAGAAACCTCAAGGATAGTGGGTATGGACTTGCAGTCCAGACCTACATATCATAATGTATATCTTTGTTTTTCTGTAAATGAACTTGATTGTTAACTCAACTTCCCATATTTTACTAATAGAAAAAAATTTTATATAGTCACCTTTTCTGGTGAAATTTGTGATTATTGAGTCATTTTAAGTTTTCACTAAGTCAATTCAAGATTCTCAGTTTCTCCTTCATGAGATGTCATCTAAGATCTAAAGATAGAGGATGAGATGAAAGGGCCAGGGACCAGAAAGACACTGGCTCTTATGATGGTATCACAACATCTGGTCCTCAGTCATCTTTTTTGAATACGGCATTTATGATGCTGATATTTCCTGTCCCACATGAGAGAAAGCACATGTCAAGAAAGTTGGCAAAACATTTGGCTGGAGCACCTTCTTGAATTGTGCTTCCAGTTAGTGCATTAAGGAAACTAAGGGAAAAACTGGTTTAGAAGGAGTAATTAGCATTTATATTTTAGAAATGATACGTTTAAGGTGTCTATTGTGCATTCAAGGCAAACATCAAGTAGACTTTTGAATATGGCAGTCTAGTGCTCAGAAGAGAGATTTATGGTTAAAATATAGATTTAGGAGCACCAGACACATATAATTGATCTTTAAATCATGGGACTGAATTGGATCATCTAACTTTTAGGCTCCAAGGAATGAATGTGGAAGCATAGATAAGTGATTCGTTAATAAATCAGCAGAAGTTCCAGACAAGAAAACTGAGAAGTGGCCAGTGAAATGGGAAGAAAAGGAGGGCAGTGTCACGTATCAGAAGCCAAGGGAGGAAGCACTTCATGAATGAGGAACTGATTAAGTTTGTAAATGTGGATGAGAAATCTGGAGAGATAAAGACAGAGTTTATC
Organism: Eptesicus fuscus; assembly: GCF_027574615.1. NCBI lineage: Eukaryota > Metazoa > Chordata > Mammalia > Chiroptera > Vespertilionidae > Eptesicus > Eptesicus fuscus. The sequence goes on from NC_072482.1 coordinate 83,606,693, forward strand.
TTTCGATTGGGTAACCTGGAGGTCATGGATGCTTTTGATAGAGAGATTTCTGTAGCCTGGATGACAAGGGGCTCAAGAGAAACCAAGAGTGAAGTTGAGTTCAGTGAGTACAGAGAAGTGTTCTAGAAAGTTTTTCATAAAGAAGAACCCACATTGGGGAAGTGGTTGGAAGGTTATGTGGAGTTATGGGAACTGTTATTTGTTTTGTTTTGTTTTTAATATGAGTGATATTACAGCATGTTGGTGTGCTAATGAGAATTGTGCAGAAGGTAGGGAATGATTGTAGGAACAAAGCACTTAGGTAAGTAAGAGAACTTAGGACCAGGGACATAGTTTATGATATATAATAGGAAGTATAGCAATAAATCATGGAGCATAAGGCAGGTATTGATAGAAGGAAGCGAGAGGGATAAGGCACAGAAATGGAAGAGTGAATTGATTGGAGATCCCTGGAGGCTCAAGGGCTTGTTGGGTCAGCAGTATTAGAAGTAATGAACTAGAAAGAAAATAAATGGTTGTTAGATAAGAGGGTGGAGTTTATCAGGGTTTTGCTGTTGATGGACTGTGAATTCCTGCAGGCTGGCACAGTGATGTTTTAGGGGACTGGAAAAGAGCCATAAAAGATAAGAATCTGAGTTATGAAAGATGACCAGGGAGGTTAGGACATCGTGAGCAGTAAGACTATTCCTAATGACTGTCTGCAAGGGGAAGTCTTTGTCTAAAGCAAGCCCTGTTTCTGTGCGTCTATATTAACACATCTTTGAAATGCCTCTTTTCATTCTCATGTAATGAGAATTACAAAACATTTAAGGTGTCTATTCTCATACAATCTTAACTATCCTGTAATCCAATCCCCACCTTATTTTCTCCCACCTTTATGTAATCCTCTTTGCATTCTCACCTTAATTTCAAACTGGATTGGAGTGGTACACACACAATACAACATATAGGTGATGCATTGTAGTGTTGTATAAAGAAACTTATATAATTTTATTAGCCAATGCGCCCCTGGGTACGGGTGAAGCCGGATCCTGGGTCCGGGTGAGGCCGTGTGACCCTGGATCCATCCGGGTGAGGCTGGGTCCCGGGCCCGGGTGAGGCCACGTGCCCCTTGGGTATGGGTGAGGCCACGTGCCCCTTAGTCCGGGTAAAGCCGTGCCCCTGGGTCCGGCCGAGACCAAACCAGAGGGAGTCGGACCTCCATTGCCGCCATTTGTCCACCATCCAGAGCTGAGGGGTCAGTGCTGACATGTACACGTGAGGAACTGGTGGACATTGAAATTGGGTCTCAGGGGAACTGTTGGTCCGGGGAGAAACTCACTGCAGACTGATTCATTTGCCTGTCAGCATAACTATTATTGCTCGTCTCACATTCAGTTCTCATAAGTGTATATCTGGTGACATATGATCTCGCTCATCTGGGGGAAGTGGTGAACGGCATAGACTGAGGAACAAGAGCAGAACCAGAAGCAAGGAGGCATCGATTGGACTGTCGGGCCTCAGAGGGAGGATAGGGGAGGGTGGGGGGAGGGGGGAGAGTTCAACCAAAGGACTTGTGTGCATGCATATGAGCCTATCCAACGGTTAAGTTCAACAGGGGGTTGGGGCATGCGTGGGGAGGGGGGTGGGATGGGAATGGGGGGATGAGGACAAATATGTGACACCTTAATCAATAAAGAAATTAAAAAAAAAATTTTCAAATGGATAAAACAAACCGCTAACTGTACTTCTCTGAAGCATTTGAGATCCTGCTCCCTGGCATATGTCATCAGTTTGGCTCAAATAAACTCTAAAAAAAAAAATCTCTACATGTTTGAACATTTCTTACATCAAAAGAAACTAAATTTGAAATTAGAGAAATAAAGTTACATTTTTTTTATACAGCTGAGTCTTGTGGGCTATTAGTGGTAGATACTGTATGTAGGAGCCTTTCAATAACAAACACGTATACTGCAGAACCGAATCATCTCAAGGTGACTAATGGGAGGGGATTTTTATGTGGGGATGAGGCAGGCTCCAAAGTCAATACTAATTTCAGAGAAGTCACTGTGTGTGAGCAAATTACTGAATGCTTTAAATTTTCCAGGTAGATGCATAGGGATCTCTACGAGGGAAGAAACAAGAGTCAACCAAACCTTAGGAAATGCTGCCACAGAACCTCCATTCTCTGAATCCTTGGGCAGCACCTAGGAAGGAGGGAAAGTTATACTTAGAACCCATTCCTTAGGTTCCTAATTTCTTTAAAAAGCTGTCTATGAAAGCACAGCAAGACAAAGAGCCCCGGCTACCTTGTAGAGCTAACTTCAAGCAGTGGCCCGGGGTCTGCTTTGGGAGACAGAGGGTGCCTACGGAGGAGAGTTTGCACTTGTGGGAAAGCCAGAGAGAACCACTTAGTCCAAGAAAGAGAACTGTTCTAGACAGCCAGCTGCTGAGCGTTTTTTAAAATATATTTTTACTGATTTCAGAGAGGAAGGGAGAGGGAGAGATAGAAACATCAAGGATGAGAGAGAATCATAGATCAGCTGCCTCCTGCACGTCCCACACTGGGGATCAAGCCAGCAACCCAGGCATGTGCCCGTGACTGGGAATCAGACCCTGACCTCCTAGTTCATAGGTCAACGCTCAACCACTGAGCCACACCCAGCCGGGACAAGACATTTAGTCTGGAGTAAGCATTTTTTTTTTTCCTTTATAAAAATGGCATTTTGTTCTTAGTTGACTCTTAAAAAGAAACCAAAGCTAAAAACAGCAGAGACCACACAGTCTTAGGAGGACTCAACAAGTCAGAGAGGGCCACTGACTTTATGTAGCCTAAGCTCAGCCAATATTTCCTTGAAGTGGACAATTGATGATAAAAGACTAGGCAGTCACCATAAGGACCGAGTAGATATGGTTAGAACCTTGGGCTGCTAAACCAGATAGACTGTCTGTAAACTCTGAATGCTATAAAACTTGGTTAGTCAGGTGGGAGAGAGGAGAATATCCCAAATCACACTTATTGTTCTGCCATAATAATTGACAGTGTCTCCTTTCACCCTCAAAAGTGTCAGGAACTAAGACAAAGGATACAAAGCACCCTATCTATAAGCAAAGCCAACTCCTCGCCACTTGTGCAAGAGGTTTCATCGGGGATCAGGCAGGGACAGCTTTAGCCTGCATCATGGCCAATGTGCCCAGAGGAGGGTAAGGAAGGATGGGAGAGGCCTAGACCAGCAATTAAAGGTAATTCTAGACAAGGAAGTTGCGTATGGAGCCTATTGTTAAGGCTTAACCCTGGAGAGGACTAGCAAATGTCAGCCAGAGAATCATGGGCTTCGTTGATTGCGTAACAAGAAAGTTACTCCTCTTGTGAAATAAATTCTGTATAGAAAACTGGTCCTCACCCTTTTGATTACAGACAGGGGCAAACACCTAAATGAGAAGTCAGTTTTCCTTTTCAGACCACAAGCAGCAAGTTTAGAATAATAAGTCATAAAAATTTTAAAACCTGATAATCACTTGCCTAAAAGACCATGTAACTCCAACAACAAAGTGGAATGAGTTCATTATCTAAAAGCCAGAGGAAAACACTAATTTGATAAAATTAAAGTGTTTTGTGACACTATATTGGAAATCAAGATTAAGTCTTTTTGCTGTTTGAAAGGAATTAAGAACTACCATAGGAAGGGTTTTACGTAAGAGGGCATTATGATAGCCAGCTTTTTATAAGTATGCTGTCATTCTTATCAAATATTTAAAAAGCTTACAAGTATAAAAGTATTTTCTTGATTAAAAATGCTTTATGCCTAATATCTCTATATTTCTTGAAGATTAGGTGCTATATAAGTAGCTATAGGCTTATTGTAAACATCTTATATAATAAAAGGCTAATATGCAAATCGACCGAATGGCAGAAGGAACGGTCGCTATGATGCACACTGACCACCAGGGGGCAGACGCTCAATGCAGGAGCTGCCCCCTGGTGGTCAGTGGGCTTCCACAGGGGAAGTGCTGCTCATCCAGAAGCCCTGAGCTGGGCTCATGGCTGGCAAGTGCAGTGGTGGTGGTGGGAGCCTCTGGTCAGAAGAGCATTTTGGTCAGTTTCCTCATGTAATATTTGAGGAGAATCAAGGTCACAAATTCATCCTCTGCAGCAGCACTAAGGATGTCCAACTGATGGCTTAGGCCCGCTCCCGCCGGAGTGGGCCTAAGCTGTCAGTTGGACATTCCCCAAGGGCTCCCAGACTGCGAGAGGGCACAGGCCAGGCTGAGGGACCCCCAAGTTCACAAATTTTGTGCACCAGGCCTCTAGTATTAAATAAACTAGAAGATTCTCTAAGAATTCCATATTTAAAAAGCAATGTGGTTAAGTAATAGTTATTTGACTAGTGAAAATATCAATATTTTTGCAAATAAATAAGTTTATTGAATATAAGCATTAATTTTCAAGCAGTTGTGCTTTTAAAACTATATAGCTAGGAGTTTTAGACACAATTTAAAAAAATTGTTATACCTCTGAAAAATACATTTCTTTATTTCCATGAATAGAATCTCATGTTCAAATTTTCAAAATAACATGCAGAATTTATTATGTGATGGTGATAGAAAACATATCCTTTAACGAACATTGATGTTAACAGCTTTTGCTAAAGGGACAATCTAGAACACTGGATTCATTGTGGTTTCCAAACTGGGACTGCTAGATCCATTTTCCAGTGTTATTAAAAACGATTGAAAGCATGGTAAGGACTACTTAATATTTCATCAATACATTAGCCAAATTGCTTATTAAGATGTGTGTCACTGTACATTTTCACCAGCATGAGAGCAACAATAATTTGTTAAGATTAAACTCTTAATCTGTGCTAGGCACTGTGCTAAGCACATTAAAGTAATCTTGTTTAAATCATCATTAATCACCCTATGGCTAAATGCTAAGGTTATTCCCAGTCTACACTGGGAAAGTGGAGGCTTGCCCAAGGCTTGCAGTCTGTGAGAGATACTGCAATTCCCATCAACTTCGTCTGCTGCAGAGCTCATGCTCTTAACATACAAGCATATTACTTTATCTTGGCTAATTCAACAGTCAAAAATTAAATTTGTATTTTATTCACATTCTCTTATTATTTTTTCAAACATTTGTTTTTCCTCCTTTGTGAACTATTGTCTGGTGTTGTCCCATATTTACTTTTTGATCTAAATACTAATGCTATTCTTATTGTTTTATTTGTCTAAGCAATTGTCAATATTTCCCTCAATTTTGATCTTTCCTTTGTTTTTATATAAGAAATTCTTTTTTACATAGTAGTGCCTACAGAATTTTTTTGGAATAAAATGATTAGAAGAGCATTTTGGTCAGTTTCCTCATGTAATATTTGAGGAGAACCAAGGTCACAGATTCAGCTAATTGCTAATCTTCGGATATATCTTGGAAGGCAGTAGCTACGAAATATATTATATTAACATTATAATAAAAATTCGATTGGAATTTTAAAAATTATTTGTTTTATTATAATCTTTATTCTTGAACTAGATTATTTTTTTTGCTCTTTTGTAAGAGTTATTAGAATTAAAATGTGTGACTGTCTTGCTCAATTAAAACATAAAGACCTATAAAATATATACATACATGCATAAACTATGCCTAAGTGGTTTAAAATATATGAGCTATAATATGTATACCTGACTTTTTTTCAATGTTACTTAGATCCAGTAAAATAAATAAATATAACCAGGACAAAAATCCACCATACTTTTCTTGGCTTTCTCTGCCCTATTCCTATTTTGGAAAAAATCTTGGCCTTAGTCCAGATAGGTGGCCAAAGGTTGAGTATTATATTTGCTTTGCTACTAGTCTTGCTGTGAACTTCTTAGATTTTGTTTTGTTCTATGCTAGATGAAAGTAAGGAGTAGTAAATGATTGACAAAATGAATTCAAAGGAGGAAATCCAAACATTTGCCAAAGGGTAAAGATTTTGTTGTTGTTGTTTCATGCTATGCCTTTCTAATGTGTTGTCTATAAGCATAAGTATTTATGATTTATGATTCATTCTATCCCACAGATTAGAATATGGTTTTCCCTTATAGAAAGCCTGTGTTAATGTGAAAGGAAAATAGAGTGCTATAACCAAAGTATGTTTCCAAACAATGGCACAAATTCTCACATGCTTAACTTACTTTTTTTTTTTTTAAGGAAAAAGAGATGGTGTGAGAAAAGTAATGGAGTTTGATAGCTATCATCTCATTGCTTTACTACTCATTTTGAATAATAATCTCTCTAAATCCTGTTGCCCCCTGTCCCCTCCCCCTTCCACACCACTTTAAACACACACACACACACACACACACACACACACACACACACATAGAACAAGAATTTTGCCAAAGATATGCAATAGAAATAGGTTTATTTATAAAAATGTAATATTACAATTTTCTAGAAAATCAGTAAATTATAAGAAAGACAAATTCAAATTGGAGCAGTCAAGCATTTTTTAATGTTCTTTAAAATTCTTTGATTAAAGGGAAAACAGTGATAATAGAATCCATAGGAACTGCATGAAAATGGAAGATAAAAAAATTGCTTTGTAATGTAAAATTTCTTTTGCCTCTACACTACATGACCCCAAGTGCACCAAGCTCTTTACGTGGAAAAATGGTTTTCAATGGCATATTGTCACACTGTAAAGATGGTCTCACATTGCCAAATGGACTTTGAGCTGCTTCCTAATTTACTCTTTCCACGGTTTGTTACTCAATATTACACATACTAATGTGCCATCCTAGACTAATGTGACTTTTCAAAAACTTCAGCATGCCTGTTTCAATCTTACCGATCCACTCCTATTAACCCTCCAAAATTGGTGAAATCAAACACTTCTACTGTTAGGGGAAAAGCGTGATATGGAAAATATGGTGCTCACAACCAATAAGTCTGAAACGTGTTTGTTTTCCAGTTGATAGTGGTAGAGCCAGCAGACTCTAGTACAGTGTTCTTCAACAACGGCGCAGTAGAGAGAGAGAACCACTCCTAGTCAAGTTTACTAGGCAACCATTTGGTGAAAAATCTGTAGTTGTATTTTTTCTCTCACTTTCTATTTTTCTAGATTGGCTAATATGTTCCCCTTATTTTCTAATACCCAGTCCTCCTCACAATTCTCTCTATACATTATCTTTAGTATTTCGTCTCCTTTTGCTTTTCTCTCTTAGTCTCTTTGTTAGTGTAGGCCACGCATGTCAAACTCAAAGGCTAACACGGGCCAAATAAACAAGGTTTACGCTTATGTGGGCCGCAAAAAAACAAAACCTTCAATTTTCATAGAAACGTAGATTTATTTTGATAGAGACATGCTGAATACACAGGGCTGAAGTAAATGAGTAATCGTTAATATAGAATAATAGAACATTTTAATAAAAATTAACATTTGTTCTTGAACATTAACTTACCAGACATTGAATAACTGCACAAATTAATAAGCATAATGCAAATAAACCTATTTTTCTTATTCTCCGAATGTGAAATATTTCCTGTTGCTCACACCAAACAAGTCAGTCCAAGACTAATGACGTGGCAATTGGCTGCTAGAATATTCGCTGCTAGTATTAGTGGAGAGAAATGGTGTGCCTGCACCTAAGGCACATCAGGGAAATGAATGCAACACGATTATAGTAATCATTCATTAGCGAACGTTGTAGTTTATTATTAATGACTAGCATTCCCGTTGCAGGAAAAATCCTGCAATAGGATTTCCTGCTGCACTCTACCCCGCCTCCGCTCCGCCCTTGTCGCCCGCCCCGCCTTCTCCACCAGCCTGCCTGCTTTTCCCTTCACCTCCGGCCCTGACTTCGCTCCTCCCTTCTCCTCCCCCTCCCCCCCTCCCCGGCTTGCTTGCTTCTTCGAAGCTTTACTCCCTTCTGCAGCTCTTGGCTTCTTTCGACACTGTCTTGATATGCAAATTAGCCGCCATCTTTGTTGGGGTAATTTGTATACTCGTCCTGATTGGTTGGTGGGAGTGGCTTGGCTGGAGGGCGTGGCTTGGGTGTAGCGAAGGTGCAGTCAATTTGCATATTTGTCTATTATTAGATTAGATTATGTATAAAGGATACTGTAAAAGTTAAGTTACAAAAATTAAAAAAAAAAAACATTTATGGCTGGGCCGCAAAAATATTCATTGTGGGCCACATGTGGCCCACAGGCCGTAAGTTTGACATGCTTGGTGTAGGGCAGTTAGACAGATATAAGCAGAGTAGAAATGATAAGCCAAGTACAGAAGGTCACCAGAGTGAAAAGTTTTGGGTGCCTAGCAATGAGCAAAACTGGGAAAACAAATATTGTAAGGTGGGACCTCACCCCCAGGGTCACCTTTCCTCCCCTAGCATATCGTTACTCATATGGTTTAGACCCCCAGACCTTTCATATTGCTGGTCATGCAGTTCAGACCCTGCCCTTACCTTTCTTCCCTGGCGTGTTGCTAGGCATGTGGTAGACCCCCTCAGAGGAGGAGCCAGGGGGCCAGAGAATAGCATCATATGACTCCCATACAAGCCCTTGGACAACCACTTCCTTAAGCATTAAGCCCTCAGGACAGTGAGGTTCTGGCCCACATCAAATAATCTTAAGAACAAAGCCTTGGGTCTGTTGACCACAGAGACAGCGTTTTGGTCAAACTAAAGTTAACATCTAGGCCTTAGTTGTGTGTTAGCTCCAAGCCCAGAAAAAAACAGTAAAACCAGATGAAGCAACACCACAGCTGACAGACATCAGGTGCAATAACTAACGACCCTCTCCCCTATCACCAACCCATCATAGAGACCAGGACTCCGGCAGGACACACCTGGAAAGTTGATGGCTATTGCATCTCAATCCTTCCCTGAATCCTCCCCTAAAGTCCCCGCCTTTGGAAATCCCTAAGACAAGGACCCAGTGCACTCCCTCCCTCCCTCTCTTGAGCATGCCTGGGGCTTTTCTCCCCCTTTATTCCCGAAAGGTGTGTGCCTTTGTTTTTTTCTAAGCTCCAAGGGCCCTTCTTTCGCCTCTGTAACTTGAATCCTGAGTCTACACAGCCCAGCTGGCTCACTTCTTCCACACCTGTGACCTTCTAAATAAACTTTTGCTTGTATTTGAGTTCTTGATTCTGAATTCTTTCTTAGCTGAACTCAAGGACCGAGGTCTAACTCAACCAGTAACATCTGGTGCCATTCGCCTTTAGCATCTTTTTTTTCTATTAATTATTTTTTCCCCTTACGAAAGGTATCAAAAACAAATACTTGCCTTTAAAGTTGGCCTGTCAGCTACTCCCTGGTTACTGATTTGTCCCTTCTTAAAAAATCAACAGGCAATCCTTGGTGACTGTGGAAATTCTGCTCATTTATGCTACCAGAGCATTGTTGTTAAAATGGTTAAAAACTAGCTTATTAAAATGCAGATGTCTTAGTGATAGAGACAAAGTGGTTCAAATTCTAATTTCCACAGCCACCTGCTTCTCTGAACACTGAAGGCATCTGAAATGTTATTTCTTAAACAACACTAAAACAAACAAAACCGAAAGAGTGAAGAAACTTTATCTGAGGCAAGACCATTTTTGTTAGCAGATTACCAACAAAGGTCAGTCAGATATGCAAGAAACACATCAAGTGTTCTGGGAGGGGAATGTGTGAATGTTGACCAGTCATTTGTATGGATTGGGCTTTCTCACAGCATCCAGACCTTGTTCTCTGATGTGAAGATCTTTTTGATGGAGTTGGCTAATTTTTGTTAGGTGCCACCCATTTCTCATTTATTGACTACCATTAAGGTATGAAATATTTTCATTTATATAACTTAAAAATCTATAGATGTTTGATGGACTGAATCTCATTACTTCACTACTCAAAACCATTTTTTTCAAGCCTTCTTATTGCCTACAGATGAGGTCCAGATGCCTTCCCCTGCCTTTCCCAAGTCTCTAGAATCTATTCTGAATCTCATTTCTGTCTTACTTGCCATATCTCCCTCTACTTCTCTCAGCACCTTAATGCCAACCACACCAGCCCATTTCTTTCCGAATATGCCTGGGGCGTATCTGCCTCCTCTCAGCCCCTGAGTCCAATCTGAAATGCTTCCTCGGTCTCACTAATAGTCCATCACCTGCGGCTGGGCCTGTATTCAGGGAGGAAGCAGATACTCTGCGAGAGCACCCAGAAAAGCAGCCACGGTAGTTTCCCTTCCTCCCTTTTCTGACCATTGTCTCCAGAAGACCTCAAATGCGGTAACTCCAGAGCCACTAAGAATAAGGACATGATGAGATGAAGAGGAACAAGAAGATTATTTCGAGGGATGAGAGTCATACGGGAGAGAAATGTCCTTATGGTCACTGACCACTGAGATGGGGTGACTCCTTACCAAGTGTAACATGGTGTTTCAGGACATTTGGGGGTCGGACAGGTGTCAGGATGGAGTTGCCTATTTCTACCTCTTGGAGAAGCAGGGAGAGGAGAGTGAGGACAGCATTAGGAGACAACACACTTTAATTAAGTTGAGTAAGTGAAAGGTTTATATTGCATTACTTGCCGTGCAGATTCTGATCATTTCTTCAACTTAATACTGAGAATTTATATTGTCACTCACTTGTTGACTATGTAGTTGTAAAGACTGCACACACAACGTCCAGTCTGTTTCTTCTTAGCTGGGAAACTGAAATAAGTAGCACAGAAAACACCTTTTTTTAAAATATATTTTTTTATTGATTTCAGAGAGGAAGGGAGAGGGAGAGAGAGATGGGAACATCAAAGATGAGAGAGAATCATTGATTGGTCGCCTCCTGCATTCCCCCCACAAGGGATTGAGCCCATAACCCGGGCATGTGCCCTTAATGGGAATCAAACCTGGGACCCTTCAGTCTGTAGGCTGACGCTCTATCCACCGAGCCAAACGGGCTAGGGCTGTTTTGTTTGTTTTAAAGTTGATTACCCTAGCCAATTTGGCTTAGTGAGTAGAACGCTGGCTTGCAGACTAAAGGGTCCTGGATTTGATTCCAGTCAGGGGCACATGCCCAGGTTTCGGGCTCGATCCCCAGTAGGGGGCATGCAGGAGACAGTTAATCAATGATTATCTCGCATCTTTGATGTTTCTATCTCTCTCTCCCACTCCCTTCCTCTCTGAAATCAATAAAAATATATTAAAAACAAAACAAACAAAATAAAATAAGAATTTGTACATATGCTACTACTTTTATTCTCTCAAAATATCTCTTAACCTTTTGCACTCGGATGTCGAGTGTGACTCGACATGATTAGCATCGGTAGCAGCTCATATGTCGAGCCACACTCGACACGTAGTTTCACCGCGGGGGAAAGGGAGATTTTTGTCTATTTTTCCAGTATCTTTTCTTGTTTTCATTAGCATGAAAGGACAAGTAAAATGTAAATGCCGTCTCAACTGATGCCACCACCTAAGCTTATCTTTTGCATAGGCAGCAATCTTGAGTAGGAGGGTCCAAGGCATGAGTCATTGCATCATGCCTTTTTGAGCTTGCATCATCTTCCCTAGGTAAAGAACCTTCCTTATCTTTTCGTCTCCTAGGTTTGTTTAGGTTTCTATTAGAATATCACAGATGTTGTCATGACACAGGATTTAGTTGGATGATTGGTTTGCCCCCTAGCAGTCGCATGTTCTGAGTGAATTTCCCCTTCTCAGGATGGATAAGTTTTCCAAAGACATAGAAAGCAGCGATGATGAATTTTACTTCGAAAACGAAGAAAAAAGTGAAAAATGTAATAGTGACAAAAGTGAGTTCTCCGAGGATGCGAGTGGAGATGATGAACAAATCGCTGGTCCTAGTGGAACTACAGAAAGGAAAAAGTCCCTTGCTTTGCCCAAAGATCTGGCTGAAAGTACTGACAGTGACAGTGACATTGAATTCATAAAGGCAAAACGAAGACGCACAATTGTTTATTCGAGTGGGAGTGATGGAGATATAGGTGATATCATTGAGAAATCGGGGATAAGACCCAGTGAAAGTTACATTTCTAGGGGAAAACAGGAAAAAGAAAAGTGGACATCTACATCTGTGAATGACAAAGAGCCTAGCAGAATCCCTTTCTCCACAGGTCAGTTACATGTTGGACCTCAAGTTCCTTCTGGATGTGCCACACCAATAGACTTTTTTCAGTTGTTTTTTTACTGAGACGTTGATAAAAAATATAACGGATGAGACAAATGAGTATGCTAGGCATAAAATTAGCCAGAAAGAACTATCCCGGTGATCCACTTGGAATAATTGGAAAGATGTGACGATAGAGGAAATGAAGGCTTTTCTTGGTGTAATACTAAATATGGGTGTATTGAATCACCCCAACTTGCAGAGTTATTGGTCCATGGATTTTGAGTCTCATATACCATTTTTTCCATCTGTTTTCAAAAGAGAAAGGTTCTTGCAAATATTCTGGATGTTACACTTGAAAAACGACCAAAAGTCAAGTAAAGATTTGAGAACAAGAACCGAGAAGGTAAACTGCTTCTTGTCATACCTTGAAATGAAATTTAGGGAGAGATTCTGTCCTGGAAGAGAGATTGCTGTTGATGAGGCTGTTGTTGGTTTCAAGGGAAAGATACACTTCATCACATATAATCCTAAAAAGCCAACAAAATGGGGTATTCGTTTATATGTCCTCTCAGATTCAAAATGTGGTTACGTACATTCATTTGTCCCTTATTATGGAGGAATAACATCTGAAACGTTGGTGAGACCTGATCTCCCTTTTACTAGCAGAATAGTTTTAGAGCTTCATGAAAGATTGAAGAACTCAGTACCTGGTTCTCAAGGTTATCATTTCTTCACTGACAGGTATTACACTAGTGTCACTCTTGCAAAGGAATTGTTCAAGGAAAAAACACACTTGACAGGGACAATAATGCCCACTAGGAAAGATAACCCACCTGTTATCAAACATCCAAAGCTAATGAAAGGAGAGAGAGTGGCTTTCAGGGATGAAAATGTAATGCTTCTTGCGTGGAAAGACAAGAGGATAGTCACAATGCTCAGTACATGGGACACTTCAGAGACTGAGTCTGTGGAAAGGAGAGTGCGTGGTGGTGGGAAGGAAATAGTTCTCAAACCCAAGGTTGTGACCAACTATACAAAGTTTATGGGGGGTGTTGATATAGCTGATCACTACACAGGCACATACTGTTTTATGAGGAAGACTCTTAAATGGTGGCGTAAATTGTTTTTCTGGGGGCTTGAGGTCAGTGTTGTAAATTCCTATATATTGTACAAAGAATGCCAAAAAAGAAAAAATGAAAAACCGATAACGCATGTGAAATTTATTAGGAAACTAGTACATGATCTTGTTGGAGAATTCAGAGATCGTACACTAACTTCCAGGGGTAGATTATTATCCACTAACTTAGAGCAACGTTTAGATGGAAAGCTCCATATAATCACACCTCACCCTAACAAAAAACACAAAGATTGTGTTGTTTGTTCTCACAGAAAAATCAAAGGAGGAAGAAGAGAGACGATTTATATTTGCGAAACATGTGAATGTAAACCAGGTCTTCATGTGGGTGAATGTTTCAAAAAATATCACACCATGAAAAATTATAGAGATTAAAATTACTCTTTGAATGTATCAATAATTTGAAATATAAAAAAATCCAAATAAATAAGTTTGTATAAAAAGGAACTCCAGTTTTTTATTCTACTGCCGCGCTTTGTAAAATCTGGGGTATTTAAAAAATTAAATCCCGAGTAGAATAAAGGAACCGAGAAAAAAGCAAGCGAGTGCAAAGGGTTAAAATTAGTCCAAAAACCAGAGACTTTCAGAATCAGGTAGATTTAAGAGGATTTTTCAGTAATGTCATTCTACACATAAGAAAACCAAAGTCCCAAGAAATAAAGAAATCCTTTTTGTTTTAAAAGATCCTGTGAATGGGGGAAATAACCAACAACACTCTTTCTTCTTTTGGATTTTCTGTCACCACTAGTGACAGATCCATCAGGCCCCTTGGCCTTCTTTCTTGCTAACAGGTGAACTAACACGTTATCTCCCTGGGTCTTTGACCTTTGGTGGAGCAACCTCCCTCTCACACTATCTCCTGACCAAGCATCTAAATACCCATTGCTGAAGGGAGGCAGGTGTTGTCACTGGAAGAGTGGACTTCATGTTGTTAATTAAAAGAGAGGGAACAAACATTTACTGAGGAGTCCAAGGCCGTGGGTGTGGGGGGGTTGGAGGGGCTGAAGAGAGGTAGAGAGGTGCACCCCTGGAGGGCAGGATGGTGCTGAGAAGCAGGCAGGCTTCAGTGAATTTGCCCCAGAACCTTGTTGCTAAAGTGGCCGTATCTCAGGGTTTAGGGCTCAGTGCAGAGGAAGTTAGTTTCCTGTTCTCCCTCTGTATTTAGTGCCTTGTTGTTCTTTTTTTGTTGTTTAAATCCCACCCTTGACAAGAAGCACCAAGAGAAGAAGTTCATTCCTGCTTAGACCAAAGCCACCAAAGAGAGGCAGTGAGGCTCGGGGCAGTCTGGAGGGGGCCATCAATGGAAGTAAGAGAACCTCCAGGAAAAGGAGAAGGGGAGGAGGTCAGAGCTGAAACCCACACCTGCTGTGTATCTTTCAAATGGACTTTATTTCAGTCTTATCTTTAATTACACGCTCAACTTCCATCACTCTTAACCTTTTAACTGATCTGTACCTCAGTTTTCTCAGCTGTAAAATGAGGACAATAATACCTACCTCATGGGGTTGTGAGAATTAAAAGAATTAATATGGGTAAAACACATATCACAGTATCAGTATCTGGCATCCAGTAGTCACTGTAGAAGCATTTGCTCTTATTTAGGGAGACTAGAGGCCCAGTGCATGAAAATTCATGCACTGGAGGGGGGAGGTCCCTCAGCTTGGCCTGCCCCCTCTCACAGACTGGGAGCCCTCAGGGGTGGGAGGCGACCCGGAGATCAGGGGAAGGCGACACCCCATCACACCTCTGCTGGGGCCACTGCTGGCAGCACAAGCCTCGGCCGGCCCTGGTTACCTGAGCCTCGGGCGGCCCTGGGTAGCTGGGCAGCTGCCATCCGAGGCTTGCCTGAGCCTCAAGCCGGCCCTGGGTGGCTGGGGGGGGGGGGCTGAAGGGACTGGGGGACTCCGGAGGCAGGCGCGCGGAGCTGCTGGACCCGCCTGGGGGCGGGCCCGCCTGTGCCGTGCACCTGCCGCCCCAGCGGGCTGAGGGGACTGGGCGCCACCATCTTTGAGGGCATGGCAGTCAATTCACATATTCCCTCCTTATTGGCTGTGGGCCCCTCCATCTTTGTGAGGGCGTGACAGTAAATTAGCATATTCCCTCTTTATTAGATAGGATAATATAGGTTAATGGTTAAAAGCACAGATTCTTGATTCAACCTTGGGCAAAGACTTCTCTGGGCCTGTGTTTCCATGTGTAGGGCTTTTGTGAGGCTAAATAAATAACACATTCAGCACTGAAACCGTCTTTAATGCATATTAAGTGTTAGCCATTAGTGCATATTTAGCATTATTCCCTCCCCCTCCCTACTCACCCACATGTGGTCCATCACTGAATACAGGACTTCTTGTCCAGTGACAGCACTCCAGAGATAGGAGAAGCTGTGCTCAGGACCTCTTGCCCCCAACAGGTACCTTGCCAAGACTACTTGGCCAGCATCTCCTTTGTGTACTCAACTTTCCCACACAACAAACAGCAGGATTTGTGGGAACCGTTTTCCCTATTTTCTATTCCTGCCCTTGGAAGACCAGGAATAATCACTTAGCTAACCCCCATTCTGTTTTCATGAGACCCATCTTTCTCCAAAGTGAAAGGGGAAACTGTTAAATGATCGGAGGTATTTAAATTAAGTCAAGAATAAAGCTATACATTCACATACCATTTACTTGGGCTCAAGGTGCAGGGGGGGAGGGGACTTTTCAAAGTCTCAAGGTCACAATGGAAAAGAGTACTTTTAAACTGAGAACCATCAAAGGCCAATTTTAAATCTAAGATTGTAGAAAATTCAGAATTGTTTTTAACTTGATGTTAATGATTTGCGCATGACTATTTTAAATTAAAATAGGAAAGAAATTCGGTCGACCCTGCTATACAGAAAAAAAGAACTCTTTGTCACATGGAAGTAAACATTCTATCTTTGCATTCCTAAGAAATGTATTTTAAAAATGCATTAGAGCACTCTCTTTTCTGGCCTAAGAGTCTAGGGTATTCTAAATAATCAAAAGCCAAAGATTAACACACTTTTTATCACTTTCTATTACAATTACCTTTCCATACAGTAGCCTCTCAGAAAAATTGTGCTTGAAATACTATAGTTTGTGTTTCTTTTATTTGTTTTTTACAATAACCCTGGTCAACACATCTAGCAGAACTGGTAAAGCAAAACAGACTGTGGAATCTCAGAGGGAAGATAGGGGAGGGTGGGAGGGTGGGAAGAGATCAACCAAAGAACTTATATGCATAGATGCATAACCATGGACACAGCAATAGGGTGGTGAAGGCCTGGGGCGAACGTGGGGGCATATTAGAAGAAGTCAATGGGGGGAAAAGCGGACATATGTAATACTTTCAACAATAAAGTTTGAAAAAACAAACAAATTGGAAACAAGAAATCTGATTAAATTTGACTTTGGGGATGTCAGTAAGAAGTGTAATGCTACCACCACCTAGTGTCGATTTTGAGTAAATCTCGAAAATGAAAACTAAAGAGGAAAACAATTTACCCAAAGGCACATAGTCAGGTTAGGTTAAATTTAGGCCAAAATCCACATTTATTGACTGAGAGTCTCCTGGTGTTTTTATTATTATTATTACTATTATTATTATTATTATTATTCTCTATAATATCAAATTAAGGAAATATTTAAAAAGCAAATCCCTTCTACTAATAGAAATTTAACTTAGGTGGGAATTTTATTATAAAACAGGAATATTTGAATGTCTAGTGTGTCTAAAGCACTATGAGAGCCTTCACAGAGGTGCCGAAGTCAACTTCATATACTGTAAGTGGGAGGCAAGACTGTTTTCTGGTTTCTTGCTTTGAGAAGAAGAGGCAATCTCCATCTAGTACTTCCGGTACTTCTCTGCTAATCAGTACTGCCAAACAGTATTGACCTCTGTAATATTCGACCTCTGTAATACATGGAACAAAAGGTATTATGTTTGCCTATGTGACCCTCCTTTTAAGATATTTATAGTTAATTTCGTGTTTCCCACAGAATGTCAGTGAGCCCTTTTCACAGCCACGGCTAGGCCCCCGACCGATGTGAAAGGAGTCAAGCTTGGGGGTGGCATCTCTTCTTTCCAGTTCAGCTTCCATCCCCTTTGCCTCACTTCTGGATACCGTCTCCCACCCAGGGGATCCACGGGCTCCCACCACTTTGCCATTCCTTCAGGGTCCTGCAAGTTAATGGCAAATTGTACTCACCAGAGAAAATCTTTTCTGGAATAAGGTAAAAATATGAGTGAATGAATGAAAAAATAAAAAAATAAAAACAAATAAAATTGCTCTGCAAAGATACAAATGCCTTGTAATAGCTTATGTGGTATCCTGCCTATATAAAACTTTATTTTCCTAGGAATCCTGAGTGGAATCCAGACAAATTTAACAACTGAAATAAGCCAGTCAGAGAAAGACAAGTAGCATATAATTTCACTCATATGTGAAATCTAGTGAACAAAATAAACTAACAACCAAAATAGAAACAGAATCATAGATAAAACAGACTGACAGCTGTTAGAGGGGAGGGGTTTGGGAACCTGGGAGAAAAAAATGAAGGGATTAATTTTAAAAAAAAAAGAACTGTATAGACATAGACAATAGTACAGTATGGTGATTTATCAGAGGGAAACAGAAAGGGCTAGTAGAAGAGGGTAAAGGGGGGTAAATGGTGACGGAAGGAAACTTGACTTCGGGTAGTGAACATGAAATGGAACAACTAATGGGTCCGGGCTGACTGTCACTACTTGAGACAATTCAGCAGAGACAGGGTTGAATCATATATGAGCATTTATTCCAATACTACTGGCAGTATGGGAGAGCAGTCATCCACAAAAATCTGCTCTGCAGGCCCCCATAAACCAGCTGCTAATACAGGGTAGGACAAAGATTACATGGGGAAGTAGGGATTACAGGCATGGGAAGTAGGCAATGCAGGCCAGGGTGGGACTCCACTGTTTGGGCAAATAGGATGTTAATCTTTCCATGATAATCAATCTTGAATAAGGCTGGACCACATTCCAAGGTGGACTCCCGGGTCCCAGATTGCCTCCCAGGTCCAAGGTTGACTCCCAGGTCCCGGGGGCGTACAACTCCCAGCCAGGTTAGAATGTTCTTTCTTTAACCAACACAAGTTCAATATGGTTAACAGAGCATGATTAATATTTCCCATAACCATATCTAGCCCCCAATATTCTATTTTTGCCCCTAACAAACACACAATACCATATATAGATGATGTATTATAGAATTGTACACCTGAAATATATATAATTTTATTAAACAACTAGAGGCTCAGTGCACAAAATTCGTGCACGGTGGGGAGGTGTCCCTCAGCCCACCTGCACCCTCTCCAATCTGGGACCCCTCGAGGGATGTCTGACTGCCCATTTAGGCCTGATCTCAGTAGGATCAGGCAGTCGGACATCCCTCTCACAATCCAGGACTGCTGGCTACCAACTGCTCGCCTGCCTGCCTTCCTGATTGCCCCTAACCGCTTCTGCCTGCCAGCCTGATCACCCCCTAACCATTCCCCTGCCAGCCTGATTGATGCCTAACTGCTCCTCTGCCAACCTGGTCACCCCTAACTGCCCTCCTCTGCAGGCCTGCCCCCCTCCCCCCAGCTGCCCTCCCCTGCAGGCCTGGGTCCCCCTTAAGTGCCCTTCCTTACAGGGCCGGTCGTCCCCAACTTCCCTTCTCTGCCAGCCTGGTCACCCCTAACTGCCCTCCCCTGCAGGCTTGATTGCCCCAACTGCCCTCCCTTGCAGGCCTGGTCCCTCCCAACTGCTCTCCCCTGCTGGCCATCTTGTGGTGCCCATCTTGTGTCCACATGGGAGCAGCCATCTTTGACCACATGGGGGCAATCATCTTGTGTGTTGGAGTGATGGTCAATTTGGATATTACTCTTTTATTGGAGAGGCTAGAGGCCTAGTGGGGGCTGGCTGGTTTGCTTTGAAGGGTGTCCCAGATCCGGGTGGGGGTTCCCTTGGGGTATGGGGCGGCCAGCATGAGGGGCCTGTGGTGGTTTGCAGGTTGGCCACACCCCCCGGCGACCCAAGGGGAGGCCCTGGTATCTGGGATTTATTAATCTTCTATGATTGAAACTTTGTAGCCTTAAGAGGAGGCCAAGGCAGGCCAGGGCAGGCGGAAAGCTTGGCATCCTCCATTGCCAAGGAAACCCAAGCCTCCTGCTTGCTCTGTGGCTGTAGCCATCTTGGTTGGGTTAATTTGCATACTTGCTCCTGATTGGCTGGTGGGCGTGGCTTGTGGGTGTAGCAGAGTGATGGTTAATTTGCATATTGCTCTTTTATTAGATAGGATGCCACCCTAATAAATTCAATAAAAATTGAAATATTAAAAATCTACAAAAACAAAGCTCATAGATGTGATGGTTTGGGGCAGAGGGCCTTTTGGTGCAGGTGAGGCAGAGCATGTCCTGGATCTGAGGACCCTGTCTCAGATGACGGTTGCCACTTTCTTGAGTGAATTCTGAAAGGCGATACCCAAATCCATTTTCTTCAACTGTAAAGTTGTAACTGGACAATCAATGGGTTCGTGCGGCCTGTCACTACTTGAGCCAATTAAGCAGAGACACAGTTGAATCATATATGAGTATTTATTCCAATACTGCTGGCATTATGGGAGGTCATTAGGTCATTCACAAAAATCTGCTCTGCAGCCCCCCATAAGCCAGCTGCTTATATAGGGTAGGACAAGGATTACATGGGGAAGTAGGGATTACATGGGAAAGTAGGAGGCTGGGGTGGGACTCCATTGTTTGGGCAACAAGGTTGTTAATCTTTCCATGATAATAGGCAGTTCTTGAATGAGAATGGTTCCAAGGTTGATTCCTAGGTCCAAGGTTGACTCCCAGGTACAAGATTGACTCCCAGGTCCTGGGGGCGTAAACTCCCAGCCAGGTCAGAATGTCCTTTCTTTAACCAACACAAGGCAATCATGGTTAACAGAGCATGATTAATATTTCCCATAACCAAAGCTAGTCCCCCAATATCCTATTTTTGCCCCTAACAAAATGAGAAACATTAACAACTATCTTGTATGATTATTATTATGAAGCTTCAAAGGATCCACGAGGGTGCTGAGTAATCACCAGTCACACAAAGTGTGGCTATAATAATAAAATTATTCCTATTGGTGTGCTCAGTAAGAAATCCATTCTAGGTTTTTAACAGGTAGCAACAGAACCTTCCCTTAGCCCTTTGTTATATTTTAAATAGCTGCAGATTTTCGTTCTTAGAGTTGTCATCAATAACTCGGGGAGAAAAACCCACTCTCATTAATCAATCCTAGTTTTAGCTAAGCAGTTGCTGCTTGTGGAAAGAAAAGAAAGAAAAGGAATAGAAGGAAAATCTATAGAAAAATGACACAGAAAACGTTATTGGCAAATAACATAGAAAAAAATCAACAAATGTAGGACATTCACCTTAAAGTCATCACCACCCTTTATTCTCAGAAAATTAATAATAATAACTTTTGCTATGTATCAGGCACTTTCCTTAGCAATTTATCAGTGTTCACTAATTTAATTTCCGTAGTAATTCACCATTTTGCACATTGAAGAAGTTGAAGCATAGAGTAAAATAACCAAAGTCATGAGAGCAAAGGGCAAAGCTGTAATTTAAACTTGAGGAGTCAGTTTCCACAGATAAGGCATCAGGTTAGTGTGCTTTGGTAATTCTTCCTCTTGTTCTCTCTTTCTTCATCACCTACCCAAGCTGCTCAATCCCCTGAGCTAGCAAAACTGAAGCAAATGCACCATTTCCTTTTGCCTCCCCCTGCAGTCACTCACATTCTAAAGAGGTTCAAAATCTTTGCAGCCAGATCACAAAAATATCTTTGGGCACATGACACAAACCAGTTTCTTTTTGTTTCTTCTTTCTTCTCTTTTGCATAGCATCAAGTTTCCAGACAGCTGTGTAATTGTCCCCTTTTGTCTTGGTTTATCTTACAGTATTAATTAAGACTTTACAGCCACTAAATACAGCAAGAGGTTTGTAAGAAGAAAATGGAGAAATGGGCATGGAGACTTTCCTTAATGAGCCCCACCTGGGTAGCTTTGTTGAAAGTGTCTACTTGCTATGACAAAATACTTTACTATGCATTCCCCCAAATAGCTTGATTTTTTTAAAAATTGATAGATGGATTCAACTTTGTCTTTCAACTATTGATCTCTTGTTCTTTGTCTGAATTCCTTCTCAGAAAAAAAAAAATCTGTTGGCAAATATTCAACAAGCTTGATACCCTCTGTATTGTACAAATACTTATAAATATGTATATGATGGGGCATTTATGTGTGCATTGTGATGAATAAGTGATTTAGCATATACAGCTCTCAGAATGTATGTCATCACTAGCAATAATGAGGAAGAACATGGCTTCATTTCTGGCTTCTAAACGAGAGATAAGCACCTAATAATACTGTGACCCAAAAGATGGGTTGCTTTTTTTTCTTCACATTTTCATGGAAGAAGTTACTCATTTAGATATTGACACAAAATTGTTTTGTTGCAGTAACTGTCATAACACTAGTGAGTGAATCATCGTTAAAGGATGTCAGCAGCTCATTAGCATGACTGAATTGGCACTAATGTAGTAATTACCATGAATTGTCGATTTCTATCATAGTGTCCTCTCCCAGCACCAAGAATTGGGAATGTTTGTGAAATTGCAGAAGAAGGCAGAAGACAGCCAAATGGACAAGTTCAGCTGCCCACCACCTTCACTATCAGAGAATAATGGCAAAAGCATCTGGAATAAAAAATGATGGTGATGACAGCTAATATTTATTGAATTGTTCTTTGCCCGGAATTAGTCAAGTGTTTTACATACACAGTAAGTCCTCACTT
This sequence comes from Eptesicus fuscus, assembly GCF_027574615.1. Lineage (NCBI taxonomy): Eukaryota > Metazoa > Chordata > Mammalia > Chiroptera > Vespertilionidae > Eptesicus > Eptesicus fuscus. The sequence continues at coordinate 83,628,755 of NC_072482.1, forward strand.
AACATCATCCATCAATAGATTCTTGGAAACCGCAATTTTAAGTGAAACTGTGTAACACCACCAAAACCCCTAGGGCCTAGGCTAATAGATAGAAACAAGAGTAACGTTCCTAATGGCATATTTCTGGTCACAAACATATCACCAAACTTCTATATCAAGACCCAAAACGCTTTTCACATTAAACATTGAAATAAATGTGAGTGATACGTAAACTTAACAAATAGTAATTGAAACAAGTAAGAATTATGTTCCAACTCGCTTGTTCTAGTTCAGGGTTGCAGGTGGCTGGAGCCTATCCCAGCAGCTCAGGGCACAAGGTGGGAACCAACCCTAGACAACATGCCCCATCGCAGGGCCACGCACACACACTCAGAGTGGGACAAGGTAGACACTCAATCCACCTAATGTGCTTTCCTTCGGGGGGTGGGAGGAAGCGGGAGTACCCAGAGAAAACTCCACACAGGCAGTGGCCCTGGCCTGGAATTGAATTCTTTTTCTCTTCACCAACATTGTAACAAAACAACGTTGAACAAAACAACCTTATTTGAGGTCTTATTTACTACTTCCACTAGCCCTATACATACGCACTGTTATTAATGCCATTCCAAGAGGAGTACACTGAGACAGAGAGACATGATGTAAATTGACCAAGATCACACAGGTTGTGAGCAGCTGAGCTAGAATTCAAAACCCGTCCATCTGAATCCAAAATTCATGTGCTTACTGGTGAAACTGTACTCCGGGGTTTCCCAGCCACAGCACCATGGACACACATGGCCAGATCATTCTTTGCTTTAAGCGTCTGCCCTGTAGGACTGAGGATGCTTAGCAGTTTAGCAGCATCCCTAGCCTCTGCCCACTAGATGCCAGTAGCACCCTCTCTCCCCAGCCCACTCTCCTGCTGATGGCAGCCCAAAATGTATCCAGGCACTGCCCAATGTCCTTTAGGAGGCAAAAGTGCCCCTTCCCCCAGGATGAAAACCACTGTTCTACTCTCACCCATCTTTATAATGACTACACAGGGTGTCCCAAAAACATGCATACACACTTTAACAGCTGATAACTCACTTAATTTTCACTCCTTTTCAGGTTTAACTGATTTGAAATAAAGGCTGAAGCCAGACTAAGCTTTGAGCAAAGAAAATGTATGCACTAGACTTTTTTATGGGGATACATAAAAGATAAAGTTTATGGTATAAAACTGGCCACCGTTGACGAAGTGAAAGAGTGCACAAATACCACAAGAAATGATTCTTGATGTTTGTGATTCCATTGCTTCCTGTTATCAGCAGTGCCTGGACCAGAACAGTCATCAGTTTGAAAACAGGCATTGATAAAAAAATTTATCCATTTCTGTAGATTCTTCTAAATTTTGAAAATGAACTGTATCTTAATAAACACTGACTTTATAATCATTTAAAATGTGTACCAAGTATAAATTGTTTGGGACACCTTATATAATATTGTGTTATTAAACAACTCAGAAATATCATTTTAATGGCTAAAATATATTTTATTGAATATTAAATAAGTGCTACACTTAAAATAGTACTTTTAATTAATTTATAAAGAAAAAATTGTATTTGAGAATTTAAAACAATCAGGTTCTTTGAAATCTACCCTTTTGGTGTATTTTAGATCTTACCTAATAATAGACAAACATGTAAATTGACCATACCTCCACTACGCCACCAGCCAATTAAGAGTGATATGCAAATTAACCCAACAAAGATGGCGGTTAATCTGCCCCACTCCCAGTCTCTGAGGGCCTCTGGCAGTGTGGGAAGGAGGGGCCAAAGCAGAAAGAGGCAGCTCCCAGGCCTGAGCGGAAAGGGGCTGGGCCGGAGTGGAAAGGCGGTGCCAGCAGCCAGGGAAAGGAAAGCCCATTCTAGCATGAATCTTCGTGCATCAGGCTTCTAGTATAAACATAAACTTCATAAATAATAATCAGTAGGTGTTTTATATCACAAAGACTATTAATTTCCTCTTTTAAAACATGTCAAAAAATTTAAAAAATGTATTGTCATTTTTCACCTGGTATACTTTAGAAGATAAAAATGAAGGAGACTGTGTGGGTAACAGATTTAAGAGTGAAAGAGTTTATTTGATTACTGTATACAGACATGGCCTAAGTTACAATCAAATAAGGTAAAACATCATGCATATGTGTCTGAAAATAAAAATAATTTATTGGTAAATTTTTTTAAATTCAGAATTCTATTCTTTTCTTAAAATGTCTAATAAATCAACATTTACTAAGGCTTTGGTTTTGTTTATTTTAAAACATACTTAAATATATATTAAAAGCAAGTATTTTGCTATTTATACCCACCTCATTCTTCAAATATTTAAATGCCTACTCTTATGTTACCTATTTTAGGACAGATATAAAAATTAAAGTCTGCATTCCTGAGAAAATTACTTTAGAAACAAGTCATATATACACAAAAGCCCTAAGAATAAGAAAAGACTATAAAGCAACTAATAAAGTATTTTTGCATAATTCACATTAAATAAAAACATACACATACACACACCCAAGTTAAGGAAGATAATAAAATTCATTTAATAGGCATATTACATATAAACAATTTATCACAAATTTTGCATCTTAAGAGTCCACATGAAAAATCACAGTATACATAGACTAGAAGCAATGTATATCAGACAAAAACATCCTGGAGCTGTTTAGGTTGTCAGGTTTATACTTTTCCTCCAAATCTTTTTAGGGTTTGGGACCAAAAAAATTTAGTTAAAAACAAACATTCTATCCTTGTGGTTTTGACCTATTATTCCTTCTTACCAAAGCAAACATCCAAACCAAAAAAAAAAAAACAAAAACAAAAAAACCAACAAATTCCTCCAAATTCCATACATTAGTAGTGTTTGGTTTAAATGTCTTATCTACTACCATAAAAACAGAATTAAAAACACATCTGGCTAAATAAGTCTAAAAGAGAATAGTGGATTTTTATTGGGTTTATAGACAATGATATGTATTTAAATGACCATACATTCTTAATCTTTTCCTTGGGTGCAATTTGGATGTAATCTGCCTTTTAATAACCTACATGGGACCTCATGGTTGCAATCCAAGTGAGTAGCATCACAACAAAATTATCTAGTACACACATGTTGCTTAGGGCTGCAATGTTACCATGGTTACTACCGGATCGAACATCTCAGGAAAGCAGAACCACTAAAGTCTTTCACCTTGCAGAAATTCAGCACTCTTGATAGGTTGTGAGCCTTCATTTTCCTTCATTTGGGGGCTTTTCCGATTGGTCTTGTGTTTTTCCTTCATCTTTCTTTTTTACATCTAAAAAAATAAATAATTTTCATTCATATATGTAATATTTTGAGATTTTCCTTTATGCACCCTAGTCATTTTCTACTTGATTACGACATACTTTGCCATCAGTCCAGACATGAAAACTACACAAAGAAAAGTCAGACCCCAACTTTTTTTTTTGATTAGCAATTGGAAACTATTACTTTTTAAACAATAATATTTGTACTTAGATAATTAAAAAGAAAATAGGCCTTAAATCCACTTATTTATAGCTCTGTTAATAAAACATTGTCTATGCCATCTACCTCTGTAAATGCGTTTCCTTTTGAGTATTCTTTAATACCTGGTGTTACATGTTGACTGTATTTTTAGTACTTTAAGTGTCTTAGTTGATGCCCTTGACTTTATTTCAAAACGATTTAACGAATCATATAAAAATAGTAGCAATATTCTTTCAGATAATAGTTTCTCTGGTGATCAGAATATAAAATGATGAAGACTACTAACTCTCTTCCAGTATATTAGCTTTCTTTTCCTTAACTGTGTAATGTCAACATGTATTTTGGGGTGTGTGTGTGTGTGTGTGTGTGTGTGTGTGTGTGTGTGTGTGTGTTTATAAACTTTAATTAGACCTTTTATATTAACAAGTAACTTTTCTACCTCATTAGTTGGGGATGGCCATTCAACAGCTACATCATGTTCTGATAATCATACAGTTGTCCCCCCCTATCCATGGTTTCACTTTCTGCGGTTTTAGTTACCATGGTCCAAAAATATGAAATGGAAAATTCCAGATATAAACATTCATAAGTTTTAAATTGCACACTGTTCTGAGTAATTGTGATGAAATCTCATGCCATCCTGCTCCGTTCCACCTGGGACATGAGTCATCCCTTTGTCCAGTGTCTCCAGGCTGTACACATACACTTCCCACCCGTTGGTTATGTGGTAGCTGTCTTGGTTATCAGATGGACTGTTGCAATTTTGCAGTGTTTGTGTTTAAGTGACCCTTATTTTACTTAAAATGGCCCCAAAGCCATTCACATAATTTTTTTTTTAAATATATGTTATTGATTTTTTACAGAGAGGAAGGGAGATAGAGAGTTAGAAACATCGATGAGAGAGAAACATCGATCAGCTGCCTCCTGCACTCCCCCCACTGGGGATGTGCCCACAATCAAGGTACATGCCCTTGACCAGAATCGAACCTGGGACCTTTCAGTCCACAGGCTGACGCTCTATCCACTGAGCCAAACTGGTTTCGGCAATTCACATAATTTTATTCCAGTATATTGTTATAATTGTTTTATTTTATTATTATCATTGTTGTTATTCTGTTACTGTGCCTAATTTATAAATTAAACTTTACTGTAGGTATGTATATATAAGAGAAAACATAGTATATGCAGGGTTTGGTAATATCTGCAGTTTCAGGCATCTATTGGGAGTCTTAGAACATATCCCCTGTGGATAAGAGAGGTCTATTATATATGGCATTTTCAAACTTAAAAAGCCAAAAAACATTATATATGCTTTATTTCTTTTATTTTTATTTCTTTCATCTTTTTTTCATCTTATGTGTATACTTTTTTTTAATGTGTATACTTTTTTAAAAAAGATTTTTTTATTTAGTTTCAGAGAGAGAGAGGAAGGAAGAGGCAGAGAGAGAAACATCCATGTAGGAGAGAAACATCAATCGGCTGCCTCCTGATTGAGCGGAAAACCGGGGAATGTGCAACCAGCAACCTTCCCATGTACGGAATGACACCCAACCAACTGAGCCACACTGGCCAGGGCTTATGTGTATACTTTGTAACTTTTACTTGTAGTGTCCCATTTGAGAAATGCAATGACCTTTAGAAAAAAGTGAGGTAGCCATGGGACTCCAGGATCTGTCTACGGCCCCTGGCCTAACAATGGCATGTTTATTTCATGGGAATCAAAGCAGGAACATTTGTAACTTTACCAGGTAGTAAATAACCTCCTGAGGCAAAGAATTAAGAGCCTTCTCTGGGGCTCCCATTAATGGGGTAGAGGTGAAGAAGCTTCTAGCTCTCTCATTCTTCACTGTCACCAGGAATACATTTTTACACACACACACACACACACAGAAGTCTACCTTGACATCTAAAATGGGACGACCCAGGGATTCCACTTCTGGAAATATATCCGAAGAAACCTGAAACACTAATTTGAAAGAATATATGCAACATTTATGTTCATTGCAGTGCTATTAACAATAGTGAGGATTTGGAAGCAGCCTAAGTGCCCATCAGTAGATTGGGTACAAAAATTGTGGCACATTTCCACAGTGGAATACTACATGGCTGTGAAAAGAAAGAAATCTTACCTTTTGTGATAGCATAGATGGGCCTGGAGAGCATTATGCTAAGTGAAATAAGCCAGTCAGAGAAAGACAAGTACCATATGATTTCATTCATATGTGGAATGTAATGAACAAAATTAAACTAACCAACAAAATGGAAACAGAAGCATAGATATAGAGAACATACTGACAGCTGTCAGAGGGGGGATGGTTGGGAGGCTGGGTAAAAAAGGTGAAGAGATTAAGAAGAAGAAAAAAACACACATATAGACACAGACCACAGTGTGGTGATAGCCAGAGGGAAAGTGGGGTGAGGGAGGCGGGAGAGGGTATGGGGGAAACAAATGGTGGCGGATTGAAACCCGCATGGTTCTATTAACCAATTTCACCCCAATAAATTCCATTTAAAAAAAGAAATTAAAAAATAAAATGAGGCACATGGCACCGGCATTTTGGCAATGACTTGGAACTGAAATTATCTTTAACCTCTTTGAATGCTTTTAAATGAAGGGACTTTAAAAAAACCTTTATTGAAATTATTATTATATTTAGTCTCAGAAAACTAAACTCTGCAAAAGCTATGTGGCCTGTATGTAAGCCATGGGGAGAAAGACCCAAGATTTTCCTTCATTTGCTGACAGCTCTTTTTTTTTTTTTTTCTTAATTCAACTACTGGTTGAAGTCTGATCACCTTTTATACAAATGCCTTAAAGATATCTCTAGTTGATAATAAACTTCCTCTAAGAGAAATAGCTAAGCTTATGGAATACTGCAGTGAGCCTGGCCAGCGTGACTCACTCAGTGGTTGAGTTTTGACCTATGAGCCAGGAGGTCAAGGTTCTATTCCCAGTCAGGCACATGCCCTGGTTGCGGGCTGGATCCCCAGTGTGGGGTGTGCGGGAGGCAGCCAATCAATGATTCTCTGTCATCATCGATGTTTCCATCCCTCTCTCCCTCTCCCTTCCTCTCTGAAATCAATAAAAATATATTTTAAAAAATTAGTGCCGTGAAGCAGAGGCTCCTCAAGTGATTTGTCAGTGGGTGGCAGAAGAGAAATTATGTTCTTTCTGAGTACATCTCAATCAATTTTGTAAGCTCCTTGAGGGAAAAGGATAATATGTGCTGTCCTTTGACTCCCAGTCGCCAGCACTGTGTATGACAACACACATCCAATGAACACATAAATGCTCAGTTTCCACATACAAAACACCATGAGACAAAAAGATGAAATTGTCCGCTTTTGGAAAGCCTGAAAAAATCTACTTGACCATAAACACAAAAGATGAAAGGTGTTGTTAGTAAACAGTAGGACAAACCAGCACTTAACAGGGAGACTTGCAGGGGAAAGAACTGGTTCAGAGAGAAGTGCTGCTGATTTTAAGAGAAATTTACTGTTACCTTCCTTTATGGAGAGGGTCTCCAGTTTGAGGGGCAACTCGGAAGTCCCACCTGTCCCAGCTGAACCCTGGATGTCTGGGACGGCATTCCGGCGGCCTGCCCTTGCTGAAGATGCAAAATTGTCGACCCCAAGCTCCACATCAGTCATTTCCGGTGAATCTGTCCTCATAGCAACATCTACAAACAGAATGTGCACGTGAAGGAGAGGATGCGCCTGTTCCGAGGTAAACACTCACAACGGTGGCCGAAAGGCATGGCTTGCTCAAAACCACAACCGGCTTGGGGAATCTAATCACTGCTCCCACTCTGCATCTCTGTCTACTGTTCTGGTCCCAGAGTTTCCATCTGCACAGAATAGAGCAGGAAGTTCTCAGTGCGAGCCAGATTGCTAAAAATAACCCCGAGCCAAAAGAGCCACTTGGATGTTGTAGGGTGCAGCAATCTCTTGCCTTTTGTTCTGCTTTTCTGTGGAAGGATCAGCCCAAGGGGGCTGGGAAGGAAATGAACACTGACTTGCTTGGCCACTCCCAAACAGACTCTGCCTGCCAGGGTTTGCTTTGAGTGTTTGTTCAGCCTAAAACCAAATCACTATAATCTGTGAGGAGCAAACAAAATACACGCTGTTCCTGCTCTTTAGAAATAAGGAATTCAACTTTATCTCAAAGGCTCTTCCCCCTTCACCCCCCACCCTCAGTGACAGCTGTGTATTTCTCTCTGTGCTCTTCTCAGACCTAATTTTCAATGCCGCATGTTCTGTTGGGGAGAGTAGGACTCGTTTTATCCTTTCTTGCCTTCAAATGGACATGGTCATTCCTAGTGCTTTCCTAAAGCATCCTTCATCTTCCCAGCAATCATTGGTCTCTACAAAAAGGTTCTCAAGAGATCACTCACTATACAGGGAGAGAGGTAGCAGATATTGCTTATTCTAAAACTATTTCATATGATGTTTTCTTTTTTCACCTTTAAAAAATGTTTAATTAACAGTTAACATACAGTAACATATTAGTTCATGGTGTACAACCACATGATTATATATTTATATAACTTATGAAGTGATTCCCCCCTGGTAAGTCCAGTATTCATCTGACACCATATATAGTTATTACAATATTGACTATATTTCCTATGCTGTACATTACATCCCCGTGACTATTTTGTAACTATAATTTGTACTTCTTAATCCCTTCTCCTTTTTCACCCCCCTCCCGCCCCCCGCCGGCAACTCTCCTCCCATCTGGCAGCTGTTAAAATGTTCTCATATGATGCATCCTAATGAATCTTTCCTAAGAAGTCAACAATGAACAGTATCGCAAACGCAGTAGGAGCAGGAACAATTTATTGAGAAGCTATTAAGTGTTAGGCTCTCAGCCGGGCATCGAGAGTACAGAGGAATGATACATTCTGTTTTTAGGGGATTTGGACTCCCAAAGGGAAGAAAGAAGGTAAACATGCAAGCACAGATAACAACACAGAATGTGCTGAGTATCAACCAAAGGATGGAGATAATCATCATTTGTGGCACTTGAGGGTAGAAATTTGTGAACATTGGCCTATATACACAAAGCAAATCAAACTTTTCATGAGGAGAGCCCTTTCCGATCACTGAGCTTCAATTCAGGAAATGCTAAAAATGAAGGGAAACAGTCACAAAATATGTGCATTTGATATTAAAAATGCAACTCTTTTTGGCCCAGAGCATGTACATTGAGTTTAGTGTTGGTCTGAGGAATCCAGGAGTAACTAGGCTACTTCTCCAGAGAGTTTCATTTTTCTAGGAATTAGGAAAAATTTGAGAACAATGCTAAAATTTAAGACATAATTTTGAGCTCAATTAGACTTCTAATTGTTTAATATTCACCAACTGTCTGGCATTGAAAGACAGTACAGATTAATGTAAAGAGCACTGGACTATTATTCAAACAGAACATTCCAGGCTTACAAAGTTATATTGGTTAATCCATTTAATTTATCTGAGTCACTATTAAAAAAATGGCCTGACTGATTCAGAGAATTCTTGCGGAAAAACTAACAACATAAAGGGTATAGAAACTCTTTGTAACTATAAAACTATATGGTTGATTACTGGCATCATTGCTCATGTCTCACTAAGTTTTATTTACTCTACCACTCTCCTGTGTGTCCACTTTAATCCTAACAAGAAATATCTTACGCCTGGAAAACCTCCTAAGTTTTCTAAGAGAGAAACTAGCATTCATTCAACACTGCATGAACATTTTCATGTCTATTATTCTCACTTAAACCTTCCACTAACCCTATGAGGTAGTGAGGAATCACCCTCACTCTGTGGATATGGAAACTGGGGCACAGGAACGTTAAGTGACTTACTTAGAGTTGCACAGCTGCTAATCTAGCATCTAGTTTCAGCTTACTCTGAAAACAAGACAATGTAGGTTACCACAAAATTAGCTTTCCAAGTCTCTGAGATATATATAAACAGCCACACAACAGCTACTTTAGATTCTGCCCTTCATTACTTTTAAATAGGAAAAATCTATAATAATAAAAGCACAATATGCTAATTAGACCAGACATCCTTCCAGATGTCCGTCTGGACGACCTTCCAGATGAAGCCAGGGCTGAGAGGGAAGCCCGGGTCCCAGGTGCCAGAGGGAAGCCGGTGATGGCAGCCGGGGGAAGGAAGGCCTACTCTTGCACAGATTTCGTGCATCAGGCCTCTAGTATATATATAAATGTTTAGTTATCTTGTGACCACCCCCATGATGTGTGAATTTCAATTAGAGATATCTTCTCTACCTGTGAGATCTCTAGCTTGTGAGTGGCACCTGACACCAGTTTGGAAACAGACCATTTGCAGGCCTCCCTCCACTCTGTCCTCAGCCAATTCCCATCACATCAGAAGCCATGACCATGATTGAATGTGTACTAGTATTTCTGTGACACATCTTCCTGCGTAACTAGAAATAAATGAACTATGCTGAGCTTGAACACCTTAATTATTACTGGCCTGGTAGTCCCAATCTTAAAACTGAAGATAAGCCCTAGCTGGTTTGGCTCAGTGGATAGAGCGTCAGCTTGTGGACTGAAGGGTCCTGGGTTCAATTCCGGTCAAGGGCACATGCCCATGTTTCGGGCTCGATCCCCAGTAGGGGGTGTACAGAAGGCAGCCAAGCAATGATTCTCTCTCATCATTGATGTTTCTATCTCTCCCTCTCCCTTCCTCTCTGAAATAAAGAAAAATATATATTTAAAAAATTGAAGAGAATGACAAATATAAAAAATTAAGATGAATAATTATATACTATATAATTTATGTTAAATAAAAATGGGAAAACTCTTTTCAGCAAAAGGGGATATGTTAAAAGAGTACTGAGTTAGCATTTGTGCATTGAAAGAAAACTTCTAAAAGGTGGCTGGGAATAGGCCATCCACATGGAAGAAGGGATTCTGGTCTCCAAGTTTATGTCAAGGTTTCTTTGCTACTGGCTGCTATTTTGGAAGTTTTTGCTTTTGCCTTTATTATTTTTCTAAATTAGTCCTCTTTTATAAATTGACTAGAGGCCCGATGCACAAAGATTCATGCAAGAATGGGCCTTCCTTCCCCTGGCTGCCGGCACCACCTTTGCTCTGGCCTGAGTAGCCTTTCTGCGCCAGCCTGGAGCCACCTTTCTGCCTTCCCACGCTGACCAGAGGCCTGGAGCAGCTGGGCGCCTGCATATGCAAATTAATCCACCATCTTTGTTGGGTTAATTTGCATACGCACTCCTGATTGGCTGGTGGGCGTCACAAAGGTATGGTCAATTAGCATGTTACTCTTTTATTAGGTAGATGCTAGAAAATAAGCTCATCACAAAACCAAACGTTTGTCAAAGTTAACTCACTAACTACCCTTTTCAGATAAAAAAAAAAAAAATAGAACTGGACATGCAGGGAGGCCAAGCCACAGGCCGATTTCTCCCAACTCCCACTTGGCACCATCTTCCTCTCAGAGCCACCCGGACTGAGCGGCCAGGATGCCGTGCTCCACCACAAGATGAGCACTTCCGCCAGCCCGGTCCCACAGCGCTATGGGGAGGAAGCTCGCTACAGTGACAGCCACTTGGCCTTCCTGACAGAACGTATCTGTGATTTAGAGGTCGCTGGCAGGGGCATTGGAACCCACAGGGTGATTCTAAACTGAGCTCTTTCCATTACAAGGAGGCTTATCACAGCATCGAAAATAATCCGAAAGCCCATGAAAGAAAAATAAGTCTGAAAAAGCTGTACGGATTCTATTACCTGCCATTGTAAGGAATGTATTAAATCCAACTAGATCCACCCACGGAGATGTGTCTTTGACACCTTGTAAAAGAAAGCAAATTTTAAAAGTAATATTTACAGTGTGTGTGTGTGGGGGGGGGGGGGGGGTGTGGCATGGGGGAGAGGGGATCTTGAATATAATGTAATTTCAACTTTGTAAAAAAGAATAAAAATCCTAGTTGGAAATGTGAGAGCAAGGCAAATATTAACAATTTTTCAGTACCTCCTTACATATTTTAGCTTGTAATAATGAGCATATGTTACTTTTTGTATTTCAAAGAATTAAAACATTCACCTGGCAAAATTATGAATACACAGATATCCTAGCACAGAAAGGTTCTACAAATAACATTTTGGCAATTTAACAAAAAATAGCGTATCTCTAACTAAAAGCTTCTCTGTCCTCCAAATACTCATCTCACTTGTCTGTTATTATCCTATGCAACAGTAATTGCCTATGTTTGACTTTATTTTTAAAGGGATTATATATGTGTATGAGAATTGCTCTATTCAAGTGCTTTGTGACATTGAAAAAGTATAGTGTATAGAAAGATGAGGAAGCACTGATAAGAAAAAAAATAGAGATAACTTTCGGGTTCTTGTAATTTTCTGGGCTTAAAAAGCTATGTTTGTTTGCTAACCAAGGCAGCTGACTCACTAACAACTCTTCCTTTTTCTTCTACAGAATTAGCAGAGCCATTTGGATGAGATCTGCTTTGTCAACTGTGGCTGATTGCAGGAGCTGAAACCACTTGGACATTTGGAGATTTTGCAGAACTCCTCGGATGCCCACAGCAAGGTAATGTGGTTTACATCACCTGGGACAAACTTCCATCTTGCAAATTTGAAATACACAAATTTTAGAATGGCTTAACAAAACACCGCTACACAGGCATGTTTACACACACATTCCAGCATCTTCTCAGTATCCGAAATATTGAAAACGCTACGGCTGCACCACTGAAGCAGACAAAGATGGTTAAGCTAAATGGAGCACTAGAGGAACATAGATATTTTTTAAATCACTAGTCAGCTCTCAGTGGGCTCGAAAGAGCCTGCTAAGAAAAGTGTATGTTATTAAGTGATAAGCACACTTATAAACAAACAGAAGGATTTGCAAGCTCTTTCCTTCCCCACGGAGACAGCCCATCCTTTCGGCTCCCACCCATTCTTTTCTGAAGCTTTCTTACTTGAAGCCAAGCCTGCAAGGAGGTGGATACCTCTTTTCCTAGTCTCTGGATCCATATCACATATCCCATCTCCCACAGTGAAATCAATACTTATTCTGCATGTAGAACTGGAAATAAACTTCTGACCTGCTAAATTAGTTCTCTGGGGGTATGAGTCAGGCTATCTGAAAAAAACACTAAAGTAACAAATAAAGAAAAAAGAACATGCATTTTGGAAAGTCAGTGTTCCTCGTGGCCAAAAGACAGAAAGAATAGACATACACTGGTCTCAGCTGATAACTGCTTCTCCAGCTTTTAACATCTTAATATTATATGCTATTCTTTTTTTAGTTCTCTGCCTACAGATCATTCTCCTGAATGATCTTCTCTTTGCAATATACAAACCTCTTAAAAAAAAAACAAAAACCAACAAAAACTGTAATAACTGCCTCTTAATACTGACAGAAACAGATAATTACTTACTTACCTAGTCACCATCTATCGAGCTCCTACGAAATTAAGTGCCAGGCCCTGTGCTAGGCTCACAAGCTACAAAGAGGAACCCACAGTCTGGTGAGATCAAACGCATTGTGACCTTTCTTGAACTCAAAACCTATTCTTTGCAAATCAAGTAAAAGCATCCACTCTAAAATGTGAGTCCTTGAACATAACTCTTATTCACTAAAAAGTAGTGAGGCCATTTTAGGCTAGATGGAACTTACATAGGATGTGTGTACAACTATAGAAATTATTTTTTAATATGGATACCTTCCTCTTTTTAAAAATCCCTTCATATATGGCATTGCTGTGCTTCAAGCATAAGCCAAAGGAAATCCTACCTTTTTTCTGTTGACCCACCTATTCTTTTTTTCATGCTTAGGTTCTTGCTTGATAACTTAAACAGACCTTTCAACATATAATTGGTAGATACAAGGAGGTTATTTTTACCACAGAAAGTTTTTGACAGGTTAAATTTATAAAATTCAAAATGCAAAGCCAATTGATTTTCCCATAATATTCCAGGTAAAGTAATGAACAAATCTGAGTATCTTCCCAGCACACTGACACTTGTTATACTAAGATATGGCACTCAGAATAATAGTATGGACTGATGTGAATAAAGACGAGGAAAAGATGAATTGCATTACGCTATGTAACCCCCTTGAGTCTGAGGGCTACACTTAACTGGTCATTCTACTTTAATTTCCTGCTAGAAAAACTTCTTTAACCCACACCCTCCATAAAGAATTGTTGGCAGTTAGGCTGTCACAGGGCTTCCTTGACCTTTTGCAACTCCCTTAAAGGACCATAAAACTTTTCCCATTATTGCAGGATTTTTCATTTGAAAGGACCCTATAGTGCAACCTTCCAGACCCTAATACTTAAGGGATACATTAACGCAGCACAGCCAGTTTGTGTCAAAGTTTCTCCTAAGTTCCCACAGTTCTCTTTCTGCCATGAGCATGGCTCGTTCTGCTCAATCTCCAAAACAGCTTGCCCTATTTATTAGTACATCATGTGTGTGTGTGTGTGTGTGTGTGTGTGTGTGTGTGTGTGTGTGGTGGGTGGTCTCCAGGATACAGAGTAATATTTTCAGTTTTCCTTTAAATGAGCGTAATTCTAAATGGCTATAAGCCATAGAAAGCATCCTTCCTACTTACATCTTACATAGTTTTGCCCTTTCACCCTCCACCTTTTCATTTCTATCTTTCTGAGTCATCAGAATTGAGAGGCGTTGGCATGGATTAGAAGGAGCCATTCTTATTTTTCCCCCACCTACCTCAAGCCCTTCCTGCTTGAGAATGTTCCTCCAGTCTCATTTATTTCTCACAGTATCCTTTCCCATCACTGACTCCATTATCCCATGTTCTTATTTTATTAAGCTCCTGGAGCTTAAGAAAGGAAGTATTTGGATTCAACTCAAAAAGTACTTAACACCAACTCTGTGCACAACATGGTGCTAGTTACTATGGAATTAGCCACAATAAGGAAGGACTTCCCTGCCTCAACTGCACAGCTGGGAAGCTGTGTGCCAGGCAGCTCCTCGCAGCACAGAGGAGGGAGTGGTTAATTCCACGGGGAAATGGAGCAGAGCTGCCCAGGGAACATGGCATTCGAGTGGGTCCCAGAGAAGGAGTAAGAAAATTCCAGGGAGAACTGCTCTCAAGCCATCCATTTCTCTCATCTCCGCCCTTTTCCAACTGTTTAGGACACAGTGCTCCTAGAGTTCAAAGAAACTCAAATATTCCCCAAGCTCACAAAAGCCCAAGAACTGAGTTTGCACTAGTGAGAAAATGCTACAATTTTGAGGCTCATGTGGTCTGCTTGCACCCTTCCCGTCTCACAATGAACACAGCCTGCCTATGGAGGGGGGTTTGGACACAAGACCTGAGAGGTCGGTTCCTTCTTTCATGAGACAGTGGTTTTAAAATGACATCAGTAGGAAGGAGAGAAGGGGAAGTTAACTCTGACCAACGTGGTCACGCTAGAAATGTCTCTGTCTGGTACATGGACTTTATATTCATAGATAACATAATGGAAGAATAACACTATATTTAAAATGTAACATTATATTTTACACTAAGCTGTTTTTAATTAAAAACTGTATGCCCCAACACCATACATCGTTATCCCCATGGATGGTGTCAGGTGGGTACTAGACTTATTGGGGTGACCACTTTGTTATATAAATGTCTAATCACTGTTTTATGTCTAATCACTGTTTTACACCTGAAAGTAATAAAATGCTGTATTTTATTGTCAACTGTACTGGAAAAATAATAATTTTTTTAAAAAAACTGTATGTGTCATTTGACCACCATCTCTTTGAGCTAAGTATAACTTCAGGCTCTTTTCAAAGCCTCCATAAGTAATTTAGACTTGTGTGTATTCACAAGAAAAGTTTTCAAGTGAAGAGGTCAAAGCAGAGAGTTGAGCAGTGAGATTACTGAACTACATGAACATAGCCTGAGAATGACGGCCTTTAAATTCGTCCTCGTGTGTGTTCAACAGTCTACATGGATGGAGCAACAGGTAGTCTGGTTGACTGAAAGCGAACGTTCCTGAAGTTGGACCCTGCACTGCCTCCTAACAGACTTGTGACTTCCAATGAGATCTCTCTCTTAGTGAAATTCCACATTTATCAAAAGTGAGATTAATATTACACTAACATTACCTATTTTACTACCTTGAAACCAAACAAACTAACAGATATAAATGTGCTTAGTTAACATCCACACAAATGAAATTTGTTTAGAAATCAGTCATATTAATTTATAGGCACCATAATAGATGATCATTATGAACATCAATTATCTTGTTAAATTCTGATGTTGATGTGGCTTAAGAGTTATAAAGACAAAAATAGATTCACAAAGAGACAGTGCTAGAAATTTTGTGTTCAGGGTGGGGGCGGGGGAAGAGCATTAAAAATCATTTACAATCCCCCCACCACACACACACACACACACACACACACACACACACACACACACAAACGCACACACACTCCACAAACTTGGCTGCCTTTCTGCAACTCATGGAAGACCGCATCTTCCTGAACACTCATCATAGTTTCTCCCTAAACGTGAACCTTTGCACAAAAACCATATTTAAGTGTTCCTCGCATAGTTAAAATGGGATTAAAATTTCTCAATTTCTTCATGATTCCTGAACAACAATTCTTAGTTCGAATAATAACGTAATGGCATGCTATGTGAGGAAAGAAGGGTCACAGAATTTTCTAGAGAGCTCTGCTTTCTCAGTGAGGCTCACCCTGACCACCCCATTTAAAATAGTGTTTCCACCCTGAGCTCTTGATCCCCCTCACCTGGCTCTACTTGCCCCCAGGACTTAGTAGCTTTAACACGTATAACTTACTATGACTGTATTTGCTGTTTGCTTACTAGCTGTCTCCCTCCACTAGAATGTAAGCTCCACAGAAGCAGAGGTTTCTGTTTCACTGATGTATTCGTTGCATTAAAAGCCATGCATGGCACCCCCTCAGCAGGTAATCCACAGAAGGTGTTTGCTGAATGAAACAGTTACTGTTCCACTTTTCTTTTTCAAAATGAATTCCTTTCTGATTGCATATGAAAGTAACATATGCTCGCTGTTGAAAAAGAAATGACAATCCCGAAAGGCTTAATGAAGAAAAAAATCAAATTGCCTCATATCTCATTATTTAGTGACAGCACTGGTATCATCCTGGTGCATATACTTCCAGAATTTTTTCAGTGCTCACATATACAAGTTTATCACATACTTATCTTACACATACATATTTTGAAGCTAAGTCATATTTATTTGCTATCATTTCATTATATCTTCAAAATACAATCTTTTCCAGACCAAGGTAATTCTAAATTTTAAATGAAAGCTTTGAAAAAAAAATAGAGAAAGCTAATATTTCAGGGTAAAATACTATGTAAAATATACACAGCCAAAGGCCAAATGCAATGACAAAAGTAAGGGACATGGCTGAGAACTGAAATAATCCACAAACCTTTCCTGAGTTAAATTGGATAAAGTTAATATACGGGTAAGATGCAGTAGGAACACAAAAGACTGCGTACCCCTTAAAAAGTTCCAGTAATATATTTTTTTCCTTCTATTTCATTAATTTAAAGAAAAATTCTTTGGGATATCCCTTAGTCCCTCTTTTGAGTGGATTTAATTTTCATCTTTATTTTTCTTTCAGCTGAGAAAAGGGGGGAAATGATTGAGCCTTTCAAACTCTGATTTGTTTTCTAAGTTCTCTTCAGTACTTTCTTTTCCTTTGAAGAAAAGAAATCATTTTAGTGTTTCGTCAAGCACAAAATTCAATTAAAATTATAGTAGCAAAAATTTTAAGGTTGTTTTGAGGTTCTTCTGGGTCATATAGGTAAAAATATTCCCAACCAAATAAAAAATAACTTCAGAGAGAAAAGACATTGAAATATTTTTGTTCAGCAAATGATGTATATTGGTATTAACCTATAATTAAGTTAATCAAAGTGAAATTGTTGATATGAATGCATTTACCTTTTATAAATTCCTTTTGTAAAAATAAATTCTGTTTCTGTATTTATTTACTATTACATAA
Source organism: Eptesicus fuscus (assembly GCF_027574615.1). Classification (NCBI taxonomy): domain Eukaryota; kingdom Metazoa; phylum Chordata; class Mammalia; order Chiroptera; family Vespertilionidae; genus Eptesicus; species Eptesicus fuscus. Next base: position 83,646,301 of record NC_072482.1, read on the forward strand.
ATTGAATAGAAAAAAAGAAACACAATAAAAATGATATATAAAATATATCAACAGACATAACAGATAAAAAAAATTCAAAATAAGAGTATACATATAATATTAATTTTAAAAATATATGAACAGAAAAACATGGTAAGGGGAATATACCAAAATTTTAACAGTAGTTCTTTCTTGGTAGTATTATTATAGATTATTTTTATTTTCTTCTCCGACCTTTATTGTGTCTTCCAAATTTCTATAATAAAGACTTTTACACATAAAAATAGCATTAACATGTGTTGAGTACATACTGTTGAAAGCTCTTTAATGAGAATTAGCTCATGTGGTTCTTCACACTGGAGAAGTCATTACTATCTTCATTTTAAACGTGAGGAAACTGAGGATGATCAATAAGAAATGGTTTGGCTAAAGCAACCCAGTTAGCAAGTGACAGAGACGTGACCAAAACCCATTTCATCTGATCTCATTAATTGCTCTTTCTGGCATATCTCACCAAATATCTGTTGAAAAAAGACTCAGTCTTTATTCAACTAATTTTTAGTAGCTCTACTACATCTTTCACTCTGCCAGATAATAGAGACATAGTGCCAAATAAGACTAAACATATGATGGACATAGTAGGGAAACACAAAATTGTGTGGCCTAATTGTACAAATTAAATACATGCATATTAAAGGAAGTCTAAAAATAGGAGTCAACATATGATATATTCAAATAAGTACTATAAACAAAAATGTTATAAAATGTAGGAGTTATTGAATTTGGGAGCAATTAAGAGCGACTTCACAGAAGCCATAGAACACATATTGGGCCTTAATATTTGCAAGGGAGTTATACAAGTAAGATTTATACATCCAAATGTGGATGGGCATCATCCAATCCAATGAACTCCTGAATAGAAGAAAAGGTTGAGTAAGGGAGAATTTGCTCTCTCTGCCTGTCTTAGAACTAGAGCATTGGTCTTCTGGTGCCTTTAGACTCAAACGATATCACCAGATGTCCTGTTTCTCAGGCCTTTAGACTTGGAACAGAATTATACTATTGACTCTCCTGGGTGTCCAGCTTGCTGATTGCAGATCTTGGGACTTCTTAGTCTCAATCATAGCTTGAGCTAATTCCTTATAGTAGATAAATATATATCCTACTGGTTCTGTTTCTCTGGAGCACCCTAATACACTGAGATATAATTGTCATTTTTTGTGGTTTATAGAGGGTTTTATTTCTGGTATATTTTGAGGATTTAATATATTTGGTGTTTCTGAATGTCATTACAAGGTACCTGGATACCTTTTTTTCCCTTCTTCTTAGTATTTGGTAGGATTCCTAAATTTGAGACTTTAATCAATTCTGGAAAATTCTCAGGTATTATTTCTTTGAATATTACTTTCTATCCTTTCTGCTATTATTTCATTGGAAATTCCAATTAGACATATGAGATAAATACTCTCATTCTATTGACCATGTCTTTACACCTTTCTTTCATATTTCCCATCTCTTTGTACCTCTGTACTGCATTGTGTATAATGTCTTCAGATCTATCTCCCTGTTCTCTAGTTCTCTCTTCATCTGTGTCTAATCTGCTCCATAAGGTATACATCAAGTTTTTATTTCTAATTATATTTTTCATTTCTAGACAATTTGGCTCTTTTTCAAGTCTACCTCATTGTATTATAGTATCTAATTCTTTATTCATACATAATTAAAATACCCTCACTTATTCTTTCCAAATATATTAAGCCTATGTTTTTAAATTTCATATAATTCCAACATGTAAATTCTTTATAGTCTGATTCTCTTGATACTGTTTCTGTAAAATCTCTCTCATGGTAGCTTATTTCCTTGCATTTTTTAAAAATATATTTTGGGTTGTGAGCTTATTTTTTTTTAAACTTCCTTAAAGTTACTTGAGATCTGAGATAAAGTGTTTTCCTCTACATGAGCTCCGAATTTGCCTCTACTGGGTGTCTGGGGCCACTACCAAATTGGTTAGCTTTAAATTCTTAACATGAAATTATTCAGACTACACAGACTGTAGTTTTAAACATTTGAGGTTCTATCTGTGGTAATAAATGACGAGTAGAGTTTTTTCCCCCTTTTCTATCCAAGGCAAGGCCAAAATAGCAAAAATAAAAACTTGCTGTTTTTCTTTGAAGGTTAGGGTTTTGCCATATTATCCTTTGCTGAATATGTCACTCATCAGCATTCTGTGTCTTATGCTGATTCCCTATCTTGAGTGGGTCCTAAGTTTCTTCCCTTGTCCCAAGAACATGACTCTTGAAGACAGAAGTTCTGAGACATTAGGGAACTCAGGGAAGCCTCTGAGTATAGCACTCACCTGCCTCTAGATTTTGGATTTCTTGTTGTCCTGGGTTTATGCAGTTATTTTCTTAGTTATTTGCCAATACAGACATTCATATAAAAAGAGTTTTGAAAATATGTTATCCTGCCTTAACCAGTTTGGCTCAGTGGATAGAACATTGGCTTGCGGACTGAAGGGTCCCAGGTTCGATTCCGGTCAAAGGCATGTACCTTGGTTGCGGGCACATCCCCAGTAGGGGGTGTGCAGGAGGCAGCTGATCGATGTTTCTAACTCTCTATCCCTCTCCCTTCCTCTCTGTAAAAAAATCAATAAAATATATTTTTAAAAAAATAAAATACGTTATCCTGCATTTTAGTGTGTTGTGTACTAGAGCTTTTTAAAGGACATTAAGTTTTCCATAGTGCCAGAAAAGGAAGTTCTAGCTAGGTTCAACACTTTTGTATATAATACTCAAGATATCCATTTCCTTGAGTCACAGAAAACAATGTGCAATAATGTAACTGCATTATTCTTTAACAGAACTTACTTCAACTCACAGAGCCCCATTTTTCCTTCATAGCAAAAAGCAGTCTTGTGATTCAAAGCAAAATCATTCACTTACACATTAATCCACAAGAGTCATTCCTCCATGTAGAGTACGGCCTCCAATTAGGGTGCAATATTACCTGCTGCCCTGACATCTAGTAAAATTGGGAGTGCTTCAAACATTCCCTCTCCAGCCCGGCCGGTGTGGCTCAGGGGTTGAGCATTGACCTATAAACCAGGATGTCAAGGTTCAATTCCCGGTTAGGACACATGCCGGGGTTGTGGGCTTGAACCCCAGAAGGTGTGCAGGAGGCAGCCGATCAATGACTCTCTCTTATTATTGATGTTTCTCTCTCTCTCTCTCTCTCTCTCTCTCCCTTCCTCGCTGAAATCAATCAAAATACATTTTTAAAAAGCACATATCTTAATAATAATAATAAAAGTTCCCTCTTCGCTCTGCTCCCATGAATAACTTATCCTAGCTAAATAACCCCTTTTGTATCCAAGGCATCAGGCACAGTCCCTGCTTATTTCTGAGCAGTGGTTTTCAGTTCCATGCCAGCCTGTGGAATTATTCAAATGAGCCTATCACATCTTCTTGTGGGAACCAGGAGGCACCACACCCTCTTGTTACTATGCAACTTGCCTTCCACAGCCCTTGGTTATTTACGCTGCTCCTGAGTACAATCCCCGTGTGGCCCTGCATGATCGATGTTGTCTTTCCTGGGCTGTGAATATTTGTGGCTAATAAACTGCTGTCATCTCATCTGTCCAGTGTCAAGTGTTGTGTGTTTAGCCAACTCCGTATCCCCAGGGCAGGAATTTCTCCCTCACCAACAGGGTGAACAGGGGCCAATAAAAAGCACTGGTGTCACAAACCACATGACACGCCCAGCCATGAACAAGGACACCTGGTCAGCTTTCATTAACAGCCCTTGGCTAACTTAACAGGTTTTTGTGCTATGGTGGAGGCTGCCTGAGATGGAACCACTAATTGCTGTGCAGGCTTGAGCTATGTCCTGTGTGGTATTCTGTTGTCTTTGTCAGCCACTGCTATCTCCTTCCACCCTAAAACCCGCGTGTCCCCAAGACAAGAATGGTGGTTATTTGACATTCCCTGGCCTAACCGGGTGCTGTCAGGTTTAGCCTGAGTTTGCCAGGTGGTCTCTGAGGCTCACACAGGCAAAGGCAGTGAAAACACAGTGACTTAACCAGTCAGAGCTTCAGTCCTGCTTACCAAGGGTTAGGTTAGGTCACTGCATCTAGCCTGGTGACCATCACTGGCTGCCTGGGGAAGCTGTACAGACATTGTCTGTAACTGTGCCCCTTTGGAACAGGCCCAGAGACAGTTCTTTGTGAGGCTAATGGGGGGAAAAAAGGAGACCACCACCCCATCGAGAATTAAGCATGACATCCCAGTGGTTGCTTTTCACGCAAGGGTAGTGACCTTGCTGATCTCCTGTGCTGCCGCTTCCCTTGCTGCTCTTGCTTGCGCTCTCCTGACCCCCGAGGTGCACATCCATGGTGGCCTGTGGCCCAGGGGCTGATGGAAACAAAAAGGGTAGGGGGAGGAAGGAGCATTTGGTACTCAACTGCTCTCCTAAGGCAGATTCCATAGCCAATGCACCTAAGCTCTGCTCAGTACGGCTGCTTCCCTGCCCACTAACGCGCTAACCTTGCCATCGTTTGTCTGCGGCCTCCACCCAAGCCACAGACAAAATGAGTTACTGAGTGTGGACCCTGACCCCGGGAGACTGGCATTCCCTAGAGGAAGAGGCTGCCTCCTACAAGAGGGGCTACCAAGCTCCCGAACCTTTCCCCATAAACACAGTCACAGGTGATTGTGCAGACAGAGACTGAAAGCTGCCACTCTGGCTAGAAGCCCTAAATACTCGCAGGGATTTGTGCAGAGAGCGGGGATAAAAGGAAGACTACATGACAGAAAAGGTGGGTCCGTAGCGGGAGGATGGTTTTGATCCGTCAAGGCTGGTGTGGGCCCCAAACTCTTCCCTTGCACCACTCTGCTATCTATGCCTCTGTTGCAACAAAGATCCTGATCTTCAGGATTACAGGGGAACGCCCATGGCACCTGGTGGCACCAGGAAGAAGTTAATTAAAACAGGGCTTAGGCTCAGGGTCTTTAAACTTTATAAATCAGCCATTGGTAAGGGAGGGACCCCTAACTCTGATAATATTGATCTGAGGTTCTCTGAGGAAGAAAGTTATAAATATGATAGCAGTAGAAAGACCCCCTCCCCACCCCACCCCCCACCAAGTATATCTAGTTACCAAAAACAATAGCAAGATAAAACACGAAAAGAAAGAAGGCTGGATATAAGGAGGGAAAACCAACAACTAACACTTTAAACAAATGCTCATAATTTGAACTAATTGGAAATCCAAAATTTACTAAAATAATTTATACAGCAAACAAAGAAAGAATACTGATTGTCTCTTGTGCATCTGCAACATAGGCTCTGAATTAACTTTAATACCTGCTAAAATCCACCAACTGTCAAACCACCATGGCCTTAACCGATACTAGGGCTAAAATTACAGTTATATCAGGGATCCTACCATATTTAAACGTGGCATTCTCCATAATGGAAACTACTGAATAGAGGACAAATAGGTATGCCTTACTTTAACCGTGAGAACGCTTCTTGCTTAAATTACCCATGGTTATAGCTCTCATTGCCCTGAAATATCCTATAGTGGGCATGGACGCGCTGACCCAATTTAAAAAAAAAGTAATTAAATTAAGCCTTTGACACATTTTTGGCTTGACAAAATGATATGACACTCCTCCTTCTCTCATTAAAATAGGTTAAACTAGTAACATGACTCAGTGTAATTTAAAACAGGTTCTTCAAGGATTAAAAAGTGTTATATAACACGCAATGTGTGACGGGTAATTAACCCTACTGTTTCTACAGCCCAATTGGGCCTGTTCTTAAACAAATCAGCGGTGCCCCATAGTGAACTGCTGCAACCTAACACCATGGTCCTATCCCATAAGGGCTTTACACCCAACAACGTAATTACTGAAATTGCTGATTCCATCCAATGAACAACTGGTAAATATTTTGCTTCTACAAATTTGGCTAATATGTTCTGTTCTATGCCTATTTTCAATCACCTCTCAGGCACACTTTGCCTTTATTACTCAAAGTACACACACAAGGCTATCCCTGGAATCCGAGGGTCAGCACAATTGGCACACTTCAATCAACAACTGGCCTCATCGGTATATTATTACAAATTCTTAGGCCATTACCTAAGAGCTGCCCCCTTTAGGGTAAAGAACTCTGGGAATCTCTTGCTTTACAGATACCCAAAACATAAATCAAGGTAACGGATTTCTATATATGTGGTAAGGCCACAACACATGGCCTCTCTAGGACTCCCTGTATCCCTTTTGGAGTTCTAGACACTACTAATAGTGACCAATGTGCTCACTTTACTTCTCAGAATGTGTGGTGCTGGGCTCTTGAAGAAGGCATTCAATCAAACTTCTATCTCCCCTGGCGGCCCCAGTGCCCACCTCCTGGGGATACCCACTTCCTACAGCAATGTCACACAGATCTCTCAATTGTCTTTACTGGCTGTACATTGGGACACTTCTAAAGTTTAAAAAGTTTATATATATATATTTTTATTGATTCAGAGAGGAAGGGAGAGGGAGGGAGAGAGAGAAACATCAATGATGAGAGAGAATTATTGATCGGCTGCCTCCTGCATGCCCCCTACTGGGAATCAAGCCCAAAACCAGGCATATGCCCTTGACTGGAATCGAACCTGGGACCCTTCAGTCTGCAGGCTGATGCTTTATCCACTGAGCCAAACCAGCTAGGGCTACAGTTCATATTTTTGACAACCACCTCTCCCTGTAGCCCTCTCCCTCCTGGTCAAGTGCCTACTTTGCTCCCTAAAAGTCTCAGTCTTCTCAGTTTAAACTGATGTTTCAAGGGGTCAACTGTGGCAGAAGGCCACAAATTACGGATTATGTGGTACCCTGACATTTGGTAAAACAAGCCTTGAATGGCATACCCCAACTTTTCCCCTCTTGGATAAGGTCCCTTAGCAAACAACCCTCCTCACCAAAGTCACCAGGCCGAGTTCCTGCTCATCGCTGAGTAGCAGGGTTCAGTTCCCTGCCTGCATGCAGAGTTATTTAAACAAGCCAATCATATTCTCCCACGGGAACCAAGACATGCCCCACCCTCTTAATACTATGTTTCCCATAGCCCTGGTTGTTCCCAACTGCAGGCCCTGCTTGGCCCTGCATGGGGTCCTCCTCCCCAAGGCTGTGAGTATACATGACTAATAAATTGCTGTCAATCTCATCTGATCTCACCTGTCCAGTGTCAGGTGTCGTGCCTCCTCATAATCCTAGGCTGCAAATCCCTCCTTCATCAATGAGGCAAATAGGAGGCAATTAAAACATCCTACTACCAGTACTCCTTACCTTTCTCTCCGGAAAGGGAGCTTAAGTATAGGGAGGACAAGCATTAGGTTTACATATGTCCTGTGTCCGGTGAGATGCAAGGAGGGTTGTTCTGTTTCATCTTCGTGCACTGGGATTCACTGCTATTGTTTCAGGTATAACCTCAGGTATGTGCATCTGCATCTTATTTGTTACAACCCTAGAATATTTAGGGTCCATGGTCTATTTAAACCACGCTTTGCTCTTGTTGGGGTCATTTCAGTCACCTGCCTGCACTCCTTTGAGGGCCTGGGAGCCCCTGAGGCATCCATCACTCAGGCCCATATGCCAAGGACTTCTCCTCACCATTGCTTCTCTATCTTCCTAGTGCTGTATCAGACATGGAACTTCTTTAAGATGCTCATTTTCCTTGGAATTAAGGCATAGTCCTCTCTACACTTGAATTTCCTAATCCCATTCAAATTTCTAGTATTTACTCTCCCTCTAGCTCAATCCAATGAACCTGGGTCCTGGGCGCCTTCCCAGAGACTCAAACAAAGCTTGGGCCTTATCACAGGTTGAATTCTACTCCCACTAGCTAGTCAATGACTCAGTTCCCTCCCAGAAACATAAAACTAACTCTTAGCTGATAATGAAAATATTCAGCATCTATACACATTTTAAAAGCTACTTTTAATAGAGCCCTTACTTAGCTAAGTAGTACACTTGTTTTAGATACATTAGGTGTTTTTTTTATTATTTAATCCTTACCACAAATGTCAGAGACACAAGGTAGGGGGGATTTTCTCCGTAATTCAAGTGAGATGACAAATTAAGTCTTCCAGGTTTTAGGAACATGCTCTTAATTAGGATTTAAGACCTGCTACATGTGATTTCAATACATGGGATTTTAATCATTTCATTACATTGCCTCTCTTCTAGAGTCATAGACACTTATAAATTTAGAAGAGATTGCAATACCATAGAAATACCTATGTGTAAACTTAGGGACTCAGAAGCCACCTAAAACTTACTATGCCATCTACCATATGCACGAATCACTCCAGCAAGAATATTTTCTTTCATTGAACCACATATTCTCCATAGTGTTGAACCAACTCAAAACATTCAATTTTGAATCTTAAAAATGAAGAGCATCTGAATAAAATAAGTATAACTTTGAATACACATTATTTTTTGTTTTCTTTACAATTCTCATTAACTATTATATAAGACACATAGACAGTATAACTACATAATCTGTGAAAACATATATTAACATGCCTTAAAATTCTTTCACAGAATAACATGGAAGCAAAGTCCTATTGCTGGTGGTATAATTTGATGTGTAATTTAATTATGGATATTTTCAGGTATGATAGTTTTAACTTCTAACTTATCTGCAATGATACAGAAGTTAGCATTGAAAATATTTAAGATGTCAATATGAACTATTGTTTAAATATAGATTTTAAGATTTTTTTGGTTTAATTTTAGACTTTATTTATTGCTAAATTTTATCTTTGTAGTTTTTTGTTAAATATGAAAATACTAGAGGCCCAGTGCACGAAATTTGTGCATGGGTAGGGTCCCCAGTGGCTGCCGGCTGCCAGCTGGGGCCTTCCTTCATTCTGCACAGCCCCCTGGTGGTCAGCGCACATCATAGCGAGCAATCAAACTCCCAGTCAGTCGAACTCCCAAGGGGACACTTTGCATATTAGGCTTTTATATAGATAGAAGTTTGTATTTGATGAAAAGACATCCTGTATAATAAAGAGGTAATTTGCAAATTGACCCTCATGTCCTGGCACAAGATGGCCACCCCCATGTGGTCAAAGATGGCCACCCCATGTGGTCAAAGATGGCCACCACAAGATGGCCGGCAGGGGAGGGTAGTTGTGGGTGAACAGGCCAGCAGGGGAGGGCAGTTAAGGGGCAACCAGGCTGGCAAGGGAGGGCAGTTGGGGGCGACCAGGCCAGCAGGGGAGGGCAGTTGGGAGCAATCAGGCCGGCAGGGGAGCAGTTAGGCATCAATCAGGCCGGCAGAGGAGTGGTTAGAGGGTGATCAGGCTGGCAGGCAGGCGAGTGGTTGGGAGCCAGCAGTCCTGGATTGTGAGAGGGATGTCCGACTGCCGGTTTAGGCCTGATCCCTATGGGCCTAAACCAGCAGTCAGACATCCCCTGAGGGGTCCCAGATTGGAGAGGGTGCAGGCTGGGCTGAGGGACACCCTTCCCCCTAGTGCACAAATTTCATGCATCAAGCCTCTAGTATCTAATAACAAAGGATAAAAGACCCCAAAGAATGCAGCAAAGGAAACCCACTATTAAACTCCCTGGAGGTAATTGACAGTTGCATTGTATTTGCCATACCATTTAGTTATTTTTATAGAGTAAGACAAATAAATTCGCATTTTACTATAAAATTTTGAACCTTCCCTTTGAAAGCTATTACAATTTGGTGACCTTCTCCAAGCTGCCCTAGCTATGTACACCTTGGCCCGAATATCCTTTTAGCTCAGTAGCTGCTACATGATCAGGCACTCAGCTTCATCCATCTGCTCTAACGGTGACCTCCTTCGAATTTTTTATAAGCTTTGGATATTTTCTTTTTATAGCTTTGCCAACATAATCATATTACATCCTGACACCAGGCAGTGTAAATTAATTCCTCTTCTGTCTTATGAGCCATGCTACTGAGAGAAACTAGATTTTTCACCTTAACACTTCATTAAAATGTGGAAAGCACAAGACAAAAAAGTGAGGTCTCTGGAGAAAGTTCTCACCTTTGTCCACCTGCAGACTAACAGAGTGAATTTAAAGCAAATTAGCTTTAAAGCAAATTAGCTTCCAAAGATTTTTTTAAAATCTTAGTGGAGTAGGAGAGAAATAGAAAAAAGTGAGCAGGGGTGGATAAAAAGCCTATAATCTTATTCCAGGTGAACTAGAGCAGTGTTTCCCAAAATTGCCTGCTCAAAGGCTCACCTAGGACATCTGTTAACAATACAGACTCCTAGTGCCTTACCTAGAGCCTTCAATTCAGCGTGTTTGCACCATATGTATTGCAAGTACCCTAGGAAGCTACACAAGTTTGACAATAACTGAATTAGAGTAAAAGTTAGGTCAGGTTCTCCTCCATCCATCTTCCTCTAATATGCTTTAAAAAACATAAAACCATAAATGATGTTGCTTCATGGTCTAACAGTATGTATCACCTGAAAGAATAAACCATAAACTGGTCGTTTTAGCAAAGAATACTAATGCACACACACACAGCCCTGGAGATCTACTCATCCAGTTTCAGACCTTATTAAAAAATTCCTTGGAGCAGATTAAAAATTAAATGAATTATAAACTAGTTCTGTCCAGACCTGCTCCAGCAGGACATATACTGATGGCCTTGGCTACATCAGTCATCCCTGGGTTCTTTCTCCTCTCACTCTGATAACCAACCCTGAAGTTCACCGCTAAAAGAGTTTAATATGTTGCTCACTAAACATTCTATGTATGTGACTTGTTTTAAACACCCCCCTCCCCAAAGGCCATATCTCCTCGGAGGCAAGAGCTAATAGGCTCTAGGTGTGGACAGTGGGCAGTAGGTGTTCAATGAGTGCTTTCTGAATAAACTTCATATGGAACTGAGCGTGCCATCCACATCATTTGCAGATCCTGTCTGTGTGGATAGGAAGCTTAGGTTATCAAACTGGATAAAAGAGGTCTGTTATTTTAAGCAAATACCCTAAGTTGGCAGTATGCCTGAATGAGGAAAGACCTTACAAGTCATCCTGCCACTCTTACTCATGTCACATCAAATTTCTCACTGTTATTCTTTGCCATTTGATTAAGGATGCTGAAGAACATCAGCTGGAAAAACTCTCCCAAATCCATCATCATTAAAATAACTGAAGAAAATACTAAAACACTGATTCTGTTTGTAATAATAAAAATGTAGTATAATTGCAGACATTCTCAGGGATACTCACTAGCAGGGGTAGGTGAGGAGAAAAGTAAGCATGGATACACTGAAAAAAGCAGAAAGGATTGCTCACTCAGCCTTTTTTTTTTTTTTTACCCGGGAGAGTGGGCCTGAGAGGCCAGAATAGCCTGAGTGATATTATCTAATAAGACCTCTCTGGGTATCTCAGAGATTGTTATAAAAAAAAAAAAAAAAAAGAACTAAGAAAAAGGCAGGATTGAAAATCTCATTTAATTCAACTAATATTTGGAGTCATCATTGATAGATGTTCATCTTCTGAATAAAAAATCAGAAGCAATTATTTGAAATGCCATTACTGTACAACAGCTATTGGTACTAGGACAAATACTGAGATATGAGTATAACAAAGGCATTGAAATAAGGGAGACAACACTGCGTGATCACTCTAGAACACATTTTAGAGCACAATTTCATTACAACAACAGGCTCAGCCTCTGGTCGATTGCAGATTCCCAGACTAACAGCTTTGAACCTCTTTCACTCCTCTTACTGTACACACAAATCTCCTTAAATCAACCCCATCTAAATTTTCCAATCATTCCTCAAAAATAGCCAGAAACTAAGGAGGAAAGTAGTAAATCCAAGCATATTCTAATTCATCTGTAAGTATTTAAAAGCCTACTGGATTCACAATTTTAAGACTTATGGACTATGTGTATTCATTACAATAACCTCAAAACTTTGAATTTCCTTGGCTAGATGAGTAAAAATTACTAAAAAAAAAAAAGTTTTACTTGCATTAAAAACTCTGAGCAATCATCATACATCACAGGGTCCAGAGAGGGGAGCATTTTGGCACTTTCAGAAGCCTCTATTATGGGTGTGGAAATAATTTTAAAATGATACAGATGTTCATAGGTTTTGTTTTTACCTATTTGTGTTGATTTACTCAGGAAATCTCAGTGGAGCATGGAGAGAGAGCAAAGATGCCTATCTTCTGTTAACTTGAATAGCCTCTATATTTTAAAGTATTATTAATTGCCAAGATTCAAATTCAAACCCAGTTTTCCAGTAAATTGTAAGTCAGAAGGCTTTCTGTAGTCTAAAACACCATGTTCCCTTGATGCACTATTAATTTAATATGAGCTTAGCAGAATGTTTTCACTGAGTATTTTTTTGGTAAACATTTGTTCTACTGAGGCCACACAGATTGGCCATTTCGCTGCAGTGTTTATACACGAGGTAAACTTTTTGAACCTAAGAATCATCTCTTTCTTTTAGTCCTATCTATATATTTATCTGGGAAACATATGTCTGGGAAACATATGTTGAATCATTCTCATCTCTATTTTTCATATACATAGTAGTAACCATAACTACAAATAGAATCTCTTAGTCTTTTTAAAAACTGCAATTTTAAATTATTGTCTGCACTCTGGCACAATCTCTCCCTCTAATTTATTTTAGTGATGACTTCCATTTTTTAAATTAAGGATAGTGACAGAAACATATGATTCAGCTCCTAACACCATCTATAACTGGGGGCAAGTCACTAGCTATTCATAACACATTTTTAATGACCTGTGAAGTTCAGTAGCTGGGTGAAGATTAACAAATATGTTTTCTGAATTTAAAAAGATATAGAAATATTTGTATTTATTTTTTTTATTTTATTTTTAAAGTTGAATTTATTGGGGTGACATTGGTTAATAAAACTATATAGGTTTCAGGTGTACAGTTCTATAATATATAATCTGTATATTGTCTTGTGTGTTCATCACCCCAAGACAAGTCTTATTCCATCACCATTTATCCCCCCCTGTACTACCCTTTGTGACAGCATGGATGAACCTGGAGAGTATTATGCTAAGTGAAATAAGCCAGTCAGAAAAAGACAAGTACCATATGATTTCACTTATATGTGGAATCTAATGAACAAAATAAACTAACAAACAAAATAGAAACAGGCTCATAGACAGAGAGAACAGACTGATAGCTCTCAGAGGGAGGGGGTTGGGGGGTTGAGTAGAAAAGGTGAACAGATTAAGAAAAAATTGCATAGAAATATTTTAATAGACTAATTTTTAAGATTGAGATATAATGTTTTGCACAACTCAAATGTCTATTTGACCTTGACCAAAGCATGCCTAATCCAGTTTCTTTTTCCTATTTTACAATTTAATGGAATTAATGCAAAGTCAAAATAATCAATGCCATTAAAAGCAGTCAAGAGAAATATAGTTGGGAGACAAGGGTATATAGCTTCTCAACTTCAGAGCAGAGTGTAGAAAGTTGTTTGTACAATATGAGGAAGTCCCGTAAGTAGAGCAGAAAGCCAATCATAGGACACTGCAAGAAACAACTAATAATTTTGAGGAAATAATAGTATATAGGAGAGAATTGTTAGAGAACATGTGCAAAAGACTTCTCAATGTCAGTATATAGTATATAAAGTGTCTTGTACAATGCAGGAAATCCTTGAAATAAAGCAAATGCACATTAAACAAGTCTTTGAAACCACTAGAATTCACACACACACACACACACAAAAAAAAAAACAGTCAAGAGAAAAACAAAACAATTGACAATCCATAAGTAACTTGGAGATATCTGAGAATTTTGGAGCTAGAAAATACTTTACTCATCAACATATTAATAAATAAACAAACAAAGCAACCCTGATTTTAAAGTTAAGGAAAAGGAGACCAGACTGCTGCTTCACTAGAGATCTGCTTAACTTCTGAATCAAGTTTAAACATCATGTCACTGGATATTTGGGTCGGGACTTCCCACACAATAATGGTTATAATTTTTTTAAGGCTAAAAATCACTTTTTTAACAGCAGATCACTTATGTGGACATGGTGGATATAATTTGTAAAGGGAAAAGGCCCAGTCTCTGATGGTGGAGGGGGAAGGGTAGTCCTGCCAGGCCTTCATGTGCTTAGGGGAAGGTTTCTGATTGTGAGGTCTACTAGGGAAAGACATGTCCATATCTTGACCTTGAGCCTTGCTGAGAAGTCAACCAGTGTTCTAAAGTTTTATGAAAAAAATCACTCCTTTGCAGGGCAAAGCTTTTTTATTTAGGAGTAGATTGTTGAGGTGGAGGAGTCTTGGTGAAATGAGAATCCCACTTTGTAATGATGCAATTCAGACAAAAAGAGTTACTTACTGTTGTGATTTAAAAGTTGTGCTCATTGGAATCTGAATTGCGTAACTGTCAGAATATAATAGTGATTAACAGATACTGATTTATTTATGTGCAAGGAGAGGAATTTTAACCTAATTCCAGGGAGACATGACAAGATTGAAGCCCCTCTGCCTGTGGAAGGTGGGAAGATACATGAAACAAGGTGATAGGCTGGATGCTAAAGAGAGAGCCAACCAGTAGGGGGTCCCTGTGCACAGGCACAATTAACAGACACTAGTAGTAATGCTGTTGAATATCCAATTCTAGGTTTCTCATTTCTGCATTATAATCTGGGGATTCTCAGAAATACTAGGTGTGGAGAAGATAAAAAATATGTACATTCTGATATGGAATACATAACTATGTTTATTAAGATTTAATCACAAGATGACCCCTCAAGTTTGAAGAACCTATTTTTTTAAATATATCTATTGATTGAGAATATATATAACAAGTGAAAAGTTACTATGAAGTAAATATTTTTTTAAATTAGTTATTATTTTATAGTAATAATCTGTATTTTTAAAATGCTAGTATATACGATATGTGACCATATTTATTTAGACAGATACATGGCTTTGTGGACCCCTCTAATAATTGCACAAAATCCTAGAAGACCAGGATTCCCATGTTGGCAAACACTGGACTATAGCATAAACCGTGGTCCTAGTGACCAGCATCCTGTCCCCTGTAACAACCATAACTTTAACCTCTAATATGTAAGCCTTCTTCCACCTACTTTTAATTCACCCCATTATCCATTTAGAATTAGAAATTATTCAAGCTAAAAAAATTGCTTAATTCTCTCTGTTGGCTCTTAGAGATTGGAAGACTAGGTAATTATGATGGTCAATGTTCATAGACAGTTCCAAGAGGGTGTCCGCAATATTACTTGGAGAATAGAATACAAATATCTGTCATGCTGAATTCCATCCCACTGTCCAATGATTTGTTCAGTCCACAGTCCTGGGAGCCAATTTTAAGCACTGACAGCCCACCTTCACTTTAGGGGTTGAGCTGACACATTAGTGGCATCCTTCCCTAGGCCTTATCCAAGCATCATTTGTTAGACTCTGATAGTCACATGACAGAGAACCATTCTTGAAAAAGAAAACACAAAATATCACTCCTGATTTAATTATAAATTATTTTCAGTAAGGCTAGGATAGAAAAGTCTCATTTAATTAGCAAGTGTAATAAAGATGTGACATTTAAAAACAAATTAGAACACATTTCCATCCTTCATTGGTACACTAAATGATGACATATTGTTCTTTTATAGTTGCCATTTCCAACTTTTAATTGCTTTGGTTTAATTCAAAAAATGTCAATTCGGTAATTACCCTTATGGTGTTGGAATTAGCTTCATTTATCGAGCAAAACAAAATTGACTTCAGAAAGGGAAAACAATTACAACATAATACCAGGGGAAATACTATATCATTGAGGTATTAAAAAACAATATTGTGTACGACTGAAAGTCAGTTTATCTTACAGGAATAAAAGAAAATATTCCATTTTCAATTCTAAACAGGAATTTACCAAATAAACAGTCAGATATAAATTAGTTAATCCCAAGTCACTTTTATTCATTTATAAATGTATTAATTTACTTGGAATATATCTACTGAGTACCAATTATGTGCCTGGCAAAAATCCACATATAAATACAAACTGTGGTAAGTCTTAGATGAGAAATTACAAAGTGTTGTGTGAGTGTATCAGAACCTGACTCATTGACAATAGGGGCTGAGATAGAAAGCAAGAAAAGACATTAGCTAGTATAGAGACAGAAACAGAACATAGGACAGACCAGGAACCGAAGGAAGACTAGTGTGTTGTGAGCACAGAGAAGGTAGAACATGGCACAAGATGGGGCAGATCAGTTAGCAGGGGCCACATCACCAAGGTGTGCTAAGGAGTTGGTCTATCCTAATAGTAGCTGGGAAGACATTGAAGGTTTTTAAGCTGTGGCGTGACAAGCAAAATTGAATTTTAAAAAGATCACTTTGGCTGCAACAAATGGGATAGCCTTGGAAAATAAGAAGAGAGGATTCAACAGATGAGTTTGGATGCAATTGCAGTATTCCAAGTGAGAGAGAATGGAAAATTAGAAATTAGAGTTTATGCCCTCATTTTAACACTCCAGAAAGTCTGAAGTTATCTGTGTTCTACAAGTGACCTATTTTCACAGAATTATATGTGCCAGGGCTAAACGGAAGGCAAAGTGATATAATAAAAGGTATAGGTGCAGTAGAAGGAAATACACCTGGCTCAGCACACTGGTCTGAAGTTTTGGCTCCACTACTTATTAGCTAAGAGACCTTAGGCAAGGCATTAAGCTCTCTGAGTCTCAGCTTCCATGTCTTTTGAGGCCACATAATAATACCTCCCACAGTTGAGAAGATTAAGGATGACAACGTGTGATATTCTCAGCATGTGGAAGGCGAGTTAATATCAAACAACCCCAGGAGAGATCAGCTGGTCTCATCCACTCATGTCAGAGATCTTCATCTTCCTTTTGAAACCTGGTCCTCCTCCTGGTTTTCTTTCTCCGTGTACAGCAGTATAATCCACCCCGATGCACAAGTCAAAAGCCCAGGAGGCATGCTTCTCCCTCACTCCTTATAGTTACCAAGTCACACAAACTTTCTTCTCTAAACAGCTCTTCAGCGGATGGACCAACTGCTCCGCTCACCCTCTTTCTCTATCCTAGTTAAAGTCACCAGCCTCTCTGCATCAGATTATCCTCTTCACTGATGACCCTGCCTCAGTCTTGTTGACCTCTAAGCCATATTTCACACAGCCGAGCAATTTCACTATTTGGTTTTTCGTTCACTCCCCATATGCCAGAAAAAAGTCACCCAGTTCCTTAGCCTAACAACCCCTACATGATCTGCACTCTGCTTGCTTCCCAGGCTCATCTTCTCCCTTCTGATGCAGTAGTTGAAGGAAACTGCTACCTGTTCACCTCCAGGTTCAGGCCAATGGGTGGCTGCAGCTCCTTCTGGCTGGAGCACTCTCCTTTCGAACCTTCTCTTCCCCAGGTCAACAGGTTCTCAAAACGGAGGCCTCCGTCCAGATGGCACTTTGTCTGGGAGGCACTTTTCCTCCACCTGACTCTGTATCTAGGACAGCCTATAACATGAATTTCACTATTTGAATACATTGAATGAATAGCCGAATGAGGCCTGGAGAGTCTGACCGATTGCCGACAGTCACCTAGCTTGGAGGTGGTAGCATGAGGAGAAGACCCAGTCTCCTGACACACGTTACAGTGTCTCTCTCCATCAGGGTGACACCTGCCTTATAGATCTCAGTTGCATCAGGTGTCTGCATCAAGCCTTAGAAACATGTTCTGCATGGTTTCAACATGTTACACATTGACCAGGTATACTGTGGGTTTTGACTTCAGAATCCAAAACAGACCATTTGTTGCCTTCTCGCCAAAGCCTTCTTGGATTACCCTAAGAAGTGGCTCAAGGCTCCCGTGGGACTAAGTGCTCCTTCAGCATTTTCCATACCAGTCTCCCTCCCCATGATACTGTGAACTCTTCAGAAACTAGGACCATGCTGGATTCATTTGACATCTCTGGTACCCAAGACCATTCTTGGGATGAAATAGTACATAATATTTGTTGAACTCAATGGCACTCAAAGATGAATAGTGTCTAAATAAGGGCAATCCCTAGCTGGTTTGGCTCAGTGGATAAAGCATCGGCCTGCAGACTGAAGGGTCCCGGGTTCGATTCCTGGTCAGGGCACATGCCTGGGTTGCGGCTCAATCCACAGCGGGGGGCCTGCAGAAGGCAGCCGACCAATGATTCTCTCTCATCATTGATGTTTCTATCTCTCTCTCTCCCTCTCCCTTCTTCTCTGAAATCCATAAAAATATAAAATAAACAAAATAAAATAAGGGCAAGTAAAGTGATATAAGGAACACCATGAAAAAAACTATGTAAGAATAAGAAGACAGACTAAAATGAAGATGGCTTTGTCATTGAGAAACATGGAATTTGGAGAAAAGGCATGGACAGCTCTGGCTAAGAAAAAGAATCAAGAAGGTGGGGAAGAAGATGGTGCCACTGCTTGAACAGGCTGCCTCTCCTGGTTAGTACCTTCGCCCCCTCGGAGGCCTGCCTGCCTCTTTTCCTTCGTGGCAGAGAACTGGATGGAGTTGGAAAGGAAAGAGCTCTCACAGGCAGACAGCTAGACAATGAAGTAGGGAAGCTCTATGCCTGCCTGGAAAATACAGCCAGCACTGGAAAAGCTGGTTTCACAGGTGCTGCAGGTGCTTGAAATGTCAGAACTAAAGCCAAACAATTGTACTAAAATGGAACTGAGCTAGGGACAGAAATCCAGTATAATCCCAGGTCTTGTCCTGTGGTCTTGAGCAAATCTAGGAGCCACTCTTTCCTCCTCTGTGAAGGAAGAGGTTTGAAAGAGATGGTCTCTCAGAGCCCTTTCTTATTCAAGAGTTCTTCAGTTTATGGGCTTGGCACTTATATTTCCTTAAAGCTGTGACACAACCAAGGGTGAGAAAACTGTCAGTCTGCAGATATTCAAACTCACCCTTCGGACTCCTGTAAACTTCATCTGGACTAGCTAAAACACATACCCATAATGATTTCCCCTCATCCATATACGGTAAGTACAGTCAAAAGCTTTCTCAATAGAATGTTAGAGGTTCAGTGAGGCTGCAAAGCAGTGGTTTGCAAATATCAAAATCAGCCTGGTAATTTTTTGAAAACACAAGTTCCAAAGCCTACCAAATCAGAATCTCCAAGGAGAAGCCCTAGGGATGTGTGTGTGTGTGTGTGTGTGTGTGTGTGTGTGTGTGTGATTTTGATAATCAATTACTGCAATTGGGGGATCATTTTTTTAAACCTTGTAATTTCTTTTTTTAAATATATTTTTATTTATTTCAGAGAGGAAGGGAGAGGGAGAGAGAGACAGAAACATCAATGATGAGAGAGATCATTGATTGGCTGCCTCCTGCACGCCTCCCACTGGGGATCGAGCCCACAACCCAGGCATGTGCCCTTGACCGGAATCGAACCTGGGATCCTTCAGTCCATAGGCCGACGCTCTATCCACTGAGACAAACCAGCTAGGGCAGGGGGATCATTTTTAAAGAAAAATGAGTGTCTCTTAATGGGTAACCTGTTGATCACTTTCATGTGAATTATCTAAGATGTTTGTTAAAAACATCTGGTAATATGGCCAAGAATCTGCATTTTAATAAACATCAATTTCACCCATAAAATAGCTTATGTATGCTGACAAGTGAGATCATCATGTGGACAAAATATTACATCTATGAAGCAATATACTAAAGAGAAAAAATTATGATTGTAGCATAGGTTTATTTCATTATTATTACATTATATTGTTTCATCATTTTATTTAATCTCCATAACAAACATGTTAACACAGTAACAAAAATGCCCGATACCATAGGCACTTTTACCCTCATTTTGCAACAAACTGAAGTATTAGAGAATTTGGATAACTTGCCCAAAATTACAAGATTCATAAGCAAATGCATTGGAACAAAAAACTAACGCCACACAGCTAAGAAAAAGCCTACTAGTATATTGATAGAATGTGTACTTAAGAGTTCAGTACACCTTCCAAATAAACAATTTTCTGAGATCTTATCTGATGAAGCATATTAGAATCCTGCCTGAGTTCCTGTTGGTTGGTTTTATTAGCTACTACACAAATATTAATATCATTACAGTAATCCCATATTAAACAAGATAAAATAACTATTAACTACTAAGCAACCATGTTTCAGGGACATCCTGGAATCATAAAATCATCTAAGGGAGTCATCATTTCTAGACAACAACTTTCAAACAAAAATATTAATTACTAGAGGCCCATTGCATGATATTCGTGCAAGAATAGGCCTTCCTTCCCCTGGCTTCGCTCCCGGCTACCTGGGAGCCGGCAAGTCCTCACTCCCGGCCAGAGCACTGCTCCCATAGCTCCCTCCGCCACCCCCCACCCCAATAGCAGGCATCCTGCCCCTCCAGGCTGCTCCGCGCCTGCATATTCAAATTAACCCGCCATCTTTGTTGGGTTAATTTGCCTATTCACTCATGATTGGCTGTGGGCGTAGTGGAGGTATGGTTAATTTACATGTTTTTCTATTATTAGGTAAGATAGTTGAGAAGCCCAGAACTGTCTAAGCTCTTACTCACCTTGTAAGGAACTACCCAATTCCAGACTTTAGTTACCTAACTCTGCTTCCCTAATCTGTCTTTATATCATGAGTCTTAGACTCCATGCTCTTCAACTCCATGTACTGCCTCTGCTTAGTGCTAGAAGAGGACTACGTTCTACCTGAAATGTGTTTCAAGGAATAAAATATAAAAATGCTATTACTACAGATATATTTTTATTTTATTTATTTAGTTATTTGCAATTCTTGTGTTAATTTTAATGATAAAAAGGCACAAGAGTAAAAACCTGATAGTTCACTTATATTGCATAACAAGCTAACCAAACTGGACATGGAGGATAAATCATTTTACCAGATATACTTTTAGAACAAACCTTTCTTTTCCCCCTCACTGGTTCTCCTCAACTCATCTAATAAAGTGCCTGTTTGTGGAAAGATCCTTGCCTTGATCTCTTGCTAAGTTGAAATAGAAAGGGTCTCCCAGAGTCCCCATTACTGAGTTGACCATTTGGGGATTTAGCATAGTAATAGGTATTTCACAAATATGATGAAACTGAATGGACCTTAGCTATGAGACCAAGCATTAATTAAAAAAAAAATTCACTGAAAGTGTTAATGGAAAATACAAAGCTGCCCAAAGCCATATAACTTTTAGCAGAATACAAATGTTCTCCTTTCCTGTGTTCACACCCTGCCCTTTTCCTCTTTCTCTCCATTGATGTTACAGGCTTTCTGAAATATGTGGACACAAAGATATTTTCACGAAGAGAAAGAAGTAATGAAAATGACATCAAGAAGAGAACGTGCCAAAAAATAAATCAATCCTTCACTAGTTGAAGAGCAATATGGAAGGTTTTCTGACTCAGCTTTGATTTCTTTGTTTTGCTTTTGAATGACTGATTTTTGTATGTTTTATCCTCAAGAAAAAATTTGCATGTCAACTCAAGATTGTATAGTTATATCCTGTCGAGTGTTTTACGGAGGAGCTATTTCTTCCACAAAAATCAGTATTTACTAGTAATTTCCCAATAAAGAAGAAATGGATACTTACAAATCATTTATTAAAATATATTATTTAAAAGATAGTTTAGGAAGAAATTCTGATAAACTTTCTTTCCTGCAAATAAAAATATATATTTATGAAGAATCAGAAAAGGTAAAAATCTAATTAGATTATAAAATTTTAATCATTTTGTCTGGTTTTGTTGTTGTTGTTATTTTTGTTTTTATTGAGTTATAACAGGTAAAAACCATGACTTGCCTGACTTTCTTGGGACAAGCAGAATCCCCGATTCTACACTAAAACTTTCTAATAAAAGTCAAAAGGGCTTCATTTCAAGCCACAGGTGTTAGTACCTAGAATTACCAACTACAAAATGCAGTGGATAATTACTTCATCAATCCTTTTAGGGATTAATGGTAAGTTGAGAAAGTCATTCCCTAAAAATGACTGACCATTACAGCAAACATTTGTAGGCATAGAAAAATGACTCTAAGAAAATACTGGGCTCAATAGATATTTTGTCTACTGAAAATAAAATTTTGTAATTCTATACTATATAAAAAAAGAAAATACTTGACATGACTACACATGTGGGAGGTTGTAGAAACACATCCCACTTTTGGAATTCGACTATAGAGAATTTCTGCATTTGTTGCATCTTCCTTCAATGCCCTGAGGCATTTTGCCAATATTCCCGGCACCCACAACCACCAAGTGGAAAAAATCCAATCATCTTGCTCCTGGAAACCAAAATAAACTGAACAGATATAATTCTTGTTCACAGAATGAACCCTGTGTCTCAGGGCTTAGCACTTGACACAAGAAGGATGAAAAATACTAGGAGTATGAACCATCAGTAAGTATTCACATTAGCCACTCAGGGAAATAGGGCACTTCCCAAATTCCCTCCCCCACACTCCCACTGCCCTAGTTTCGCCCGCCAGTCATTCTTCCTGGACTACTGAACAACATCCTAAAATGATTTTTTTGCACTCATTCTTGCTTCCTATAAATCCTTCTTTCCACAGATTGCAGGTGGAATTATTGCAAAGTAAATATACTCATGATCGTTCTATGATCAATCCTTCACAGCCTCCCCATCACAGGATCAATCCCAAACTCCTTCACAGCGTGCATGGTGCCAGGAGTTGCCCCCACCCCATCTACCTCTCTTCATCTTCACCTCTGCCCGACCCGCACTAATCCTAGAGCTCTGCAGGCACACCCAGTCAATGGCACCCGTGTGCTTGTTTATATTGTCTCTGTGGCTGAAGTTCTTCACCCTCATCCCCCTTCTCATCCCCTGGCTAACATCTACTCATCCATTCAGGGTTAACTTGGGCATCCCTTTCCCAGAAGCCTTCTCTGCCCCCACAGGCTAGGTAGGTACCCTCCTCTGGGTTCTAAAATACTCTAATATATCTCTACTATTGAAGTTATCACATATATTATAAGTTTCTGATTATTGCCTGCACCTTCTGGCCCCACCTCACATAAGTTTTTGTTAAGCCTTTTGAGGGCATGGATTATGACTCATTCACCTTGCACAGTGTTTTGCACATGGTGGGAGGAATGCAATAAATATCTGTTTGAGTTTCAAGGTGCTTTTCAGACTCTGAGCTGCCTGAATGCACACTCTATCATCTTGGGAGAATTTAAAATCAAAAGCAGATATTTTTTAACCTCATTCCTACCCAGCTTCCCATATGGTTTTCGCTGTTCCTCTCACTCTGTTTCCCTTAAATTTAGTTCTATTTGTTCAGGCCGAATATAAGGAACTGAAAAGAGGAAGAGAAAAATAAATGAAAAAAACATCACATGGGAAGTAGTAAAAATAAAAAATTATAAACTTCAAAGTTTATGTATAATGCAAATATGCACCCCTAAGAAACAAGATTAAGAAAACATATTTTATAGTCCTAATTTTTTTTCAGATTTGCATACAACTCTTATCAAAGCTCTAGTAGAGACAACCAAGAGGAAACTAAGGTTAGTTAGTAATGGCTCTTCTTCCCATTTTCTTGTCATAAAATAAAATGTATTCTGTATATAATTTACAGATAAACATTTTATTTTAATTATATTTATTGTTTAGACATTTTCTTAACACTTAAATTTGTACAATTAAGACCATTTAAGGGTATGGTTTTGGAGAAATGGAAATTTCAATAATCCACAGAACATCTTGTGATCTTTCTAGATCAGCTTCAATTTGGTGCCAACATTTCATGTAATTAAATGAGTTAAAACAACCATTATTAAATAAGAGACTTTAAAAAGAAGCAGCAGCAAGAGTTTGGAAATCTGTATCACTTTCCAGATGCATTCATCTGATACTGTAAGGTCTCCAGCATCCCATAATACTCAGGTAACAATGCTGTACCATGCCCTCCAACAGTCTTTGTTCCCCCTGGCCTCACCCACCCAACCAGGAGGGCATTTTTTAGGACAAAGTCAGACCAAAGATTTGTTTTTCATCCCACTGTCCACTACAGATTGATGAAGCCTACCATATTCGCTTTTTCTCAAGATTATTTTCTCTCTAGCTTTAGCCTGCAGAATGTACATTAGAGCCATCCTACGGACATCAGGGAAAATTCTAGGATTCTTTACCATTACATACTCATTGAAACCAATCATAGTAATTCATTTGTATGAGAAATTGATATTCCCCTCCTTTCCTTTGAAGAAAAGTCTGTTAGTACTAGTAATTGCCTTTTCCTCTTCACAGAGTGATTGCATTACCCATGGTCTTTAAGCTGCTTTGGAGATAATTTTTGTCCTTGTTTTGAGTGTTATTCTTGAGTTTCCCAATCCCTCCTTTATTAAGTTATTAATACTGACTTGAATTTTAGAATTCCACACCCCCTCTTTTTTTTTTTTTTTTTTTTTAGCATAATGACCAGAAATCACTATCCATTCCTCCAAGTAAGTCAGGGTGGGAAGTTCTGCTCTAAAATGACCTCCCCTTGCCCTGACCAGTTTGGCTCAGTGGACAGAGCGTCGGCCTGCAGACTCAAGGGTCCCAGGTTCGATTCCGGTCAAGGGCATGTACCTTGGTTATGGGCACATCCCCAGTAGGGGGTGTACAGGAGGCAGCTGATCAATGTTTCTAACTCTCCCTCTCTTCCTCTCTGTAAAAAAATCAATAGAATATATTTTTAAAAATAAAATGACCTCCCCTTTATAATGTTTGTAACATACCTTAACAGAGGTTACAGTACACCATCAAACTAGCTTGAGAAAGAAAAAACAAAAAGCTTTTTTTTAAGTTAGCATGGTTCTAAAATTCCTGGCATTTAACATATAATTTGAAAGCCACTCTCATCACTCAGGAAAGCCCCTTTCTCTACCCTCTTACTAGGTTTCATATAAAAACCACAGCACCAAGCACCAAATGAACATTTATTATAAACTACTCATTGCTTCTTAATGTTTGTTTGCAAGGCTTCAATAAAGGAAGTAACTTTAAAATTTTTCCAACACTATTAAACTTCTTAGCCTTTATTCCTTTCTTGCTTATATCATAATCCTCAAACACCAGGAAATCAGCTCATATGCCTCAGATATGTTCCATGTGACTCACAACAGTTTAACAGGTATATCTGGGGCTAAAGAGAAAACTGTTAGGCATCACAGTTAATAAAGGAATTTTTATGTTAATTATAAAATAGAGTTGGGTTTCAAGTACTAACCCTCACGCTGGTATATTCCTACTAGCAGATTTAGATCTGGTGTTCAAACATTTATGCTCACAAAAGAAAGCCAATGAAAACTGCTATACAATAAAGTGACTATACCAACTTGTGTGTGTGAGGGGGGTAGGAGGAGCAAACAACTTGCTGGGTGCTCCTGATTTTCCAGATGTCTTATTCTCTCACTGAATCCTTACAAAAGCCCTAAGGAGTAAACAGTAATACCATAGCATGGGATGCCTGAGGAAGCCTGAGGTTTTCATAGAGCCAGTGCCCAGCAGTGTCAAGACTGGAACCCAGGTCTGCCTGACACAGTCATACTGACTCAGTAATGGTAGTGGTACTCGATAAGTCAACCCATAAGAGCAGCAAAGAGCAGACACGAGGGAAAGCAGAGTTGATGACTCTACTTTAGAGGTCACCTTGGACATGCCCCATTTTTTTCTAAGTCATTTTTTACAAGACTTCCTATTAGCATTATATTTTAACACCCGATGTTCCATCCCCACCCACCTCGATAAGACCAGAAACCTGTTCAATTGCAGGATTGTCTAAAAAGTTCAGACATGTCCTTGAAGGCTGGCACTTCAGGACTAGCATTAAATGTGCTGTCATCTTGCATATTTTCCAGAAAGTTGTCTGACATACTCCTAGAGGAACAGAGGTGGCAGTGGGGAGGAGTACAAAGATAACTTAGATCCCCAATTTTTAAAATTGTTTTCAAAATAAAGATTATTACAGTGTGGTGCCCTCTAGACGAGGGCAAGATGCTCTTAGAAAATGGACATAATGACTTTTTCACAAAATATTGAACTCTTTGGACTTGAATTTCCATCCCTTCACAGATGGCCTGTAGGAGCTGTAAGGGCTTTTGCAAGGTTAACTTTCTTGAGTCTGGTTAAGAGGCAGGGTCAACGGTGACAACACTGGGTAAAGGAAGTCAGACAGTCCTTAGGGTCTTGTCAGAGAAGGCTCAATCTGGGAGATTCTAACACTACAGATCGTGTGATGTGTACACATGAGCTTTGGGCCCAGATTGGCGCTAGAGCGTAACAGCTATAACTTGGGCAATTTCAGCCCAACTTCCCTTATTTATAATGTGGGAATAAAACTTCAGCCTCACAGTGTTATAAAGATTAAATGAGACAATGCCTGAAAAGCACTTAGTATAATGCCTAACACGGTGCTTAATAAACAATAATCATTATGAGGATGTTCTTTGTACTAAAGGAGAAACTGCACTTTAGAAGATTAAATGTCTAGCATGGGATCACAGGCCATTTCGCTATTGGGGAATAGGGAGTCCCAACTCAGCTTCATCTGAAACCAGATTGCCTCTAAATAATGTTACCAACACAGGACCAGAAGAGGTAGGTCTGTGAAATTTTCAAATGCTCTGCAATGCTTTTTTTATTGTTGTTGTTCATTAATAGAACTGACTTTACAGCCAACTTTTTTCACTTTTCCTGACCTCCACTTCCTTTCTAAACTAACTCTGAATTCCTGTGTGTTTTTGACTGAAGGCTCTTGAATCTACTTTGCCTGACATTCTGTCACTGCTATTTCTTTCTCCTATACTCTAAAGAAAGCAGACATGAGAGAGAAAGGTATTGGAGGAATCTTATTTAGGGGCATGTTTCCTTGCTAACTATTTAACATGCTGTGTATATAGATGTGTCTCTGTAAATAAGATACAGACTGTTAGTTTCAGATTTTGAATCACATAAAGAAATAATCTGAAATAGCATTTAGAGATCAATGCATTTTAAAGGGCCTGTTGAAGAGTGAGTGTTGGGCACTATCTGTAAGCACACTCTCTGAGAAGCAAACGGAGTTAAGATTTCATACTGAGCTCATCAACAGAGGCTCAGGCAGAAATGCTCATTCCTGGTTTTCCTGTTTGTCTTCATTAGTGATGCAGCCCAACCTTGTTTTTTCTTGTCGTTATTATTGTTGTCATCATAGTCATTTTGAGGATTTTTTAAAAATCCGGGTAAATGGGTCAACTAAAAAAAAGGTGGGGGGAGGGTTCGCTTTTCTAATCCATGTCCATTTAGAGCCGAAGAGGCAATTATAGCAGGCCACTGCTTTAGGCCGTAGAGACTGCGCACTTCACAACTGCCATCCACATTGTCGGCCAAGGGACACTCACTCATAGCTGAACTTAAAAACTATTCACGTCATTAAAGTCTAAATTTAGAACGAAAGGAAGTCTTAACATACTTTTTACAAGGATGTCTTTTTCCCTAGAGTGCTGTTTACTAGGCACGCTAAGTTCTTTACACCAAATAGATTTGCTTTTTAGAGATGATTTAATTTATTTAGATGTGCTTTATGTCAAGACAGAAAGATGATGGACAGGACAAAAACTCAACAAAAATAGACTGAATGCCAAAATGATCTTCTTTGAATTTGAGAATGACTACATGTCTCACACGCCAGTGACTTTCAATTACTAGTTGAATTTACACCTCCTATAACAGCAGCTTGTTCGTGTCAGGATTTATCTGGCTCCGAGAGAAATGGCAGCTGCGGGGGTGATTCACAGAAACCAGCTCTCAGCGAAGCAGCTGCTGCTGAAGCTCTGCTCCACACATCAATCACTTGCTGATTGCCGCAGCTAGCTCAGTCACATCCTCTGCTCGGGTGGTTGATTTTGTGGTTGCCGATATTTGGATTGCAGGATTACTGCTGTCATAGCAGACTGCGCTAGCTGAAATAACATCATCTTGTGGACCTTCACATATGAGGAAATCCACGCAATCATGACAATACAACCCTGGGTGAGAGAAGTGATGAAAGGAGCATTCACGCTTAATGCAAAGAGCCTGATTTTCAGCAGAGTGATTCCACTCACCTCCATGCTTCTCAAACTAAAATAAATATTGACTACCCATAATTTGGTATTTTCAAAACCTTTTCCAATCTGTTGTTAAGCAGTTAAAATATTGAAGCTAAATATAGTTATTTACTTTTAAGGCTTGACAAATTTCATATTGTTGATTTCAGTTCATCAATCTGGACTAAGTATCAATTCTACAAATGCCGTCCCTTCCAGTCTTATGTCATTAGTAAAGTTGGAAAAGAATGCCTTCTGGTACTTAACAAAGCTCTGCCAAGAACAGTGCTATGGAGAATGTCACGAGAGATTTTCCTCTACCTCAAAATTGGTCCATGAAAGAAAGAAAGGTAGATTTTTATAGATAGATTTTGGATCTGAAGACTGAATATGGTGACGATGGCAATACTCCCCAAACTGATATACAAATTCAAGCACAAGCCTCATCAAAATTCTCGATTGCTTTTCTGCAGAAATTGGCAAGCTGATTCTAAAAGTCAACTGGAATGCAAGAAACGTAAAGTAACCAAAGCAATCTTAAATAATAACAAAGGTGGAGGACTCATATGTTTTCTGAACACAGCAGAACCTAGTGGATTCCAACATGCATGAGGAAAGCCCCAGGAAACTTGGTGGGTGTAACACGCTTGTATGCACATTCACTGATGTTGAGAATGTGGGCAAGAGCAGAGAAGCCCATGTTGCCTTATGCACTGAGAAGGCAATGATGTGGTGAAAAGAACACCAGGGAGGATCTCAGAAGACCTGGGCTCTAATTCTGCCTCTGCTCTTTGTTGGCAACTCATTCGGATGATGGCATGTAGGACCTCTGAAATTAGAGGACTGAGATTGAAGAGTTAAATCCATTCTTCTCAAAGGCCCCATCCAACTCTAGCATCCTATGACCAGCTGGCTCTCTTGTAAAAGAAGCCATAGACACAGTCATGTCCTCTTTGCTTAGACTTCATGGCCAAGAGAGTTTATTATATGTTCAGAATGGTAATCACTGGAATCCCTAAAAGGCATGAATATTTTGGAATTAAATAAGACTAAGTGCTTAGTCTTCTCACTCATCCAGAAATTTGACATTTCCAACTCATTTGTCAAGGCAAATTGAAGTAGGTGATTAATTTTCATGTTCTTTAGAATATTTTAATATCTTGCTGCACAGGATAAATGTTTTTCATTTTTTCTTGTTTGTGCAGCTCTTTCTATTGTTGACTGTCATTCTCTGTGTCTTTCTATGTAAAAGGTTCTTGGTTTTTACTTTTTTCTTTATTTGTGTCTTCTCAAGATAGCATAAGCAGAAATATCTCGGCTAATAGATTTGCCAGTTACTCTACTTTTGCATTTACAAATTCCCCTCTTGCTACTTCATTAAATCAATATTAGTCACATACATAGACAACTTTACGGCAAAAAGGTTTGAGACTTGAGTTTACTAAATTAAAAATTTAAATGCTAATTAAGAATGTCTTCCTTCAAAAAGTGAAATCCTTGCCCTAACCGGTTTGGCTCAGTGGATAGAGCGTCGGCCTGCAGACTCAAGGGTCCCAGGTTCAATTCCGGTCAAGGGCATATACCTTGGTTGTGGGCACATCCCCAGTAGGGGGTGTGCAGGAGGCAGCTGATTGATGTTTCTCTCTCATCGATGTTTCTAACTCTCTCTCCCTCTCCCTTCTTCTCTGTAAAAAAATCAATTAAATATATATATATATATATATATATATATATATATATATATTTTTAAAAGTGAAATCCTTGCCATGAGCCTTAGTGATGGCAGAATAATCGTTAAAGCTTATCCCATGCTTATGTGGGGAAATAAATCAAGTACCTAAAGATAAATCATGTAATATCCAAAGGGCCTTGCAGGATGATTTTGTACTTAGTTTGATTTATTAATAGATTCATCATTCCCAATGTTTCCCTGAGGGAAACAGCATGATAAGGGCTCAATATTCCGATGCCAATGATTTTGAAAATGTGTACTAACTCTCTGGCTAGAAATTTAAAAATATCCAGATGTATTTTATGTGTGTATATAAAGCCTCAATAATTTTGTTATTTAAATTAATAGAGTAAATAAAATTCTGAGAGGTAGAGATCTTCAAACATCAAGAAAAAATTATTTTAAAGTATTTAGAAGCACATCCATTTCCATGTAAATAATATACAAATAAAACATCTTTATTCATTTGAAAAGTCCATCTGGCTTCTATTTGGCAAAGTCTAGCTTTTATTCTTCATAAAAAATAGTTTTGATTAAAAAATTCAAGCCTACTGTTTATTTTTATAAAATGTTAGTTCCATTAGGCCATGATTCTGTTGTACTTAATACTATGTCTCCAGTATCTAGAAGAGTGCCAAGCAGATGGTAAATAGGTGCTTAATAAAACTTCATCAAATGAATATTAAATAAATTAATAACTGTCATTGTTAATATAAATATCTAGCATTACCAAGTGCCTCAAATGAGCCAGGAACTCTCTATTTTGTTGTCTTTTATCCTCAAACAGCTCTATTGGGGAGGAACCAATGTCATCTCCATTTTATGCATGAAACTAAATTCATAGAGGCTAAGTAAATACCCAAGGTTGCCCATTTAGAAAGTTTGGGGATTTAACCCCAGTTCTCCCTGACTGCAGCACCTGAGCTTAATCCCTGTTTTACAGGAACAATAATAGTATTATTAGTACTAGCAACAATATAGTAATAATAATAACATTCTCAAGACAGATATGATTATCCTCATTTCATTGATGAGAAGCTAAAGCTGGGAGAGGTTGCCAAGCCACAAGCTGGTTAGTGCTAGGATCAAGACTCAAATTCAGGTGTTGAGTCCAATTCAAACACACTAACCAATTATTACTGCTACTTCTTGCTTTCTGGAGATAAGGATTTTCCTAGAGCTTGGCAAACTAGAATGGATGCTTTCCTGAAACTGCTCCCCCAAAGCAGCCTTTTCTCTCTGAGCCTTGCGACTGTGATTTCAATAGCACGTCAAAGCAACAAAGAAAGAAGGGGCACACATCACCGGGACCGTTTCAATAATGGTTCCTGGATAAGAAATCCATTAACGGTTATCTGATTTATTTTCACTCCATCTCCTCATAGAATATAAACCCTCCCATTTGCCTTTAGTCATGTTTGTGCCTTATGGTTCTGCTACTGCACTGTTCTTGTTTTATCACATCCAAAGTTGACCAAATCCATTCATGAGAATATCTCCTTAATTCCCACAACTTTTCTGAGATTACACTATATCCTTTCTTTATTTTGTGATGAACTGTGAAGAGGCAAAGGCACAATTAGAATGAATGCTGAAGCTTCCCTATTGAAGAGACTCCTGTTTCCTCCAGACACCTTGTTGTTAGTGACCCCTGGTTCAGATTAAAGGTAAGAAGATGTAACAGCCAGCCATGGTCCTGAGTCAGGTCTGCTCTTGCCAAGAACATGAGGCCCTCCCCTGGCATCCTGTATAATAAAAACCTAATATGCTAAGTGTCCGGTCGTCCATTCAACCAATCAAAGCATAATATGCTAATGATATGCTAAGGCCACTCAACCACTCGCTATGACGTGCACTGACCACCAGGGGCAGGCAGTTGACTGGTCAACCAGTTGCTGTGACATGCACTGAGCACCAGGGGGCAGATAGTCAACCAGTTGACCAGTCGCTTTGACATGAACTGACCACCAGGGGCAGGCTCTCTGACCGGTGGGTTAGCTTGCTGCTGGGTTCTGGCCGATTGGGACTGAGTGAGATGGGCCAGGCATGCCCTGGAGCCCTCCCATGGCCCCTCCCCAGCTAGCCAACCTCCCATGTCCCTCCCCAGCCTCGATGATGCACCAGTGGGGTCCCTTAGCCTGGCCTGCGCCCTCTTACAATCTGGGCTGAGCCCTCCCTCCGCTCCTGAGTGCATGAATTTTGTGCACTGAGCCTCTAGTTCATTTATAAAGAGTGCTTCACACAGAAGGCCCCTAGCACTAAGGAACTCAACTTCATTAAACTTCCATAGTGATGTGCACATTACATCATGAGAACAATAACTGTAAGCTTGATAAAAAGGTGAAATGAGTGTACAAATGAATGAAGGCAATTAGTGAAACATAAAAGTTGGGTGACTGGATTTATTGTACCTCAAGGGATAATATTTAAGTCATAATTTTAAAGCACTCAGCCAAGCCAATATATTTCCTACTCCATTTTAGAGTAATAAGTAGCCAAAAGTTATAAATATCATACATATCATTACTTTTCTGAATTTATAAATTGAATTTGACTCATCATTTAGTAAGGATCATTCAATTACCATAATTATATAGTAACTAATCCAACTCCCATATGTGCAGATGTTATCACGGCATAATAATAAATGACTTCACCCAAAACACTTTTGCACACATAATATCTAATATTATGTCTAATATCCTACTAAGTACTCCAGCATAGCACAAAACCAATGTGTTCCAAAAACATTTAGAGACCTTTAGAAGATAAAAAGCACACAATATTTCTAATTATTCCCAATTAGTAAAGTAAGGGTCCTGGCAGGTTTTTCTTTAAAAATTTGTCTGAAAGATTATTAAATTTAATTTTAATACATATCCTAATCAACATTAGGTAAAGAGCTTAATCTAGAGATTTGGGACAATAGCAGAGAACTAGAATCTGTGAGTGTTTTTTTAAGGTTAACATGTACACCAGCACATATTGGACATTTGACAAAGCCCTTATCTTAGTTATGTCCTTTAATTGCTCTAGCAAGAGCTGCATGGTTTCTGCATCTGTGAGCCTGTAGTGAGAGGACTTTTATTGGTTGCATAAATACTTTAAGATGTGGGTGAGAGCCAATGTTTAAATTTAATTACTCCTTAATCTTTCAAAGCTTAGAAACACACAGCTGAAGAGAGCTCAATAAATATCAATACAGTTTGCTGGAAACACCAATGTAAGGAAGATCCCATGCAGTCCTTGCTTAACTCTGATGGAAAAGGAAGCAGCCTGCAGATATCCCCAAAGCAAGAGACAATCCAAATACTTTCCGTAATCATCCTCTCATAAATTCCCCTCATTATTCATTCTACACATTACCCTGAAAACTAAAGCTAAATTAGCTCCAAAATATCATCTTAACGTCCGTCATTGGTATCAATAAAAAGTAACTATTGACACGAACATAAATCACGATACTAAATTATGAAGAATAGGTTCATTTTGGCTGTACACAATCACCAACATCTATTGCAAGTCAACTGAATAACCACTCCAGAAAACAAAACAAACACAAGCATTTCTGAACATTTGGGTGACCTTTATGAGAGCTCCAAAGAAATAAGTAGCCAAGAGCAGCAATGTTAAACGTAAGTTGGATAAAGGGAAAAGCCAAGAGCAACCAATTGAAAGCTTTCATTGTCATTTATTTATTTAACAAATATGTACTGAACAACTAGAAGCTAGTGTGTGTGTAGGGGAGGGAGGTGGAGAGAGGGTAATGTGGTAAACAAAAAAGACAAGAACCTAAAGACTAAGGGAGATTATAGAACATATATAAGTGATCCAATACATATTTTACAGTTTTCATGAAGGCTGTTAAGGGGGTAAATCGGTTGCTAGAGAATAATGAGAACTCAAGAACAATCTAAATTAGGGGAAGAGATCAGAGACAGCCTCTCTGAAGAGGTGAACCAAGTGAAGCTATACATGGCAAATATATTGTGTGCCTTGGAGCAAACATGTGGATCGCTGGTGACCTTGTCCCCATTGATAAATGGTATTTTTTTACCCACATGCCATTTCTACCTCTACATTCTCAATATCACATTTTACAATGTTGGGATGCTCTTGTTTACCTTCTCTTCCACCAGCAAGAGTCCCAACTTCTCCATCAACCTCCTTACTCCCTCGTTCCTCCCAGCTGGATTTCTGGTTGGCGGGCTGCATGTCTAAAGCTGTAACTTGTCTCATTTTCGGTTCTTATAAGTGTATTTCTAGTATCACATGAGCTCACTCATCTAGGGGAAATGATGAACAACATAGACTGATGAACAAGAACAGCATCGATCAGACTGTCAGACCTCAGAGGGAAGGTCGGGGAGGGTGGGGATAAGGGAGATAGATCAACCAAAGGACTTGTGTGCTTCCATATGAGCCTAACCAGTGATCACGGACAACAGGGGGGTAGGGGCATGCGTGGGGTGGGGTTTGGATGGGAATGGGGGGGATGAGGACAAATATGTGATACCTTAATCAATAAAGTAATTTAAAAAAATAAAGCTGTAACTTGGTGGTCCTGCTGCATCATGTGGCCAGGGTCAGAGAGTGAGACCAGCCAGCTGACACACGTAGGAACAAATCTCAGCACTGATAAATCAGTTTGTCTAAGGAGCTTTCTGTGATGTTATAGGAACAATTTCTTACCACAATAGCTAGGCAAGTTTATTTTTCTCAAATTCAAGTACTATATTTAAAATCTATTTAAGTAAACAAATTTCACTGAATTCCCTATGAACTGATACTTGCCAATTATTCAAAAATATGCTTTAAGTCTTAGTATTTGGTTTACTGAAAATAAAAATGAAATTTATGCTATTGTTGCTATCTTTAAAAAGATCATTTAAAGTTTGATGATATGATTTCTGCAACACAATATTCTTTTATGCAACAGACTTACTGGATCTGTTATCTTTAATGGCGATTAGCCTTACACTGGTCAGATTCTGCTGGCACAGACAATAGCTCAATAACCAATTGTTTTTAGGTGTAAACATTTGCAGGTGCTAAACCAGAAATTCCTAGTTAAAAAGAAAGAAAAAAACTCAATTCCTAAGAATATTACAAACCCAGGCAAACAAAAAACTCACAATGCCATATAAGATAAATTACTATCAAGGGAAGACCAAAAATACAAAAATATAATACTATTGTCATTGAGCTCAAATTTTGCAATTTCAAGCACCTTCTTTAGTTTCTAAGTTTCAAAGCCTTATAGCTGGACAGAACATAAATGTTTCTCAATGTTTTATAAATAGAAGAGTAAAACCTAAAATGACTATTTTCCTATGAATTTTCTTATATCGGTTATCCAATTTTTTTTAAAAATTAAGTTACTTTTGTTAGCACTATAAGTAGTAAGTTTATGCTTTCAAACAATCCACATTACCCCTCCCCCCATAATGTTCATGACAATTAGCAGCTATTTCTATGTTTATTAAATGTCTTCTCTACTAGACTATTAACTCTCACGACAGCAAGTACCATTTCCATTTTTGTTCCATATCCTGAGATCTTCGGGATGAGAGCTTGGGAAAGCCCGGGAGAGGCAACAGAAGGAATTTGGCCGCAGGCACCAAGATTATTTGGTCTAAAAGAAGACAGAGGTGATCACAAATGGAAGCAGGGAAAGGCACCTAGTGAAAGAGGGAGGTGCTGGTTGTCACAAGATTAGCTATTGGATTGGTCAGTTTAATGTGTCAGCCCAGCGAGGCTCTAGTCCCCAGTTATTCAAACACTAATCTAGATGGTGCTGTAAAAAAAATTTTACAGATGTGATTAACATCTATAATTAATTGGTTTAAATAGGGGAGATTATCCTCAATAATCCGGGTGGGCCTAACCCAATCAGTTGAAAGAACAGAGCAGTGGTTTCCCTGAGGAAGAAGAAATGCCACCTATCAACTGTGGCTTCAGTTCCTGCCAGAATTTTTCCATCCTGCTAACCAGTCCTGTGGATTTTGGACTTGCCTAACCAGCCTCCATAATCACATAAACCATAATCATATCATCTCTTCCTTGGCCTGTTGCTCCTAACCATTCTATAGAAAAGGGGAACTAAAACAATGAGCTCAGGGCTTGACATTCTCAGCTCAAGCTCTATATAAATGGCTGAAAGCTTCTATGTCCAACTAGAAAGAAGCCTATATTTCCTGTAGCTGCAGGATTGAGATTTCAACCCCCCAAATTTATCCTCTAAATTGTTGAATTACAACACAAACTGAATTCCCAATCTTGCAGAACAGCTTTTGTTAAAGTGAGGGCATTGGGTGGGAAAAAACTGGATCTGAAAATTGGAATAGAGACATCTGAAAAATCCCAAAGAAGCTGAAGATATCAAACCCCTAAATTCTGCTGAGTCATCTTTGCCAGTAAAAGGCACCTTTTCACTTCTGTCTGAGGAGGTTGACCCTTGCTTTGCCTGAAGAACTTGTACTAGCCTCTCCCTACCTTGAAAGACAATGCTGAGTCTCCTTGGGAGCTAACAGGGCCACCCCTCTTTGCTTTTAGAATTACAGCTAGACTCTGTCTAGTAGACCCCAAAGAGTGAGATACATGGTCCATGAGGAAGTGGATAAATGCCAGAAGACCTGCATAGTTTTTCCAATTTATACAGACAGAAACCTACCTGGGGAATAAGTGTGTACATGGATATTGAGGGTGTTGGATCGCTGTGGAAGTCAAAATGCCAAAACTCAGCACGTTGGTATACTGTAAAATAGACGCTAAAGTGGCTTGATCCTGTTAGGCCTGTTCACCTAACTCTAGAGTATCCTGAAAGAAATGAATTTGTGAAGAGAGCCCCAGCATCCTTGAGGATCTCTGTGGTCACACTTCTCTACAGATCAGAAATTACAGTAAAAACCGCTGCCCTTGAACTTGGATTTCTGAATGCAATAGGGATAAATGGGTGGCAGGGGCCAAGTTGCAGCCCTTAATCACCAAAGACAAGGTAGATGTGGTTACTATAATGGACAGCAGAGTCAAAGCAATAATCAGAATAATCTGACTTGCAAAGAGAGACCAAGGGTATGGCTAATTGATTATGGTGTCCCTAGCAAATAATCAGATGGGCAATTTAAAAAATTCTTACTTGATCCGTATAAGCATATGAGTTTCAGGACAACTGAACAGATGCCTATTTTGAATGATCAAAACAGAGTCACAACCTCTCAGTCAATTCATAGATCTGACCTTATTTATAGACCCAGAGCCCCTTAAATGAAGGGAAAGCTGGCTCCCTTTGAAACCCTGCTATACCGTCAAAAATTCACATTGTTGACCTTACTTCTAGCCTTCTCCAAAAGAGCCTGCAACAACTATTTACATTGGGGAAAGGAAAATGATCAAAGTGGCCCAAATGCCCCTTCTCCTACTACATTGCCTTCTCTCTATCAGCCCATACCTATTGCCTCATGGGGAGTTCCCCAAAACTAGTTGACTGAGGAAGAGAAAACTTGAGCCTGGTTCTGTACAATGTGTGGGCACCACCTGAAAGTGGACAGTTGTTGCATTCCAGCCCCTTTGCCAGACATCCTGAAGGACAATGGTGAAGGGAAATCCTCCCAGGGAGAACTTTGAACAATGATTCTAGGTGTTCATTTGATTGGAGAGAGAAATGGCCAGAGGTACAAAACTGTACTAACTTACAGGCTGTGGCCAATGACATGACTGGATACTCAGTAATTTGGAAAGAAAATAATTGGAAATGTGGTAAAAAGAAAATTTGGGGACGAGGTATATGAATAGACCACTCTTTTTTTATGGTCAAAAGTTTTACATATGTTTCTTTTTTCCCGATTGACCCCCACCCCCAGCCATTTCCACCCTGGGCAAGCCCCCACCACCCCAGTGTCTGTGTCCATCGGTTATGCTAATATGCATGCATACAAGTCCTTTGGTTGATCTTTAACCACCACCCCCCCACCTCCCCTGCCATTTGTCTCTGGATCTAATTTTGTTCATCAGTTTATGTTGATCATTATATCCCACATATGAGTGAGATCATGTGATATTTATCTTTCTCTGACTGGCTTATTTCGCTTAGCATAATGCTCTCCAGTTCCATCCATGCTGTTGCAAATGGTAAAAGTTCCTTCTTTTTTATAGCGGCGTAGTATTCCATTGTGTAGATATGAATAGACCACTCTTAATGGGAAAAGAATATGTGTCCTATGTGGATGCTCAACAAATGGTCACCTTAGCACAGGAGGATTTTAATAATTAAATGGATAGGATGACCTATTTTGTGCATACTGTGCCTTTTCCCCAGACACTGCTGTCATTGCCCAGTGGGCATATGAATAATAGTCATCAAGGCCGAGGTGAAGATCATACGTGGGCTCAGTAACGCAGAATTGCTCTCCTCAAGGTGGACCTGGCCACAGCCACCGCTGAGTGTACAATCTGCTAGCAGCAGATACAACACTGAGTTCCCAATATGGCACAAGGATGATCAGCCAGCTATCTGGTGGCAGATTGATTATCCTGGACTGCTTCCATCATGGAAAGGGAGAAGTTTTATTCGTACTGCAACGGACACTCTGGATATCAATTTTCTTTACTGCTGCCAAAACTACTATCCACCCATTTACAGAATACCAAAATTCATCATCATGGTATTCCACACAGCATTGCCTCTGATCAAAGGGCTCACTTCGCACCAAATTAAGTCAGTGCTCGTTCACAGGGATTACCATGTTCTCCAACTCCCTCCAAAATGGGCCTCTGAATATCAGGCCCCAGCCCCAGCCCCAACCCTGGACTCCCACTATCTGTGATCAGACTCTCTGTGTATCTGCCTGGATATCTACGCCTGCTTCCAGACTCTGTGTCACCAGGGCCTGCCCACAAGCTGGGACACCATCTGTTACACCTTGCTGGCTTTCCTGGATTCCTACCCCCTGCCTGCCAGGACCGCCTCCTCCTGTTGCCGTCATCATTCTCTCTAAATAATAAGCCCACTATCTTGGCTGGACTTTCTCCCATCAGCTGAAATGAGTTCCAGTTTCAATGGTCTCTTTCACGCTGGTGGGCACGTCCTGTCTTTGACAAACAAACAAATCCATCCATCTACCACCAATCTCTTATTCTGAAGTAAGACTGCTGCTATATGTCCTACAAAATATTTCAACTTCACAGGTATCAAGCTCAATTAAAAGAGACTGTGGATTGTTTCACCAAGAGTTATGGGTGTGTGACAAGACAAAAAGATAGACGTCGTGTACCAACCTGTACTAAAGAAAACTGTTAAACAGTGAAATATTTTCACTGACACTACAGAGGTGAAAAGCAATCATCGCATTGTTTTCCAAACAGACTGCCATCCAATAGAATATTTATAAAGACAGAAATTGAAAAATGAAATAAGTGACATTAACCCTTTAGAAGGTAAACAAAATGTCCACACAACGTGAGAACAAGTTCCAAGCCCAGTTACGGGGCTCTCACATCTACACAACTATGAGATACTGTATGTAGATTTTGGCCTACATTTCCAAGCAATTTTTTAGTTACACATGGGCCTTAGGTTAAAACAAATGACAAAAAGTGATCAATGGTTAAACATCTAGCCACTACCACGCTACATAGAAACAATGTCTTCACCAGCATAAGTTCAGTAAGTTAAAGGTGTGTTCAAAACAAAGGCAAGAAACAGAAACTTAAAATAATGGAATCTTCAAACTGGACTCTTAAGAGACATCAAATCCAATGAAATCCCATCACATTAAAGTTTTATTGAACAGTCATACAGGCACTATGCTAAGTGCTTTACAAATAGAGACTGATTTAATCTTCTTAATAACTTTATAAGGTAGGTACTATTGTCAGTTCTATTTTGTAGATGGGAACCTGGAGACAGAGAGGTGAAGTAATTTGCCCGAGGACCAAGAGTTAATAAACGGCACTTATTAAACAGCTAATAAGTGGGACTCAAATTTGGCAATCAGTGATTCAATCCAGTGCATCGTTCTGTACCTCTGGATGACTTCCTAAGACTCGTGTAGCTAGATGGTGGTGAAGCAAGGTATAGAACAGAGATTAAACTTACATCGTTCAGTGCTCTTTCAACAAAATCTTTTGTGTCATTCAAACATTCACCTAGTGTCAGAAAGACTATAAACTCCCATATAATGGGCTAGTAAACTGCCGTAAGAGAAACAGTCAAAGAACTATAATAGTGAACTTGTTGAAATTACAAATTGATGTGATGTGATTAAGCTATATTTTGCATTTAAATACTTAAACACCAAAAGCTAATATAAAGGATAAATTTTAAGTGAAGTGGCTCATTTTCAGTGACCCCCTAGCAGTCAGCTCACAAAGTGAAGCCATGTTGCACATGACACACAAAGAACATACAACCACGAACTAAACTAAACCAAAGAGGAGCCTTCACAGACAGACAATGGTTATATGACTTCGAGGGACATCATCCTTTCAGCCCTGCTGCAGCAGCCGGGCCTCCGCATATGGAATTGTTATACACGAATGGCTTTAATAATAATCAGCGGCTAAAGTATTCATGATGTCTTCCAGAAATTTAAAGATGCATCATCAGAGACAAATAACAAAAATCAGCTCATGTGCAGCTTTTGGACAATGGTTTCATCTTTTCAAATGTTATATTCTTGAATTTCAGGGTTGTGTTTAAAATAATCACAAATAACAAAAATCAGCTCTTGTGCAGCTTTTGGACAATGGTTTCATCTTTTCAAATGTTATATTCTTGAATTTCAGGGTTGTGTTTAAAATAATCACAAGCACTTATACTCCCCCCACCGACGGATTTTTATTTTTTATGACTATAGTTACAATTTCTATGCTATGTACAATGTAGAATAAAAGGTTGACATCAATCAAAAATAGCATGTGTTCTCAACCCTCTGTACATTAGGATTTTACAGGCTGAATTTATTTGTAAAGTAATCAAATTACCCCAATTTTATAAGTACATAATTAGGTACTTGATACTTAACACATGCTAAATCTTTACTTTCAATGTATTATGTATCTTACATAGAGTACTTTAGCAATTAAATTACATTTCCAGCAGGTAGTCAAGAATACTGGTTTTGTTTATCTTATAACTGTATAAAACAACTTTTAAAAATAACTAATTTGAAATTAGTGAAGTTTAAAAATTATTTGCAAGACTTTTGATCCTAGGAGTTGTATTAGAAACTTAAAATAAAAATGAAATGATGACTGATTTGCTCTAACACCATGTACTATAAATGACATAATTACAATATCACCCTACTATGAAAAACACCTGAGATTGGGCCTGGTAAAGGAAACTGCAGACCTGAGTTGGAACCGAAACCCCTGGTTAATGAATGAGTCAGTTCTCTGTCTCCCATACGATCTTGGCACACCCAAACCTTGCAGAAACAGATATGTCACATTCATTAGCTAGCCAGCTGTTATCAAGACAACTAGGGCAAAG
Organism: Eptesicus fuscus; assembly: GCF_027574615.1. Taxonomy (NCBI): domain Eukaryota; kingdom Metazoa; phylum Chordata; class Mammalia; order Chiroptera; family Vespertilionidae; genus Eptesicus; species Eptesicus fuscus. The sequence goes on from NC_072482.1 coordinate 83,687,648, forward strand.
CTAAGCTGACAAATAAGTGGAAAAAAGATGACTTCTGATCACCAAGGAAACCTGACTTACCTGGCCACACTTTGCTACCTATTGCAACAAATGGGACTTTATCCAGTGGAAAGAGGCAGTAATTAGATTTATCTGAGCAGGGAGAAAGCAAGCATAAGGAAAAATATGATGGATTAAAGCCATACTGTAACTAGCCATTCTGAAGGCAGGATATTAGGCATTTCCTTGATGAGGTGGCCTTAAGAATCCATTATCTTACTTCTCTGCATATATATATATATATTAGTATTTTATTTGGGGGGTGATTTAAATATTTTATTTAATTGTTGATAGTATTACAGATATCTCCAATTTCCCCCCTTTACCCCCCTCCTCCTACCTTCTACAACCCCCCCCCCACCCACCCCCCGCCCCCGCCAACCAGGTCTTCACTACCCTACTGCTCATGTCCATGGGCTATGCATATTCTACATCATTTTTAAACATAAGAAAGAGCATGATGAAAAAAAACAATGGGCTGGAAAGGTATATATCTTCTGGATGTTACCCCAAGCAATTGTTTGCTTTGGAGACTTGGGCTGAGTATTTCAAGGACTGCATTAAACCAACTGTGCTACTCAGAAAGTCATTTCACTCCCACAACCTTGTTTTCTTCAGATGCAGGCTAATCCTCCATTGTGACTTGCCTGGGAGAGTCCTAGTTTACTTCCATTTTCCCAACTTCCCATTTGGCTTAGTTTTTGTCATTTTCAAAAGTTCTCAGTGCTGACAATACATAAAGACATAAATTAGAATGATGTTTTCTCCTAACTCTTCCAGCAATAACATCCTGTCATCCATGATCACCAGATGTGAATAGCAAATGTCTTATCAAGGAAAACAGACATTTCACCAGGGAGAACAGAGCTGGAACTATATATAACTACACAGATCTCAAAAACATCGTGTCGTTCAAAAGCAATGTGATATTATTTTTGTAAAATTTAAAAACACAACCAGGACTAAACATTCAAATGATTGCATAAATACATGGGCAAAAGTATAAAATGGATTGGAACAATATACACTAATTTATAGATGCTTCTGAAAGGAGACTTAACTAATTGTAAGATTTTGTTTCTTTAAAAATACTTTAAGCAAATATTATAAAATAAAATGAGTGTCAGTTCTGAGAGGTGGGAGTTGATTTTATTCCTTGTTCTTCTCTGACTTAAATGTCTGACATATAAATACAATAATATAAAACAGAACATGGACTAGTGAATCAAAGAGAAGGTGGAGCTAGTCAAGAAAGACCTGGGAAAGTGAGCAGAGTATGGAAATGGCTCATTTATTGCAGCTGGTAAACACAACTTGCAGTCAGCCAGTCCTTTGAGTTGAGGTTACAGGCAATCACAAATTGTTTCATTGGCTCGTGTTGGCATAACCAGGATATAGCACAACCAATGGAGGCCCTTTTGGCTTTCTTAATGGCTAATTCAAATTCTTCAATGGCCAATACCAACAACATGACTAAAACACAGAAACGGATTGCAACACAGATACTTAGTTACAGCCAAAGCCCTAGCAACTCAAATTCATCCAAGTGCATGAGCAGGCTTTCTTTGAACAGGTCCTTGCACACTGTCCCAAATCCTTTCCAATATAACAAATGGAGGGTGACAATATAGGTCCCCTAGCATAATTCAAAGAGCTACAGACTGAGCTAAAAAGGGAATCTTTCCAACAACAGACAAATAATAAGCAAATACTAACAAAATGCAACAATTGGCCCAAATTGTTTTGGGGTTTTTAAATATATTTTTATTGATTTCAGAGATGAAGAGAAAGAGAGAGATAGAAACATCAATGATGAGAGAGAATCATTGATTGGATGCCTCCTGCACCCCCTGCAACCCCGCATTGGGGATCCATCCCACAACCTGAGCACATGCCCTGACTGGGAATCGAACCTGTGACCTTCTGGTTCATAGGTTGACCCTCAACCACTGAGCCACGCCGGCCAGGAGGCCCAATTTGTTTTTTAATGTTATGTGTTTACTGTTTCTCACTGCACATTTTAGAAATATTTTGTTTTTAGAAACCCCAAGACAGGGAGAGAGGGACTTACTACATTAATGGGTATCATTTTAACTTTCTGGATTGTTTGAGGCAGTCTAGGAGTTTCCCAAGACGAGACTCCAGGTCCCCATAACAGTCCCATTTATTGCATGCCTATTATAGGCTAAACATTTTAAATTAGTTCATTTACACTCATTATTTTATTCAATTCTCACTACAGTCCTGTGAGACATATACTACTACTATCCCCATTTTTCTGATGCAGGGACTAAGACTCAGAGGTGAGAAAGTTAGCCAAGGTCTAAGAGGGAAGTGCAAAGCTGGTCAGCTTGACTCCAAAGCAGCCTGAGAGTCCTTCATTATATCGTCATCAGGGGAGTCCCTCCCATGAATGAGCTCAGTAACATATCCTGGAACCTTTGTCCTCAGGGATGAGTTCATTACCAACCTTCCATCCTCAACCTGTCACCACCCCATAGATAAATCCCCTGTGCCACATTCCTTCCTAGTGGTACCAAGCTTCTGGAACCATCTCTGTTACCAGAGGTAGCTTCTTATAATTACAGGCAGCCATTTCTCTGATTAAACAAAAATGTGTCTTCCTCTCATTCCCATCCACTCAACCAAGCTTTGCCTTCTCAATCACACAGAACAGGTGATATTCCTCACATAATTGAACCAAGTTAGCATATCATCCCTAAGATTTCCCCAAGTGCTAACCACCAGTCAGCCACTCCTGACATGATGCTCTCTTCAGTCTCTCACAGTCCTGTAGTCAGTTGTGCTTTTTTCCTGGTCAGCATCTCCAGGTCACAAACCCTGGGTTAGTGCAAAGCATGTACACGCTGTATCCTCAATGCTCCCAAAGGTGCCGGCACAGGGTAAACGGGGGAAGGGCTCAATAAATACTGACGAAGGAATGAGAAAGGGTTTGCAGACACTGAGAGCATTAAATGGCGATTCTATTGTGATCACTACCAATTAGTGCTACACTGTCAAGGACCACCACCTCCATTCTTTGTATCTGTTTTTCCCTCTCCTTTGCAAGGGCTGTCTGTTCTGCTCTCTTGTTTGCTGGTTGTTTTCTTTGCTTTGTCACCCATTTTACCCTCCAGAACTCACCACTTTCAAAAAGTTCTTTAACAGTCTTCAAAAAGTGACAGCCGGGCGAGCATGAAAATTAACAAGATTTATTTCTTTACCTCTAGGTTTGTGCTTGTTTGACTTTGTTATTCTTATTTAACACAAAATGTCTAAGCCTGTCTTTTGCTTTTATTACTCATGAGAAGAAAACATTTTATACATTTCTTTTGGCTACATCTAGGCCTTTTTTCTGAGGATGGTCAATAATATATAAACTAAATAGATATCTATGCACAAATAGTCATGCTTAAACCAGTATTTGTTGGGGTGGTGGTTGAAGCTAGGGTCTAAACTCTATAATAATAATAATATTTATTATTATTTAGATTCAGACCTTTCCAGGCATGTCTCATGAGCCAGCAGGATAGATCTGCCGAGGATGTAATTTCATGAATTCTTATAAAAAGAGCATTGATGATGGCTGTTAGCCAACACCCAGGACCAAGACCTCTAAGTTTCGTGATAAAATGCCACCTATTAACAGTCCTAGTCCTTGTGTCAGAGAGGGAAGAACCTCTTTAGAGTTGATGGGTAAAGAGAGTTGAAGAAACAAACCTGATCCAAGGACAATGGTCAGGTTAGAAAGGAGGGGAAACGTGGCTGAATGCAGAACATTGGGCAATTTGATCGTGGGAACTAAAGGGCACCACAGATGAGACAGAGGCAGGGGTGGGGATGGCCCATGTCAGCCAAGGGACCACTAGCAGAAAGACCTGGAACAGAGTGAGGGGCCTCAGGAGGAACAGCAGTGGCCACGAATCAACCCATTGCCAATGGACATGGAGACAGAATGGATATAAACAAGAAGACCAGGAAGTTCATGGGCCTGCTGGTTACCCTTTTCATGAGCTATTTTGGGACTTGGAGTCTAGTCATTTTCCTAATAGAATCCAAGACAAAAAAAAAATCACTGTTTTGTTAGGGTTCATGTGAATTGATTGTCAAAGTCCATGCTGATATCACACACACACACACACACACACACACACACACACACACACACACACACAAAACCACCTTTTTCTCTTCATTTCATTGTTCATTGACCATGATACATTTTCCTGTCCCACTTGTTCTGGGGTCCCAGCATTAAAAAACAGCTACGCTGGAAGATTAAGAAAACAATCTTTCCTGCACCATACTCTACCTTAAAATGGGAAATACTTCTCTCCAAATGTTATCATTGTGGCACTCCTCTCCAAGTATCCACTGCATAATTGAAGACAGAAAACTGGAATTATTTATTTCATTTTTATTAGTGACATGTTTTAAGGCATTATAAAAATTCAGGTATTACTCAATGATGTTGTAAAGCACTTCTACTGAAATGAGATGCTCTGGCACATGCCAGAAGTATAAAACTCTCTAGTTGAAATCCCTTACTCTCCTGGATGTTATAACTCAAATTTAGTTGACCTTTTCAGGTGAAACAATCCTAATTTCTAAGACATTGTCTTCTCTCGAACTCTACCTTTATTTTTAACAAGGGCATACTACATATTCACCCTACAAACATTTCTGCGATGCTCTGTGCCTGCAGCAGGTACAATACCACATGAGTCCTAGCCCAGGAAGGGCTTTACTTAGTAAACCTTCAAAATGTAGTGCATTTGGAATATAAGTCAGAAATTTAAGGTTTATTAGTTCTATCCCCCCAAACATCAAGAAAAGGACTTTCAAACACATTGTTATGCATGCTACTTGAGTTTCCTTTCTGTTTATATGTATAGAAGAAGTTCTAATATGTCCATGTTCGAGTCTAACAATCTTCACCTATGGTTTCTGCCTTTAATGTCATATTAGACACGATTATAAAATTAGTCACCAATATATATTTTCCTTCAGTTGTTTCATTATGTTTTATTTCTTAATTAATCTGATATGTATTTGTATATCATATGAATAACACGCATATACAGATAATTGTAAAATAAAATGCTATCTTTATTTTGCTTAAATCTGTTTTGGGAATTTTCAAGCTGATTTAGCTCCTCTAAGTTTCTATTTTAGTAAAAAGTACCATATTGTCTTAGTGATTGTAACTTTATAATATTTGTAATACTTAGAATTAGAAGTTCCTTCTTCATTAATCTTTATTTTCTGTTTGCTTATTTGTTTTTGTTAATCCTCACCCGAGGATATGTTTCATTGATTTTTAGGGAGAGTAGTAGAGAGAGGGAAAGACAGAGAGAAATATTGATGTGGGAGAAATACATCGATTGGTTGCCTCCTGCATGAGCCCCTAACCAGAGTCCGGGCCAGGGAGGAGCCTGCAACCAAGGTTCATGTCCTTGACCAGAATGGAAACTGGGACTCTTTGGTCTGCAGGCCGACACTCTCTACTGAGCCAAACCGGCTAGGGCCATTAATCTTTATTTTCAAAATTTTATTTTCCCAGGATGTCCATTATTCCAGGTGAATCTTAATAGCCATTTTGCCAACCTCTCCATAAAAATCTCTTTTGGTTTCAAATTGACTTTCATTAACTTTATAAATTAATTTGGGGACACTACATTTTTACGATATTTATTATTCTCATCCAGGAATACAACACACATCTACATTACAGCTAATCTTTTGTGTTTCTCAGGAAAATGTTTTATTTTAGTTATTCTTGTACATATCTTACATATTTTATTCATATATATGTGATATTTCATTGCTATGATAAATGGGATTTCTTCATCATTTTCAATTTGTAGCTGTAATAGGAAAGTCAATTGATTTAAATATATTTATTTTCTTGTATGGCTACTTAACTGAAGTCTCTTATTCTAATAGTTCTTTAGTTAATTTTCTTGGAATTTTGTAGTAAAAAATACATTTTTTAAGAAAAAGAAGATGCCACTTCTTTTCAAATAATTGTAACTTTTGAGAGGCAGCATATTATACTATTAAAGATTAAAGACTCACAAGTTAAGACACTTGAGTTTTAATTCAGCTCTACCACTTATTAGCTTCTCTGGGACTCAGCTTTCTAATTTGTAAAATGATAATGATAGTCCATATCTCCAGGATTCTTGTGAAGATTAAGTGAGTTAATATTTGTCAAGTATTTAGAACTGTTTCTAGGATATATAATAAAGAATTTTTTAAATGTTAGTCTTTTTAAAAATGTACAGCATTGGCTGAAATTTATAGAATGTTAACTATAAATGATGGAGTTGGGCATATAGTAAGCCTCTAACATTTTTCTGTTTTCTTGAAATTGATTTTTCACAATTTCATAACATTTCTCTATTCCTAAATTACTATGTTGTGTGTGTATTTTCTTAAAAGAAATGCAACTGCACCCTAGCCAGTTTGGCTCAGTTAATAGAGCATCGGCCTGCGGACTGAAGGGTCCCAGGTTCAATTCTGGGTTGCAGGCTTGATCCCCAGTGGGGGGCGTGCAGGAGGCAGCGGATCAGTGGCTCTCTCTGATTGTTGATGTTTCTATCTCTCTTTCCTCTCTGAAATCAATACAATATATTTTTAAAACAGAAAGAAATACACTTTCATTTTATTAAATATTATTTAAAATCTATTAGGAAGTTAAAAAAAAATAGGGGTTTTATTCTTTTGTCTTGACTATACAATTATTTTAATATATTTCCCAATATTGAACCATTTTTACATTTATAGAATATACATAATTTTTGTATTATTCTATTTCGTGCGTTTCTATATTCCTGCATCTAGTATTTCAATGAATTTTTTGTGATTTTCTTTTTTGTGCTACTTTTATTAGTTTTTTCCTTGTTTGCTAGCATTATGCTTTTCATTAAATAAATCATAAAAAAGTTCCATCTCTATGTAGTGTTTATAGAGTATGGAATAATATGTTCTTTAAAGATATATTTTTTAAATCACTAATTATAAATACCTGATGAAAACAAAGATAGTTTGCTCATCTAAACAGAGTATTTCAGCTCCTGCCAAATCTTCCTATCCAAACTGACCAAAGACAGACAAAATTAGGCTCCAGTCCTAACTTCACACCCACTAGCTCAGTGGTCGGCAAACTGCGGCTCGAGAGCCACATGCGGCTCTTTGGCCCCTTGAGTTTTTAGCAAAGGCCAGCTTAGGAGTACCCTAATTAAGTTAATAACAATGTACCTACCTATATAGTTTAAGTTGAAAAAATTTGGCTCTCAAAAGAAATTTCAGTCGTTGTACTGTTGGTATTTGGCTCTGCTGACTAATGAGTTTGCCACCACTGCTCTAGCTAAATGTGTGCACTTGGCAAGGTGCATTTTTATCCCAGGGAACAGCCACACCTTACAGTCCTCACGAAGTTATTATGAGGATTACATGAGATTATGTTTATAAATTACTATACACTCCCCCTGCAATAGATTCAATGAATTATTTTATACCTTTATTTTCCATAAAAACAAAATTAATGTTTATCATTTACTTGCTATTTTTCCTCAGTATGGATATTTTAGTTATGTAGAAATATAAATGTTGCTGATAAAATTATTTGTGTGAAATTGCTTCACAATAAAGGACAGATTTCAATGGAGACATTCTCTAGTGACATAAGTGTAAAAGTTGACATGACAGTGGAAATGCTCTGCTAGCACATGAAAATGAACCCACTGCTGTTGTCTAAATGAAACCACAGTGGGTTAACAGGAAAGTTGTACTGTTTTGAGAAAACCAGGCAATGAGCCTACACCAAATGTAATGTCTTCCACTCTTTCCTGTTCCCTTGGAGCTTTGTTCTCATGGAAATCCGACAGTGGGAGGAGAAAGTTAGTGCCTTTACCCAGGCTGAGGCTTACTCTGTGTTCCCTGATCTCATCTGAACTGCAATAGGGGAGCAAGTCTTCCACTCCAGGCGGGAGAACGCAGCACTGAGGGGTTGGGGTGGCCTCAAACACAAATCCTACTGACATAATACAATTTTTGTGAATTATTAAGACTGCCACATGAATATAGCCTCAGGTCTATATACACACAGAGATATATACCGTATGTACAATATAAAGTGTATATACAGGGTGGGGCAAAAAAGTAGGGTTACAGTTGTGAGTATTGCAAAACACAAAACTTATTCTTGTATCATTATATTATTTTCCCTATGAATAACTGCAAACCTACATTAGCCCCACCCTGTATATATGCTATATAGTATATGTAGTATATACACATGTAAGTATAAACAGAAATATATATATATACATATATATATTCATATTCACCTCCACAATGGATGTCATTTATATATATCATTGTCACATATATGCCATTTTTATACAGGGGTGGGCAAAAGTAGGTTAATAATAATAACAAATAACATAATAATTTACAAATAAATAATAATACAAGAATAAACTGCCTTGTGTATTCACAACTGTAAACCTACTTTTGCCTACCCTGTATATAAAATATATATGATATATAGAAGGATATATAGATATATGTCATTAGCACATAGAAACCTGTTTCTCAAAAAAGTGAGATTTATGTCCACTTTCTGATTATAAATCTTTTACTGTGTAGTTACTGAACTTTTCTGGGCAGGACTAGACTTCCCCATATGTAAAATACTAGTACCTATTACATAGAGTTGTTGGGAGGCTTAAATGACATACTTTGTCATACAGAATAATGTCTGACACATACTGTACTTAATATGTTTTAGATTTATTCATACTCTTAAATAACAACAGTAAATAGGATGCTCCTACCAATTATATATATATATATATATATACACACATACATATATATATAATTCAATTAGTAAAGAAATCACTTTTAAATATTAAGTAGCTTTGAATAAGGCATCTTAGAGAAACATTTAAATGTTCCATTACTATTAGATTTCTCAGGAGTACTCTAATTGAATGACTTAGGCACATGAGTGGGTATGCACGCATGTGTGTGTGAAACAAAAACCTGTATGTACTTCTTCAGAAGAATTTTAGTTTTTCTTTTTTAGAGAATATAGGTCCCTATACAAGAGTATAGATCCAGTGCCAACGAAGAAGCTTCCCTTTGTACCCTCTCAAAGTCGTGGCTCCCAAACCCTTTGGATCAGCAGACAGTCACCGCCCAAGGCCAGAAGTACTGGCTGAAGAGGTAGTGGGAGGGAAGGAGGGAAGAAAGGTCTATACCACGTCCCTCTAGCTGGCCAATGTTAATTATTTCTCAAATCTAACAGTTGCATGCTTCTCTGCTTTACAATTTAGCCTCAGATGCAGCTGTGTGCTATTCCCAAGACACTGAAAGAGCTCCATTGTGGCTGTTCAAATATGTGCCTAGATCTTCAGGAGAAGCCATTGCTCAACACCGGCAGCTCCGAGTCCTTAAGGCAGAGCTCAAGCCCCTTTCAAGAGCTGGTTAGTTTCGACATGTTATCAACTCTCCCGAAGAGTCATTTACGGACTAGGTTAAATATTAAAAACAAAATAAGATGTGGTCCTGGTGAGTGATCGTTTGACTTTTCTATACAGAAAAAAAAATTCAAAGCAGTATCTCAAATATTAGCAGCAAGTGCTTGCCTTGATATTGAGTCAAATAATTTGCCATTGTAAGCCCACTTGACAAGGCCAGAGTTAGCTTGCTGGCTTTTCTCAAATGTAAATATTTGCTTTGGCTAAATAATGTTAATAGGAAAAGTTACATATTTAATGTGGCATAAAGAAAACGTACTTTCCATTGACCCGGAAAATTTACCTTGCAACTCAGCCTGAAGGAGAAAGAAACTGGAAGAAAAGGACCTGAAATCAGAACTCCAGCTGCCACCACTACCTGCCTTGCACCAAGTTCATGGTTAATTGAATTTCCATCAATAATCTCATACATTGCTTGCAGGTTCATAGAGCATAAGTTATTGACTTAGATTCTGAGGTCAAATACTTACTGTTAGCAACCCTTGTGCCTCTGAGGGAGGCTTGGCCCCCGGCCAGACTGTACTGCTTCTCCCATGGGGGCAGGCCCGAAACTGCTGTAAAGCTGCATGGGGGATGATGTGCCACCATGAGCCCCTGGTTGCTCAGCAACAACCCCTTATGACTGGTCCTCAGGGACTGCTAGGCAACAGCACTGAGTCTGACCCAGCTGCTCCCAGAGCACTGCCTCTCAAGAGGGCCAGGCTAGCAGGAGGCCAAGGGCCCTAAGTGACTAGTTACATAACTTAGACACATTTCTCCTCGGAATGCTCTCCAACTGTCACTAAATAAAAATCAGAGCAGAGCTAGCTCCTACCCTGAGGGATACCCTTGAATGAATCCTTACTTTAAACTCTATCCTTGGATCTTTAGAGAAGTTGACAAGTGAGAAAAGTTGAAAGGATTAAGAAATACAAATTGATAGTTACACAGTAGTCATGATGATGCAACACACAGCATAGGGAATATAGTCAATAATATCGGAATAACTATGCATGGTGGCAGGTGGGTACTGGAAATAGCAGGGGGAACACTTTGTAAAGTATATGACTGTCCAACTACTATGCTGAACACCTGAAGCTAATACAAAATAATATTAAGTGTAAACTGTAAATGAGAAATAAAATTTAAAAAACAAAGCTGAAGGAACAAATTGCTAGATAGAGGAGGAGAAATTAATGAAATAGGAAATAATGCAATAAATAAGATCAGCAAAAAACGTATACAACTGTTGTATTTATTTACACATAAACTGTCAAAATACTTTTTCCCCCAAATACTTTTTGACTCATAAAGTACACCACTGATTATATAACTCCCTACTCAGAATCATTCAAGAATGCAAATTAGCTACAAATTTCACATTAAAGTCTTCATCCCAGCATTTCAGATTCTTCACTACAGCTCCAATGTACCGTTCTACCCTTATCTTCTCCCACTTCCTAAAATTCTACACAACTCTGCCTCCTCCTTTCCTGTATTTGTACCTTTGTTCATACTGTTCTTCCAATCAGGAATGTTTCGCCCACTCATTGAAATTCCATCAGTCCTTCAAAGACCATCCTCATTACTACATCCTCTATAAAATCTTTCTGATCAATTTCTAAGTTTATCTCTCTTTCCTTTGAAACTCCACAGCACCTTTTACTTCTTTTGTGGCACCAGTGACAATCAGCCTGGCAGAAATGTTATTATGTGTATTATCTTCCTTCATCTCCCCCAAATGGATAGAATTCTAAGCTTCCTATAGAAAGGATGGAGTGTCAATCATTCTTATATGCACCATATCACTAACATGAGTACCCAAATCCAGGAAGGTGCTTTTTTTCTTTTTTTCTTTTTCAGGAGGGTGTTTTTAAATAAATATTTGCTTATTTGAATTTGGTAACCATTCATCTCAGATAGGTATGTATAGAGTTCTGAAATTCATTAAAAACTTAAATAAAGGACATCTACAAGCACCCACAGAAATGAACCTAAAAATAAATGAACACACATAGCACTAAAATATGGAGTTGTAGACTCTAATTAGAATAATGCAAGTACTTTGTTCAATATACTGATTTAACGATGAAGAACTAAAATCAAATTCAGAAATACTGGTGTAACTATGTTGACAAAAAACTGGAATCTCAAGAGATTAGGAAACTTCTTCAGATTCACATGACTACTTAAAAGTTGAATTGGCCTCATGACAAAGTTTTTAAATTGCTACTTTAGTTATCTGTTCCACTATTACCACTCAAATCATCTGTTGATATGTTTTTATAAATGTTAGCTCCAAAAGTGTTTATGTAAAAAAGAAAGATTAACTTTTTATTTATTATTTATCTTCAAAATATTATTTGAATAGCCAGAATTTAAAACAAAAATCCATTAATAGTGATTAAACAGAATTATATTGAACAAAATTTAATTACATAGAGCTTACTTATTTTTCAACTTAACTACAAGGAATATAATCAAGAATCAGGATATTAAGAAATACTGCTGTTCAGTCACAATAAATGTCATAAAACCTATACACTAATCATGTTCACCTTGTTTACTCATAAGACATTGCTACAGGTTTAGTCAGAGCCTGTTTATGCCTCTGTTTTGTTTTTAACTTGTTTGTCACCAGTTTGGAGGGTAGTAAAGTTTGCCAGCCCCTAGCTATTTGGTTCAGTGGATAGAGAGTCAGCTTGCAGACTGAAGGATCCTGGGTTCAACTCCAGTCAAGGGCACGTGCCCAGGTTGCGGGCTCGATCCCCAGTAGAGGGCATGCAGGAGGCAACCCATCAATGATTCTCTCATCATTGATGTTTATATCTCTCTCTCCCCCTTCCTCTCTGAAATCAATAAAAATATATATAAAAAAAAAAAGTTTGCCTGTCCGACATCCATTTCCCTTTTGAAGAGACGACCCTTCTATTTTCACTCCATGTGATTCAGTTGTTTCCCAGAATGAAGTTGAGAGCCAGACCTGACAAATCAGAGTTCCATATCTGCCCGTAGCCACAGTGATCAGTTCAGAGGTGGTGTGTGACTCAAACCTATCCCAGCAAGCTTAGGACGTTTTTCCAACCCAGCAAATGCTTAAAGAGTGGGTTCATGATGTAAGTTACTCTATCTTAGGACTGGTGCCAAACCTATTAAGTAAAGATACTTTTTTCTCTTTGAATTTAAACTTGAGAAGTTAGACCTGGAGCTGGTGATAGCAGTTTTGTCACTAAGCAGGGCCCAAGAATAAAGCCAAATTGAAAAAGAGTAGAGCCAAAAAGTAAAAAGAAATTGGGTCGTTACAAAATAATTTGAGTTCTAGATCAACCTGTGACTGAAGTCTGGTTTACATAAATCTGATAAATTCTCCCTATCTCCTCAAGCCAATCTGATGCTGATTTTCTATCATAGGCAACTATAGCATTCCTAAGAGGGGGAACAGTAAGAGCCATCACATAAATAAATCCTCACTTAACATCATAGATAGATTCTGAGACTAAGCAAAACAACATACAGTATAATGAAACTAATTTTACCATACAATAATTGATATAAGTAAGAATTAAGTTCCTACAGTATCTCATCAAAGTTATAACAAAATAACATTATTCAAGGATCTTCTGTACTTTACGGTAGATGAACTAATAACTTATAGCTTGAAAGGCGACGTGTAAAAAAATAATGAATTTCAAAATTTTCAAAAATTTCAAGTCTTTATGTCAAGGACTTATTCCACCTGGCATCCTGGGAAACACCCCAGTTCCAGGGAAACAAAAACAGTTGATCATGCTACTTGGAAGTATAAGGCTTTTGCAATAATTTGCACAAACAAGAAGATAGGGGTCATGAGGTCATAGAGGAATCAAGGCAGGTGGTGGTGAGACTGAGGTTACTGTAGGTTACTGTAGTTGTAAGAGAGAGGGTGTTAAGGGACTCTCCAGAAGCACACAGAATTCTTAGGTTCTCCATTGACTTGTGGTAATGAAAATGGAATCCACTGAGAAATATCTGACTTCAAGAAATAAGAGCATGGGTGGGTCAAAGTATTGGCCAACCCAATGAACAAGTGTAGGTGTAAATCTTTGGATTGGTGTTAAAATATATATAGGATGCTATGCCCAGAGAGTTTCTGAATTTGAAATTTTAGGAAGGAACAATTTCACATGATAGCAAACCCAAGGTGTGGCTACAGAAGTGGTTGAGTGAGCAGTAAAGAGAAAATTACTGCTTGAGCTATGGAGTTCAAAGACTGATAGGTTGTGGCGTTGGATGTAGATATGGAGTCCCCCAGATTGAGGACAGGAGAAGAAAACTGTATATCAGTTCCTGGAGTGCTCAATGAAGGAGTGGTTTGTTCAAGTGGTGAGTAGACAACAGGAATGAGCAATGGTAGAGGATAGTGTAGTCAGATGGCTCAGAGGAACAGGGATGAGTAAGATGGTGGAGAAATAATGATCTAGAGATGGGATACAGGTGCATGAAGGGCATTTGACCAACCCGGAGATTCATGAACTATGAAATAATAAACAGTCGCCAAGAAAGAGGGGGAAGTGGGATGCTCAGGGGAGAGTCAAGTGTCAGGACTAGAGGAAAAAAATGGAGGTTAAGAGGAGTTTACTGTGATTGAATAGGTGTTCCAAAAGGCATGATGGAATGATTTTAAAGGAAGAATAAAGAACAGAAATTAGATCAGAAAGAGGCAGCACAAAGGATAATAATATTTCAAGGCAAAGAGAAAAAATAAGTAGACAAATGATAAAAACAGATTTTAATCATTAGAAAATTAGGTTTTTTAGGGCTAACAAGATGATATGTTCCAAAACTGGTAATGTGGGAATTTAGGGAGAGCCACCAGCTATGGTATGGGACATGGCACACTTTTTACTTCTGGGGTAAGGTGTGAGTGACAGATGTGTGTCAAGGCATCGTAGGGAGACGATCAAAGAGGCTGCAGCCAGGAAAGCTTATGAGTGGAAAGTCTGTGGGACTTCACAACGGTAGGGGCAGCTATGAGGAAGTTTGGCTTCAAGGAGGTGCAGGGGTGAGGGGCACAGGAGGTACACGGATTCGTGCACACAGAAAGGAAATTAATTAGAAGAAATATTTTAATATCACTATTCGCCCTTTCTCTATAATACTGTAGAAGTGTCAGAGATGAAAGAATATTAGTAAAATGTATATAAAAATATAAAAATTGATTAGTAAATAAACAATAACAACATGATATAACAACAACAAAGGCATGATATAAAAAGAACAAAAACATGATATAAAAACAAAAACATGATATAAAACAACATTGATAAAAACAATGACTGATAAATTGATTAAACTTATTCTAATATTTCCCTGTATACCACATTAAGAGTAAAAACATTTTCAGAGTGCTTGACTAATTTCCCTTGTGATGAAGTATTTACAACTTTAACTTTAACATCACACGCTCTTCAAACTCAAGAGAAAGCAACATATAACTGACCATGTGCGAAAACGGGTTCAGGTAGGAATATCCCTACTCTGTCTAGAGTTTGTCCTTGTGATTTATTAATAGTCATCGCAAATGCTGTCATCAGGGAAAACTGTCTTCGAATTAATTTAAATGGGAGGTCAGTGTCAGACGGGGACAAATATGGTGCATGTGCAAGTCAGCGTGTATTTTTAAATTGCCAGTGCACGTCATATGTACCGGTGGTCAGTCGGTAGGACGATCAGACAGGCGGTTGGTCACTTAGCCTTTTATATATATAGATTAGTGGGGAAGGAATCAGTTATGGAACAAGTGGATTTGGGATGACTAGCCATTAAAAAATAGCAATTATAAAGTTAGATAACCTACTAAATTAACTTCCAATGGGTAAAAATGTTAAATAAGACATCAAAAGTACTTTCAAAAGTGTAGATGAATAGTTTTCCAAGTGGGAAAGTCCTTCTCAAGCTTAACAAAATCAGAATGAGAGAAGAAATTGATAGCAGCTTTGACATCGATCAAATTTAAGGATCCTGCAAAGCAATGTGCACCAAATAGATAATGGCAAAAATCAACTGATTCAAAAATTGCAACATAATAGATATACAGAGTTAATATCCTTATGAATAAAAAGCTCTTGAAACAAATAAACAAAAAAGGATTAAAAAATAGGCAAAGAATATAGAAAAGCAATTCATAAAAGTAAATCCAAAATATCTGTTAAACATTTTGGCCAACTAAAAATATTCAGCCTCATTAGCAACCAAATAAATAAAAATAAGAGCTTTCTTTTCTCACTGATTTCTAAATTTTAAAATGTTGACACAGTATTAGTATGTTAATAAAAATGGTATTTTGAGTAGAAATAGCTATAGGACTTCTGAAAAATAATTTGCAGAATGTATCACAAGTCTTTAAAAAGTGAATATGCTCTTACATAGCAATTCTATGGAAATTTCCTTAAAGAAAATAATCAAATAGTTCTGTGCAGTGTATAAAATTATGAATAGTTATCTACTATGATATTGTTTGTAAAACCAAACTTGGAGAAATTTTGCATACTTACCAAAAGGGATAAGTTAAAAATTTAATAGAACACCATACAGCCATTAAAAGTATGATTTTCTATGAAAGATATATTAAGATGATTTCTTAATTGGGAAATAAAGCATATCTATGACATTACTTTTGTTTTTAATAAAAAACTACAGATAAAGCAAAGAATTTTATAATTAATGGTGAAAATAAATATAGGTGAACTTATGTTCTTAATACGATTCTGAAATTTCTGATTATCACTGACCAGCAGGGGACATACTTACTAACAGAAAACAAACGGTATTCACAAGGCTGGTCTTAACCAACCTTGACTCAGAACCTACCCCTTACTTCTTGTCAGCTTATGGCCTTCAGATCTCATTTTAATAACCCGAATTCTGAGCTTTGGAATAGTAAATCCCAGAACAATTTTTCTAAATGTGTAGCAAGCAATGTCAATAAAGAAGGCATCTTGGATTTTGAATCTACATGCATACAAAGCGAAATGCAATACTCAAAGTAAATCTAACCCAATACTCTTTCAGTATCCGAAGCATTAATATAAGTTTTCGGGGGTTTTTTGTTTTGGGGCCCCCTTCCCCCCACCCTCCACCGCCCCTCCAGAGGAATGTTTCAGTGGTCGTCAGGCTCGAATCTCCGCCTTCCAGTCCGGGACAGACTCTAACAACAACACCTGCCGTGTTTGGGTTTCTCTCTTTATATATTTTTACATGTTTCCCGTGTGCCCCCACTCGGGCCAAGCGCTTTCCCACAGGAACCGGGTTGGGCTGCGCTCCTGGGATCAGCGCCGGGGAGATGGGACTGGCGGGTCCGGCTCAGCCGCCCGCAGCAGGGACCTGCCGCCCCAGCCAGGGCAGCGGGTAAAGAACATTCATCCCCGTCGCTCACCCCGACCCGGGAGGCACTTTCAGGAGCTTCCTCGGGCCGGGGGCGGGGGTGGGGGTAGCAGCAGCTGTCAGGACCCAAGCCCCCCACTCTCCTGAGCCTCTGCGGCCACGTTACAGACGCGTGTCTCCCTGGCGCCCGCCGGAGTCCTGGGCTCCGGTAAAATCCCACAGCTGCCGGGACACTGGGGACCATCCGGTCTAAGCACCCCCATATCTTATCAAAGAATGAGCGCACACCGGTGAGGTGAGGTGACCTGGCTGAAGACACGCAGGTCTCCGCGACCCCCGCCGTCGCCAGCAGCTGCCTGGGGGGTGGGAACGCGCAACCCCAGGGAAACGACGTGGCCCTGCCTGCGCGAGGGGCGAAGGGCTCGGCCACTCAGGGCAGGAGGTCACCGGTGTCCCCCTTCAGGTCAGAGTGGGCAAAGAGCAGGTGGCCAGACCTCCCCACTTATGTTCCTAGACCCCAGCGCCCCCTTTCACTCTAACAGTGCCCTAAAAGTGCATGTGAGTGGTGTGGTCTCCAAAGCAAAAGGGGCATCGGCAATGAACCCCCTCCCGTCCCTCACCCCTCCCATCCCCCCCACCCCCCACCCCATGCCAAGGCCGACGGGCGCAAAATGGGAAAGTTGCACTTACCACCTTTCCGCTGGCTCAGTCTCCCCCCAACTCCCCAAGTCCTTTCCCTCCACCTGCACCCGCGACACCCGCTCCCGCCGCCCCGCACCGGGGACGCACCAGCTGCGCGCAGAGCTTCCCGCCGAGCCGGGGCCAGGTGTCCTCCTGCGCTCGGGCTCGCCCAGCCTCGGTGGCCCGGAGCTGCGGCGCGGGCTCCAGCTCGCGGCCGCCTCTACAGCCGGGGGAGGGATGCGGCGACGTCTGAGCTGCGGGGCCGAGGCGCGGCCGGGCGGGGGCGATGACTCCGGGGGCGGAGGGAGCGGCCGCAGGGACCCGCCCCCGAGCTCCGAGCGCGCTTTCCCACGCGGAGTCCCGCTCTGCCTGCGGCCCGGGTCGCCAGGAGCTCTCACGGCCGGCGCAACGGCAGCTCTTCCCTGTGGGCGCCTCGTGCAGGACTCTTTTTCCTGCGAGCGCATCAGCAGACAACTCATCAGCCGTGATCGTCGCAGAACCCGAGTCCTCCCCCCGCCCCGTCCGCCGGCCGTTCTCAGTTTCTCTGGGTGATGATTGTTCAGGTTCTGTCAAGAATTTGCTTGATGTGACTGCGGGGATTCCGCTTCGCTCCCTGCTCCCAGACGCTGCAACTGGACCCTCCGACCTCTGCGCGCGCTCCCCGAGGTTTTTGCTCTCCAGGAGTCATAAGGTTGCCCTTCGATCCAATGGTGGCTGTTTGGAGAAGGTGGGAATTGCATAATTTTCTCATCTGCACCTGGAATCAACAGATGGGGAAGCAACATGCAGTGCTGACAACTTTGGGGCAAAGCAAAGCAGAAAACAATGCCTATCAAGTTTCACTTTTCAAGTTCTCACAAGGAAAAGGAGGTCCTTCAAACCCCATATTAAATGGCTAAGATACGGCTGCAAACATTAAGGTGCTCTTCTCTGCTTCCTGAGAAGGTGGCTTGTCCTCCCTCACAAGAACTCTGGTGTTCAAAGTCTTCTTAACACCAGTGAGCTCATTGATACCGTGCTCTGGCTTCCTATTCAGAGCCCCGGATAGCTGCAATTTACTACTGACTGCTCCCAAATTCCTTTTTAGGCAAAGGCTACACCTGCCCATATTCTCTGTGTTTCTTCTCTGTTGTCTGTATTCTCCTCTTATAAAAACACTTGTTGGATTTGGGATCCATCCCATTCATTATGATCTCATCTGGAGCTCCTGATGGTCATTACATCTTCAAAGACCCTTTACAAATCAGACCTTAGCATTACCAATTAATACATATGCATAAGATATTGATAAGGTAAGGAAGGGAGAGATTTGGAAGGAAAGAAGAGGGAACGACTGAAGCTTTACCAGACAAGGCCCATGCTTTCCTCACTTATTCCAAACTCTATAGTGAAGATTCCTTTTTGTGGACAGCGGCCACAGTGTTTGGAAAGGTTCCAGCCTCGGACTAATGCGAAGGCACCCGGTCCTCTCATGGCAAAGCCACGTGCAAGTCCCAGTACAATTATAGCCAAAGGCTATAGTTGTAAGCTTGACCATATGGTCTGAATCTGTGGTCCCACGTGCCTGAGTGATATGGGCTTGATAGAGTTCAGGAGCAAGTAATTGAGTAGCTTCAAAACCCATGAGAACATTGTAAACGTTCTTGTCCACACCCTTACTTAGCCTTGTGGAATCTGCCTATAAAATAAAGACTCGGCTAGCAGGCAGTGGCACTGTCTCTCTAATCAGAGAGCAGTGTCCCACCTAGGCCCAGCTTTATTATCTTGTCTGTATTCTTTAATCCTTCACACACACCCTCCCCCTGTCCCCACCTCAGGTTCAACCGTGGCTGTGCTGGCGTGGCACACCCTTTGAGTAAAAAAGAGGACTTTGATACAGAATTCTAAGTTGAAAGGATTTTTCCCTCAATAGTTTAAAAAAGTTATTGTACTTTGTCCTAAGTACAAACTATGACTTTTATTATCTGTTAAGATTTTCTTTTACTGGTGATTTTGAGTAATTTCAGGCAGGAGGTCAAATCTGGTCCCTATTCCACCTTCCTGCTTAGAAGCAGAAGTCCATTTAGTAATTTTTTTTTTTTGCCTTTTAGTTTTGTTTCATTTTTCATATAAATGCTTTTCCAAAAAACACTTAGTAATAGTTCAGTGCACATAAGGGACATTTTATAAATGCTTTGGATTGCATGAAGTACATCTTAAAGAAAAAAGGGAAATTCTTTTCACTTACATTCTTCTCAGAGGAAAACTTGCCTGGAGAACTTAGTGGAGGAGCTCTGATCTGACAATTTCTATTGCCTTAACTTTTTATGCCTAAATTTTCATATAAAATGGTACTGGATATTGACATTCTTCTCTAAAATTAAGTAAGTTTTTTTTTTCATTAGATTCAAACAAGCACAGACTTAATTAGGATTAAATGGAAATCTAACTATCTTGCTTTTGAAGCACCTTGACAATTGTGAATGTTATCTTTTATAAGCTATTCATTATCAACAAGGGGTCTAATACCAAGTCATGCTCTGGGATATCATGTGATAAAGTCACCACTAATAGCAACACTGAGGCTGCATCTCAAAAAAGGGGACAAATAAAAATTATTTCTCAGTTCAACAGTGAGAATCTCATCTTTTACATGAACTAAAAGACAACTAATACATGTTACCTTTTCCCCAAAAACCATTTCTATGATAGTTATATATAAACAGCTTCTGCAAATTTCTGTTTTATTATAAAAGAAAAAGCATGTAAACTTGCTGCATTCAACTCTTTCCCACCCTGTCTTCAGGTTCATACCAAGCTATCTGGGGCATCCAAATTACATACAGAAAATTAAACAGCACAGGTATATGAAAGAATTCTGTATTTACCCGAAAACCCATGTACATAGATTAGTAGACACAGTTGGCCTGGTGTGTTAGAAGATTTAGTTTCACTACAGTAAACAAATCCTCTCAGTAAAGGGACAATATATGGATGAAAATATTAGCTTGGTACCACACACCTTCACCATCAATACTTTTAGTCTGTGAAGGTTGATGAGAGAAAGTGATCTCTAAACATTCTTAGATTTCAAATAAAAATATTAACCTTACCTAACCCTAAATATCAGTATTACGTACATCATTATGTGAGACTAGAGGCCCAGTGCATGAAATTCGTGCACAGAGGGGGGTTGTCCCTCAGCCCAGCCTGTACCCTCTCCAATCTGGGACCCCTCAAGGGATGTCCGACTGCCCGTTTAGGCCCGATCCCTAGGATTGGGCCTAAATGGGCAGTCGGACAGCCTTCTCACAATCCAGGACTGCTGGCTCCCAACTGCTTGCCTGCCTGCCTTCCTGATTGCCCCTAACCGCTTCTGCCTGCCAGCCTGATCACCCCCTAACCACTCTGCTGCCAGCCTGTTTGCCCCCAACTTCCCTCCTCTGCCGGCCTGGTCACCCCTAACTGCCCTCTCCTGCAGGGTTGATCACCTCCAACTGCCCTCCCTTGCAGGCCTGGTCCTTCTCAACTGCCCTCCCTCGCAGGCCAGGTGCCTCCCAACTGCCCTCTCCTGCTGGCCATCTTGTGGTGGCCATCTCGTGTCCACATGGGGGCAGGATCTTTGACCACATGGGGGCAGCTATATTGTGTGTTGCAGTGATGATCAATCTGCATAGTACTCTTTTATTAGATAGGATAGAGGCCTGGTACAGGGGTGGGGGCCAGCTGGTTTGCCCTAAAGGGTGTCCCTGATCAGGGTGGGGTTTCCTTGGGGCATGGGGCGGCCTGAGCGAGGGGCCTGTGGTGGTTTGCAGGCTGGCCACACCCCCTGGCAACGCAAGCGGAGGCCCTGGTATCTGGAATTTATTTTCCTTCTACAATTGAAACTTTGTAGCCTGGAGCAGAGCCAAGCCTGGGGCTTCCTCTGAGGCCCACAGCCATTTGTGTTGGGGTTATAATTGAAACTTTGTTGCCTTAAGCGGGTGGGCCCGGCCAGGGTGTGCAGAAAGCTTTGCTTCCCCTGTTGCCAGTGGCAACCCTGGCCTGCTCTCTCAAGCTCCATTCTGCCGCCATTTGTTTGAATTTGTTTACCTTCTATAATTGAAACTTTGTAGCTTGAGTGGAGGCTTAGGCCTGCAACTGCTGGCAGAAAGCTTGGCTTCCTCTGTTACCTAGGAAACCTTGCTCTCTGTGGCTGTAGCCATCTTGGTTTGGGTTAATTTGCATACTCTCTCTGATTGGATGGTGGGCGTGGTTTGTGGGCGTGGCTTGTGGGTGTGTTGGAGGTATGGTCAATTTGCATATTTGTCTATTATTAGATAGGATTCCCCAGACCAGTAGAATTGGTACCATCAGGGAACTTGTTAGAAATGTAAGACCTCTGGCCCTACTCCAGACCGACTGAGTCTTGCTAACCCCCATTCCTGCTAAAAGTTGCACAAAGCGTTCTTCGCAGTGCTCCCAAGCATTTTAGAGCCCTGCGATCTTCAAAATCCAGCCCCTTTCATGTAAGCTCTATTCTCATAATGCTGGTGGCTGGGCTAGAAGCAATGAGACGCTTCCTACATGCCTGGATAGTGAGCTTTTAAGAAACATTTTTTACATTACACAACTAATTCATGAATGCATTCTATTTTTTACAGGTTTAAGACATGGAGATGAAATCAAGCCATCTTTGAAAAGCCACCTTCAACTTTTAGCCCTGCCATCCCCAGAGGTAACTATTTCTATTACAAATTCATCATATTCATTCTCCACCCTTTGTTAATACCTTTTACATAAATGTGATATGGATCCAGAACTATTTATAACTTTCATTTTTTATTGTACAATGTCTTAGAATTATGTTACTATTACCAAACAGGTCTGACTCATTCTTCTTAGCTGTTGCATAGTATTTCATAGGATAAAAATATTAAGATTTATTTAACCACTCCTCATTCAGAAACATTTAGGTACTTGCCAGGATTTTCTAATTATATACATTGCTGAAATATTTGTTTTTATGAATCCTTATATGCATGTGTTATTCTATGGTAGATATTGAAGTAGAATTTCTGGGTTATTGCATAGTCTTATGCTAAGAGATATTTCTGTCTAGACAGTTACAGGATCATAAAGGCTCAGGCACTAAAGTAAGAACCTCCTCAATCCTGAAGTCAAGAGTTTTTAAAAAGTCTATCAATTTAGCTGTAGTTGTATTTTTCCAACGGAAAACACATGGTAGTGGAAATTGAAGGAAATGGACATTAGCCCCCTTCTATGTAGCAAGTTAGAAGTTACGCAGCCTCTCCAGATTTTCATTTCCTCCTTCGCTAGCATTAGGGGATGGGACTAGATGACTTATTTCTCAGAAATGTTTCAGATCGGCATGGCATATTTCTGTTCTTCTTTTATTCATTCATTCAACAAGCATAGATAAGGCATTACAACCTACATATGTTTCCATAAGGACTTAGCAACAAATAATACCAGGAAACAAAGCAATGTATAAACAGAGAGATATCACTTAAACAAATGTATCTAGGAAACAAAATGTGTGCTTTCCAAAAATAAAAATGCAAGAGTACAAAAGATAAACACATCATTTATTTGGTTTTCTTTGTTTGTCTGAATAAAGCAGCTGCCTTGGACAGCTTTATCTGCAAACAATAAAATCCCGAGTGAAGTTGCTGCCCGCTCCCACCACCCCACTCAGGTGGAGGCATAGGGAGATTTGTTCTAACAAGTGCTCACGTGTTTCTGTCCCCAATGTGGTAATTGCCTGGAAGAGCTGTGGCCAACAATAAGACTTTGAGTTCTGGCTGTTTCTTGTGTTCTCAAGATTCTTAGCTACTCAAACTCTGTCTCAAGGCCCATCTGACAGACTGTTCTCTTAAAGAAATGTCCTTTCATTTGCGACATCATCAAACATAGGTAGCACGCACACACACTGAATCCAGAAGGGGTCAAGGAGGAGGAAGTACAGGGGATGGACTTCCTCAATAAGAGACTTGTGGCTATAATACTTATTAAAAAAAAAAAAGGAGAGAAAGAAAAATATAACCATTTTATCCAAGTTTTTAGCATTGAGCCTGTATATCTATTTATTTTAGTTTTTTTTGAAGTTACAGTATCTTCAAAGGCAAAAGGACTTTGAAGACACAAAAAGATGAATCAAAACATAGACAAGGTAAAGTAATTCAAAACATTGAATTTATCAGTCTGCCCAGAGGACAGCCAGAAATAAATTATGTAAAATATAGCTATATTAAAATGAGGGAAACATGACAGTATCACAACTACATTTAACAATTACAACACAGATAATGAAAAGAACCTAACTTAGGATAGAATCATAAGTAAGTTCCTATTTAGCAATGCCATTCTTGATTCAATCGATCAGATTCGTTTACTTTCGATATAGACC
This sequence comes from Eptesicus fuscus, assembly GCF_027574615.1. Classification (NCBI taxonomy): domain Eukaryota; kingdom Metazoa; phylum Chordata; class Mammalia; order Chiroptera; family Vespertilionidae; genus Eptesicus; species Eptesicus fuscus. Next base: position 83,711,648 of record NC_072482.1, read on the forward strand.
ATGTCTACCCACCCAAAGTGGAAAGCTGAAACACTCCCTGAGTGGGTGATTTTGCAGCATGTTTCACTAAGCCTTTGTCAATTATATAAACTTGGTTAAGCTTAATTCAGTTCAGAGAACATTTATTATGCACCATGTGATAAAATGTGATTTCTACCAAAAGGAGTTTACCTTTCATTGGAAGTATTTCAAACTTCTCAATTCTCAAAACCAAATTAATTTCAGAGTGTGTCATCTTTAAACAAAGAAAATAAAAACAAAGAGGGTAAGAGAAACAGGTAGTATATATATTTTGCAAGGCCTCAGCATAATTAACACAATAAGGAAGTAATAGCTCTAAAAACATTAGAAATTACTGGTCTGGATAATTCAAGGAAAAAATTTTAAAATATGTTTTTATTGATTCCAGAGAGGAAGTGACAGGGGGAGAGGGGGAGATAGAAACAACAATGATGGGAGAGAATCATTGATCAGCTGCCTCCTGCACGCCCCACACTAGGGATGGAGCCTGTAACCTGGGCATGTACCCTGACCAGGAATCGAACCGTGACTTCCTGGTCTTTGGTCGACATTCAACTACTGAGCCATAATAGTGGAACTCAAGGAAAATTTTTTTGCCCAGTTTTAACATTTTGTAACTAAGTGCTTGGGAGAAGCAGGATAGTAGCATGGAAAGAACACTGGATTGGAAGTAAAGAAACTAGGTTTTAGCTATGGCTTTTTTTATTAACTTGCAATGCATATTTAAAATAATTTTATTTCACATCTATAGACTTAACTTTATTCAGTTGTGAGAGAGGGAGAGAATTAAACCTATGACCCGTTTCAGCTTTAACCCAACAAATGAGTCAGCTATTAGGGTTTCAGTTGTTTGTGTAGAAAAGTAGCAGATGAAGGTAACCTATGTAAGTCAGTTCAACAAAAGCCAAGTCAAGTTGAAAGGTGTTCAATTATTTAATAGACCATATGCCGCTCTTTGTATATTTTACCTCACTGTATTGGATAAATACTACTCCCTTGATCATTATACTTTGTGAATAAAGTATATAATACATTTAATACTTTGGAACAACAGTAAGTTCATCAGACACGTCATACTTAAGTCTCAACCTTCCATTTCAAAATCCTTTCCTAAGTGACTGAGGCCACTTCTCTGACTGTGAATAAGTAATAGGGTAAATATAATTTAACATTTGTTTGGTTTTATTCTTTGTTAGAACTATAAGTCTCCATGGTGTAAAAGTAATATCTGAGATATAAGGCATTTTTACCTAATATTTTTGCATCTTTCTTCTAAATAAGGAAAATAGAAAAAAATTCCATAAGATTGTTAATCAGTGTATCACAGGCCTTTAGCTTGCTATGTTATTTATTTGTTGAATTAATTTATGCAAAAATTAAACACCTGGTTAGAATTCTATTTATTGTTCAGTTAATCATGGATTTATAATTTTGAAATGATATTTCATTTTGTATTGAATTTAACCTCTGATTTGTAGATGTAAATTTTAATTAATTTATATATTTGATGTTCCCATGAGATAAGACAAATGATACCTATTTGGGGAAATGTATAGCAATAAGGTGGAGATATTGTCCTAAAATCTTGTACATGTAACCATTGTTACATTCTTCTCATTTTAAATATATTTTCATTCTTATTAGAAGGTAAATGTTTTCATTAGATCTTCTTTTATACTTAGAGTAAACATATACTTTAGACATTTGCCCCACTCATAACCATGAATGGTGTATAAGATTTTATAGGTAAAATAAGGTCCATTCAAACATAGTTCTGTATATACTTTGTATGCTAAGTGGTTTGTTGTGCACCATACTTAAAAAGACTTCCATTTAAATCATTCATCTCCATCTCTTCCAAGTTCAATGCTGGGCCCAGCATTGTACATTCAAGTGAGTGTTGTATACTCATCAGCCAAAAGTTCATCTCAGGTAGACAATGAAAGTAGCACAGATAGTTCAAGGCATAAACTTAATCTAATGTCTGACAGGGGTAGGAGTGGTGATAGCAGTGCATTTTAGATCGATTCCAGCAGAGCTGCCATCTCTTCTTTGATTTCTTAAACTCTGAAAGCATCCTCTAACAAAAGATAGTTCCTTGGCTATGGACAAGCTAAGAAAGGTTTAAACTTAGCTGGCATTCCTTCTAGCATCAGATCCAATACGTTCATACATTTCAAAAGAGGAGGCAGGGTATCACACCACACGAAAAATAATAGGTAAGACCTTCCTTAATTGCTCTACAGCTTCTAAGTTAGAATATCCCATACTGCAAAGACACTAAGTACTCTCCAGCTCTTCATCCAAGTGACACATCTGAGTCTTTCATCCAAGGCTCCAATGCATCACCCCAATCCAGGGTTTGGGCGGGGTTTTGAGGGGTAGTAGTTAAGGGTCCACAAGAGTTATTCCTGAGTGGTGTTTCACAAGCATTGCTCCTAAGTGGTGTATCTAAAGTTTAAACTTTTGGTTCCGGGTCTTGTTAGAAACAGAACAGGAGCAGTTGGGTTGGTTCTATGGTTACAGTAAGTTTGGCTTGGTGAAGAACATCACTGGATTCTGGAAAGACACCTTAGGTTCAAGGAGGACCTGGATGATTTTAGGTCTTTAAGTTTCATTATTAGGATGTTAACTATTATCAAATCAGTTCCATGGAGATTACAGAAAATAAATTGCAGAGTCCTCTCATCTATTTAAGAGGCACAAACATTTTTTGAACAACTCCCATGTATGTACCATGACCCATACATTGAATCATTCACAGTGGTAAAAGACAATCCCTGCACTTAAAGAAAGAAAGAAAGAAAGAAAGAAAGAAAGAAAGAAAGAAAGAAAGAAAGAAAGAAAGAAAGAAAGAAAGAAAGAAAGAAAGAAATATATTTCTGTGAACAATGTGTGGGTCATGGTTCATACATATAGATTCATGTGCATATGTATGCATATTTATGTGTATGTATATATGTTCATATATATGTATGATATATATGTAAAAAAGGGCATAAATATTTTTAAAATAGAGTGATGTCATAGTCCACACCTATACCCACTTCCCAGCCCACATTCAGACCACTCTTGCCCATGTAGATAGAAAGCTAGAATAAAAATGTAATAATTGTTATGTGTAGAAAGATGGCACATGGAAACAGATTCTCATGGCTCAGTCAACTACTATTTATTCAGCAGTCAGAGACACATGGCACAATTAAAGGTTTTCAGTGGTCCCTGCCCACCAAGGAGATTACAATAAAATAAGAAAAAAAATATGGTAAATTTAAATGCACCTGGATAAATCACAAAATTATAAGAACAAAGCACATTAAAGGAGGATTAATTTTGTGTAACAAAGAAAATGAATCTTTTAAACCTTTAATCTAGCACCTGACACATAAGTGGTTTAATGTTTGATCTTGAAATTTTAAAGATCTGGTCATTGTTTTTCAACATTTATATGGCAAGTTAATTAAATTTAAAGTAGTCTGGCATCTTCCATTCTAAATCTGTTTTTAAGTCCTTTGAGAGGTTCTCTGACCAAGTAATTTACATGACTTTTTTCTGTCTCAACATTGATAATAACTAGCAATCATAAGTCCAGATGGAAAGGAAAATCTTACACTGTAAAAGAAATGTGATAATAAAAACAACTCTGAGGTAACTGATAGAGGAGAGGAAGTGCTCTAAACAGAAATCTGTGTCCCCCAGGAGGTTTTAAATTTTATTACCAAGAAACTGCTGTTTTAAAAGTCTATTCTAGCTGAAACCGGTTTGGCTCAGTGGATAGAGCGTTGGCCTGCGGACTGGAGGGTCCCGGGTTCGATTCCGGTCGAGGGCATGTATCTTGGTTGCGGGCACATCCCCGGTGGGGGGTGTGCAGGGGGCAGCTGATCGATGTTTCTCTCTCATCGATGTTTCTGACTCTCTATCCCTCTCTCTTCCTCTCTGTGAAAAATCAATAAAAATTTATTTTAAAAAAAAGTCTATTCTATCCTCCATGTAGAAAAGTTGTGATAGGATTATAATGGTTCCAAATCACAGTGTGATGTAGTAATTAACTTTTTATTTCCACAAAATGACTAGGGCTATTTGAGGAATGAGTGGATATCTCGGCCATGCAATTACCATATGTGCTGCTAACGCATTTGCCAAATCCTCTGCCGTGGTTGAACGCTGGCTTTATATTTGTCCAGAGCTCCCCAGTCTCATTTCACCTGCAATTGAAGTACAATCGATCTTCCTGGCTCTTACTGTTTCTATCCACATTTCATTCTAACTCAAACAATATTTGTTAATTTCTCATCAATCACATGTCATCTTTTCTTTTTACATCATCATAATGTAATTTCTGCCCACGAAATTGTACCCCTTTATCATAAATTGTACAATGAATTATCTTTTCCCCCTAACTATGCTCTTTTCTGTTTCTCTCCAGTTAATGCATTTAAAATAAGTGTATCTTTCCCATCTAAAATGAAAAAAACTTTTAATTTTCCCTCAGTGCTGTTTTCTGTGGTGTGTGTGTGTGTGTGTGTGTGTGTGTGTGTGTGTGTGTGTGTTTTCATTGATATTTCACAGCAAATGGGTGCTGTTTCTGGGAAGACTTGACGAACTCACAAATCTGAACATCTTTATTACCTTTGTTTTGCAAATCTGTTTGAAATAGAGTGTAACTATAAATTCCTAGGACAACATATAAACATAATAAGCCCAAACTCAAGGCCCATAGTTAGGATCTTGTCACTTTATTGTTTTTGCTTCGAGGTCTCTCCAACCCTGCCTCCCTCATCCTAGGAAAAAGTTATTCCACCATAGAGTTCTTAGAGTAACACAGGTCAGGTTTAATCTCATTTTACTAATCTCGTGGTACTGTTCAGCTAAGTGTCCTAATCAAACCATGAGCTATGTGCAGTCATTGTCTTTCCATCAAATTGTGAGATCCTGGAAGACAGTGACCACCACATCTTATATGTCGTATGCCTGGCCTACTGCCTGACACATAAGAGGTCTAATGTCTGATGAATAAATAGATGCAGAAATTAATGTGTAAATCGTGGAGATAAACCGAATGGCCATAGTACTTTGGAAGAACTGTGCTTAAAATGTGATATCTATTTCCTTGATTCTCTCTCCTTTGGTAGTTTCAATTTGTTTAATTACATGTAAAGCCAAGCAAGTTAGTATAGATAATAGAGCATATGCTTAACAAAATCAATGTGATGTTAAACATATGCTTTTAAACAAATAAATGTCAGTAATGTTTCTTTACTTATAAAGATAGGGCAAAGACAGGGTTACAGTTGTGATTACATGAAACACAGAGTTTATTCTTGTATTATTATTTATTTTATCTTCCACATGAACAACTTGTAAAGCTACTTTTGTCCCACCCTGTAGTTACATAAAAACTAAATGTAAGTTTTTTAAGTGAGTATAAACACTAGTCAAATGCAAGTATTAGTAATATTTTGTGTGCCTAATAAGTACATCGGTATATTTTGTGAGTCATTCCCAAACTAACTTGTGTACTCTAAGATTTATTTAACCTTATATCTCTACCAACATGCACAGTGTTTGAACAAAATAGGAACTTAATTAACACATATTTAAATATCTGCATTTCAGAGAAGATCACTGAGACAGTCCCTGGAAAATCCAGGAATCTTTGCTTCATAGTTGGAGTTCATTTTTTCTGCCGGTATTGTGGCTAATATCTTACTTCCATCCAAAAGAATCAGGTAGTTTGTAGTCATAGTAGTCTGATGTAGCAGTCTTCATGTCTAGATAAAATTCTAACCCAAGTATATTCCAGGTCAGTACTATAGAATCTTAAATTGACAAATTCAAGGTTTCTATGACATGTTAAATTCTGAATTTAAAAAAAAAAAACTACAGAATCTCCATCACACCTGTAGACCTATAAATGTAAATGTTCACCAGAGAACTGCAATACACTGCCAGTTTGTTTTGCCTAAATTAGAAGTGTCACCTTACCCCTATTAAACTGGAAGTGTCACTGTGCCTCAGTCTTATGAGCTGTGAAAAACTCCACGCTGGCTCACGCTGGCCTGCCAGCTGCTCTGGGATAGCAGGGGAGGGCAGGTGTAGTTGTGGAGACAGCAGTGGAAATGAGGCTACACAGCCCAGGGAGCATCATCCTACCATTTAACATTTCCTCCTCTCCTAAAATCTTAACTTGATTTTGCTTTATATTCATGGTTCATTTCTCTATGGACGAAACTATAAATTAGATTCCTGAAAAATTAAACACATTCATCCATTCCACAAAGGTTATGGAGTTCTTAATATATAACTAGAGGGCAACGTGCTAAGTCTGGAAATAGAAGGAAAGATAACGGGTTTACTGTTAATTCAGAGAGACAGACCTGTGAACGGCTGTGCCCTAAGGGAGCAAAAGGTAAAAACAACTAATTCGAAGAGAGAGAAAGGGTCCGGGAGTCTTTTCAGAAATGGTGGCATTGAGCAGTGCTGGCAGATGACTATGCTGATGAGTTCAGCTATTTCTAGAGTGAGGAAACGGCATGCACTGCAGGCCCAGGAGTAGCTACCTGCTTTGTGAACCCTGAAAACTACAGGAAATTTAGTGCTTTGGGAAAAAACAATAAGTGTTTAGGGATGGACAGGAGCAGAGTACAAAGCAGTCAGGATAGCCAGGGGGATAAATGGGTAGATGGTCAGGGGCAGATGGAGAGGAATATGCATACCACACTATTACCTGAGGGTGGCAGGCGGCATCCTTGGGCTTAAAGTACAGGCTCAAAGGGCCTGCAGCAGTCAGGTCTGAATCACAGTAATTTGAACAGGGGTAGTTTAATATAAAGAATTACTAACTTTATATTTAAAAATAAAACCGGTTTGGCTCAGTGGCTAGAGCGTTGGCCCGCGGACTGAAGGGTCCCAGATTCAATTCCGGCCAAGGGCACATACCTAGGTTGCAGGCTCGATCCCAGGCCTGAGTCAGGGCATGTGTGGGATGTCTCTCTCTCACATTGATGTTTCTCTCTCTGTGCGTCTCCCCGTCCCTTCCACTCTCTCCAAAAGTCAATAGAAAAATATCCCCAGGTGAGGATTAAAAACAGCAACAACAAAAGAAATACTAACTTTAACAAGGGGATTGCAGTAACCAAGGAAAAGCTAGCAAAAAGTACAAAGAACTCTAGTGAATACAGGAGTAACAGCTACAACAAGCAGCCATTTACCTTAGAAGGAGAAAAAGTTCAAATATTCTCAAAGAGATAAGAGATATAAAGGAATATTTGAGAGACAAAAGAACATGAAAAAACACGTGATAGCAACTTTTAATGTAACTTGATTGTGGAAATAGGGGAGGAAGCAGAGATGGAAAATTTCAGGAGTTAAATCCTAATCACCATATCAGAAAGTCAATAGGCAATACTTAAAATTGAATAATAAAAATATAGGAGTATAGGCATAGTACTGAGAAATACGTACACCCATGAAGAAGAAATCTCTAAAAAGGTCAATAGTGATTGCCTCTGGGGAAAGGAATTGGAGGAGTTTGACAGAAAATTACTGTATTTTTTTATACATATTTGACTTATAAACTATGTGTATGTGTTACCTTTTCAAAAATAAAATCAATTTTAAAGGAATAAAATAATATGTTAGTTATATATTAGTTATACATGCTTGCTTGGCTCACTGCTTTGAACTGGGGAAAAAATTGAAGACAGAGGTCCTACCCTGAGAGAGCTCAGGAGGTTAGAAATTGACAAATTAGAAAAAAAAAAAAATTAGAGGACCTTGCCTTTAAGTGCTGGATATAGACTGAACTGTAGCATAGGGAATTCAATTGTCTAAAAGAAATATCAGAGAAAAAGTTTCTTGAAAAGAAATGTTTGAATAATTTAAGAGGTACTGTATTGGCTTATTAAAACAACAATCGTAATAGCTGCTATTTTTTTCTTTTTACTTTCTCATATGTGTAAGACACAGATTCTAAGTCTTTTACCTACATCCTTTGATTTAATCCTAACTTTAATGAGGCCAAATATTATTAGCCTCATTTTACCGAGGAGGTGAATCAGAGTAGCTTTAAGAATAGAAAAGTTTCACATCTGTGTGGATGGCTAACACATGATTCAGCCTCAAAGGGAGGGAATGAACTAGATTATCTTACTGTGCATTTAGTGTATTTTTATCTGTAGGTTGTAGCCCAAGAAAGTTGAAAAGTCACCGCTGTAGGTTGCCAGAACTTCACAATTGAAATAGACCTACTGTTGAAATAGACCTGTGTGCTAGAGCATGATGTCTTTGTCATGTAAAACATTCCTTTAAAAATTCAATATTATAATTATTGGTCACTGCAGATACATGTATAGTTACCAAAGAATTTCTTTTTTTTTCCTCTTCAAGTAAACTTCTTAGAATTTCCATGAGAATAAATTCAAAACACAATAAAAATATTCTTGTGTTATCTTCTTTTGTAATTCCTAAAATGCTAGTATTGTCAATTGTACTCAATATATTCTGAATAAAGTAATTTAAACTCTAGCTACTTAACTCCATTTTCCTGTCAATTTAGTTATTGTGCACCTGCCATATTTGTCTCTCTTTATAACCTAAAATAAAGGATGAAAATTGAATAAAATAAAATGCTTAATTCTATTTTGTAATCATTCTGCCATCCTATTCTTGAAACACTTTGAATAGTGTCTACATGTGACCTGTATAACTATAACTGTCAGAAAACTGTGTTCTAAATTGAAATGGAGTGATAAGTACCATAAATATTTGATTTCCTTTCTCCTCTTATTCTCTATGTATGCTTTCCATCTTGATGTCAGATGACCATTCTGGGAAGAGTAGGATGAGATTTCACATTTGTTAAGAGATGTATTTTTTTTTATTTTTAATGCTTCAGAAATGTTCAAGAAGTCATGAGGTCAGCCATTGAAAGTCTATAAAACACTGCCTAATTATAAAAGCTTTTTAAATCCTCACCATAAGTCTCAATAAAGGTTATTTTCATATTTAAAATTCAGTGTGAATTTATTTTTTGATCAGGAAATGAACTGAGAGTTGTCTTTAAGCTTCTATAATTCCCAGGTGTGTTTCTAATTTATTAGAGTCATGTCAGAACAGGTCTGTTGGAATTAAATTACCTTTGTCTTTCTTTACAACACATTTCCAAACCTGGGAGAAAAGAGATTCAATAAAATACCAGCAACAAGGTCCCTAGTCTCTAAAATATGAATAGTAAATAAAATGTTCTAAAGGTACACACAGATCTATTTTATGGATTTAGTTTTGTTATTCACTGGTCTAAATCTGACCTTTATGCATAAAAAGTAAATAAAAAAATAGCACAAGGCCATAGTCATAATCCCTTCTTCCCGGCATCTGTACAGCATTTATTCTGAGCCCTCCTGTAACACTCGCTACATCCTACAACCTACATTGTATTGTCTAAGTCTTATCTCCCATGCTACAACACAACTCTTTAAGAATGGCATATTCTCTTATTTATCTTTTTATTTATTTATATATTTTTATTGATTTCAGAGAGGAAGGGAGAGGGAGAGAGAGAGATAGAAACATCAATGATGAGAGAACTATCCTCTCTCTGATGTTATTTTAAAATCAGACTAAACTGATATAGCTACATGACATTTCATTTAGTGGATATTAAAACATAAAATTATTCATCATTCTTTTATGGTGAGGCATAAAGGTTGTTGCAAACCACATTGAGCTGTGAAATCCCCAGTTTATTTGAAATGCTGTGAGTCATTTTGAGGATAGAAGTGTGCCCAGCAATTTCTTAATAAGACCAGATCTCAAAATGTAGGTTTTAGCATATATTATACCCAACTAAGGAATCTTTGTGTTATCCACAGCTCTGAAGTGTGAGACACTGGGGGTCCTCAGATATTATTATTCTCCTAATTTTCTATCTTTACCACCCCAAAACTGACCTTCTCAAGAAGAGGAAACAGTTTGCAACTTTCAGCAGCCGAAGACCTACACTGCCTCAGTTCCTTTCTAGTAGACACTACGTCACCCCATAGTTAAGTGTGAGTGAGCCTTTAAGAGAAGACTTCCTTCCTGTTCCTGGGACTTCCCCACCCACAGATGATACCCCTTGACTATAGACATGGCCAACCAGGGTGATTGCTCTAGGCCAAATGCCCACAAAGGTATCCTTATTCAAAATGTTAGGATGCATTTCTTATAATTCTTTTTTTTTAATTATTTTATTGATTTTTTACAGAAAGAGAGAGGGATAGAGAGCTAGAAACATATGAGAGAGAAACATCGATCAGCTGCCTGCACACCCCCCACTGGGGATGTCCCACAACCAAGGTACATGCCCTTGATCGAACCCGGGACCCTTGAGTCCGCAGGCCGACGCTCTTCCACTGAGCCAAACCGGTCTCGGCTAATTCTTTTTAATGGAAATATTTTCTAGAACTGATACCAGAGCTGATTACCAATTATACCTGATAATTAAGTAGAAGCATTTCATATATTTTTCAAGTAATGTTTTAATAACATAATTTTCCACTGAATTTTATCTGCAAAGACAACTTTTAAAACAATATAAAGGAAATTACAGTTCAAGGCATTAGGGTGTCCAGTTCCCAAGCCCTCGGAAGCCTGTCAGTTGACCCAAAGTGCCAAATGCAGTCAGTACCAGTGTTTTATAGATATTAGTCCAGTTAACCTTCACATTAAAAACTTGACTGGTATCATGACTCTTCTTTTGAAAATGAGGAAACCCAGGCTTAGACCACTTAAGAAAGTTTCTCCAAGTGCCACTGCTAAAGGGTGCAAGGGCTTAAACCTAGATATGCCTTAATTTCCAAGTCCTGATGCTTACCCTCTTCTCAGTTTGCCTCTCCTACGTCCAGACAGTGCAGCTTTCTTGAAAAGGACAACCATCAGCAGGTACAGCAGGAATAATAGAAGAGTCTAAAAAGAGGAAGAAGGCATCATGTTGAAAGATTTGTGGATCTTTTAACCAAACAAATTGTGGTTGGAATACAGGCTCTGCCATCATTACATACATGGGCATGGAAGATCATGGAGTCAAAATCTGAGAATCGTCATTGTAATAATTAACTGCATAATCAAATCAAACTTTACTAATAAAAAACTAGTAAAGAACAAAAAGCAAATATTTTTTGAATAGTGATTCTATAAGATAAGTTCATAATTGAATATTTTTTTAGGAAAGAAAAAGGAAGCAGTCAATGATTTACACAGAATGTTTAAAAACTAAATTTTAAATTGGGTACTAGTAGTCAAAACTTAGTATCTGGTAAGTGAACTTCCTACCTAGATTATAAAAGTCCCTAAAGATAAGGTTAATTAAATTTTCATTTTACAAAGAAAGACCAAACTGGCTCAAAGACATAACTTAATTAAAAATAGATATCTATATCTTCCAAACATTTATTGAGGAATAAAACACACACACACAGCAACACAGATCTGATTGAGCCTTTCAAATTTATGGGGGGCGGGGAGACAAAGAAGGAGTTTATTGAGGGTATTATATAAATTGTCACTGAAGCTGCGTCTCTTTTCACAAAAGAAGAGTTAACCATTTGAATGCATTAGAGTAATTATGAAAGTTCTGGTTGAGGTATTATATGTGTGTTGAAGGAGAGGGCATTCCTAATCTGGAGAAACTGAATGAATGTTCACCAAACTCTTTTGTTGGCATGTGGTACTCTAAATATTTCTCCTCTACCCCAGGACATAATCAATAACCTTATAAATTAATTCAGGATTCTCAATCTTAAACATTCTGACTCATGTTGCAAGTGTCTTAACATATAGTTTCAAGGTAAAATTTGAACATCTACTAGTATATAGAACAAAACTCTTATTTGGAATTGAAATACTTATTTAAATATTAATATATGCAGAATCAACAACTGATTTTTAGAATAGTCAGCTATTTATTTTCTCAGACAAGATATTGGTTTTATTTATATAAGAGCTACCATATTTATTGGTTGGCACATATAATGCCTACACAAATCTCTCAAGCATAATGCCAGATTTTTATGAAGCTTTCATTCTGACTTTAACTACAGAAGGAAGGTCAAGCTGTGAAAGTCAAAAGAATTTATGACATTGTTCCACTACCAAGGCCAACAGAAGAGGGTATTATTGAAGAAGAACTGAAAAGCTCTTAAAGAATAAAAAGATCAATCCATTTGCAACAACTAACACTGGCCGCAAGCATTTTGGGGAAGGAATAAATGCATTTGAAAAATCTTATTTTACTTGTAAGTAAATATTAAATTAAAAATCCCCTGGGGGTTTTGAAAACGACAAATAACAGATAAGATGTACCTATAATGATGGAATTATTGGCAATCACACTTTGGGTGAAGTGTTTTGTTATTCACTTACATAATGCTCACAATCAAGCTTTATTCTTCCAGTTGTTTATCTTTCTGCTTCTCTCCTCAATGATTGAAAGCATCTCATGCGTTTTGTTGTCAAAACAACCATACTTTTCTGCAAGACTTGCTTCCTTCTCCACATCTCTTTAATCCCAATTTCCTCAATCAAGACTTCTAGAATAGAGGATGATTTGAATGCTGTGAACCTTTAAATTGTCTTGATATCCCTATAAGCTAAGAAGAAAAGTTTTTAAATTCTTCAAGGTTGCAAGGTATTTCTTAGTTAAAAATTCGTGGCAACTCATATTTCTGGCTTTCTAAAAGTTCTAATTCATGGCAACTCGTATTTCTGACTTTTTAAGTTAAATTCCAAAACAAGCCATAGATTCAGTTTTGTTTCCAAGAAAGTCACTTGTTCTACCGTAGCACATATAAAGGTGGTCAAATGTTTTTAGGTCCCATTCAGTAGACAAATGAAGTTATGCGGAGATGTTTCATCATAATATACCACATATAATCCTTTTATCACTGAGGAAGAAAAAATAAAAAATGAAATTTTGCTTTGTGAGCTAGAGTTCAACTTAATATTATTTTGCATTAAAGCTCTTTTATTTTATTGGCATTTAGGGGAGGGGGGAAGAGGTAGGAAGGAAACCCTACTGATTTTCTCAATAGATAATATAGATTGCATTTCTCTACATTTGCTGATATTACAAGGTTTAGCAACAGCTATTCATTTAGGGCTGTCAACATAATTTTTTTAATAGAAAATAAGTCAATATGGGAAAAATTAAACATGATTTCCAGATTTTTAAAAAAATATATTTTATTGATTTCAGAGAGAAAGAGAGAGGGAGAGAGAGAAACATCAATGATGAGAGAGGGTCATTGATCGGCTGCCTCCAGCATGCCCCCTACTGGGGATGGATCATGCAACCCTGGCTGGGAATCAAACCATGACCTCCTGGTTCATGGGTCTATGCTCAACCACTGAACCACACCGGCCTAGTGCTAAACATATTTTAGCTAACTGCCCTTGAATGATACAAAATGTTCTGTAAATGCCATTAGCATTTCTTCAAGTAATCATTCTCAAGGATTATAAACTAGTATATTAAACATTAGAAACATTTGAATTCTCTACTCTGTTATTTACATGATGAGTACTTGCTTTTGTTCTCTAAATTTATATATGTTCTGCCTGAAATAAATATTATATTTTTGTAGTCATCTGCTTCACTAGTATAAACATATCTGATTGTCATGGGAATTACTGGTTCAGATTTGGGCAAAAAAAAAAATCTGTGTAGAAAGAAAATTGTTCACTTGCTATTTTAATCATTAAGATAATAATTTAAGAGAGTGTTTGTACCTTTAACATTATAGTTTCTTCTTCTTTTTTTTTTAATAAATACCCAAATCTGTCTTCACTGACATAGCTTGTCTTTAATCAGGATATGCTCTTCCAATTCTAAGTTTATACTGACCCCTATAGGTTATTGTGTTCTAATTTATTTCTGGTTTATTCTCACAGAACATAAGTTGAACAATATTTAAATATGTTTACATTTAGAATTTAATTATTTTAGGAGTAAAGCCATAAAATACTTTTCATAGGCCCTTTCTCTCCTTATATTTTATGACATTAACTATGCACAAATTTCAGCCATCCTAATGTAAGACAATTTATTTTGGAGACCCAAGATGTTTTAAACCACATCAGTTTCAATGTTGGTCTACTGAGGACAGGGGAAATAAGTAGCATAATTTCTAATTAACATGATTTCTGATTAACCTGATTCTTTTCCTCAAAACCTGTATTATTCTCACAATTTTCATAGCTATAGTCCATTAAGAGATTAACTTTAAAGTTTATGCAGAGATGTGTATAAAAGCAGAAAAGACTTACGACCAAAGTAAGTCTGATTTTAGCTACACTTGGTGGAGGGACACTGATTCTAGGTTAAACAGGGAACTTGTAATGTGGCGTGCAAGATTCTAAATCATTTCCTTATGGATGTGGATGAGGGATTACAGGAGAGGGCGAAAGGCTACAGACTACTCACTTCTGGACATAGGCATTTCCAGAAACAAGTAGTAGGGAAGGACTGGTCTCGACAATACAGAAAGGAGCGTGACCCCAGCAACCTGCCAAGGTATCAGTGAAAATTTACCTATGCAATAGGAACTCGATACGTATCATATGCTTCCTAAAATCGCCAACCTTGCATGAGATAGAAAACCGATTTCTTCCTAGCCTACTCCTAGAGTAGCTCAGGAGTAAATGTGTGGTAGTTCCAAAGGCCCAATGCCACGAACTCCAGAATGTTGGTTCCATATTCCTCTATCATCATAAACCCTTAATGAAGACTAGAGCGTTATTACAAGGTGTTGGTAACCAACTTTTAGAAAGATACTTCAGTATTCACACTTGTTCTGTAGAAAAACATCAGCCATGGACTATGCGATGTGAATTCAATAAGGAGCCCAGCTATATTTTTCTTAAACTTGTACTTTAATATGAGAATTGGGGGTAATAGAAATGATCTCCTTACTGATCAGACAGTAATTTCCAGAGTATTATAAAGCAGAGATGTGTTTTGACCTTTCTTTTGACTCGAAGCCAGGCATAGATTGCCATAGAAAATATAAAGCTAAATATTTTCTTGTACATCGAAGATATCGTTTTATTGCCATAGGGGTAAGTTGTGAAACCAAAATTATTATTTGGGTGTAGATATTCTCATATACTTATGAGAGTGATAGTCAAGTCTATATTTCAAAGTAATTTATTCAGTTTCATAAGGGTAAATTTTGTGCCTAAGTCTCCTGGGGATTATGTTGGTTTAATTTAACTTTTATGAATGCATTATTGAATTTTTTACTATTATCAGAATAAGCTTGATAATCGTGCTTTACATTTTTCTCCAGTTCTATTTGGGAGCTTTGATTCTTTGTTTAACCATGTGTGAGAATGAACCCAGACTGTTTTGAGGAAAACCTTAAGCCTATCTATAGAATTCTCTCAGCCCACTCTGTGCATGTCTATTCTGACTTGTGTCTTGGTCATACTCATGGATTTTCCTAAGATACTATTAATTTTGTATTTATTTGTTGGACTAGTGTACTGTTTTGTTTGCCATTGAATCCTTCGTACCTGAGGCCTAAGCACTAAATAATCAGTAGGAGGTAATTTTATGTTGCAATAAAAGATGCTGTTCCTGTAATTTCAGAAATTTAAAAGTATTGAGTGTGCAAACTTCTTTTAATATCTTCATAGGATAAAAAATTAAAATGCATGTCAACAGCATACAGACAGAAGTGATACACCCAAATGAATGGAAATATTACAATAAAACTTGTCCCAGGCAGTGGGCTGCAGGAATAAACTTAGAAGGTAAGGGGGGGAGGAGGCGCAATAGTGGAAAAATCAAAAAACAAAAATGAGAACTAAGTGGAGGTAGGAGGGATGAACATCGAGAAAGAGAAAACAGTCCTCCCAAATCGGTAAGAGGTTTCTCTAAAGGAGGAGAGCAGAACAGCAACCGCCACCTCAGTTCTACCCTTACCTAATACTCCAATAAAAAGTAAGTAAAGGTGAGTTTTCCGCCCATTGCCTTCTTAATGTGGCAAGCTACCGTCTGCCCTACCTTAGCCAGACGCTATCAAACCGGGGTATTATTATTATAAATAATTTTAAAGCCTACTTTTATTGCTTTCAGAGAGAGGGAGAGGGAGAGAGAGAAGCATCAACGATGTAAGGGAATCGTTGATGAGCTGCCTCCTGCAGGCCCTCTACCGGAGATGGATGGGCGTGGAGCCGGGACCTTTCAGTCTACCTGCAGACGCTCTACCCACTGAGCCCACTGGCTAGGGCTCCGGGTATTAGGACACCCCCCTGGGAAGAGCCGGCCCCCGGGGCCAGGGTTGCGCATGCGCAGTCTCAGCACCACGCTTCCCTCGGCCTCATTCTCCCCCCCCCCTCCGCCCCCACCCGGGCGGCAGAGGACGTGACGCCAGGAGGGGCGGGGCGTGACGCCAGGAGGGGCGGGGCTCGCTCTGCGCCGGAAGTGGCTCGCAGATCGTAAATAAGCCCGAAAAAGCGGGCGAGGCAGTGTCTCCATTTTGTTGGCATTTGCTGCGCCGGCGAGGCCGTGGCGATGGGGAGCGTCTTGGGGCTGTGCTCCATGGCGAGCTGGGTAAGGCGGAGGAGGGCAGCCTTCGGGGCGCTGGCGTGGGAGGCGGAGGGGAAAGGGACGTGGGTGGGCGAGGACCGGCGGGTACGTGGCACCCCACCCATCAGGGAGTGCCTGCCTTCCCCATCTTTCCTTTCTCTTTCTCCTGCTCCCGCCGACTCAGCTTCGGGCTCGGGTTCGGGCTCTGAGCCGCCCGGGTGGCCGCGGGGAGCGGAGGAGATGGGAAGGTGACTCCGGTGGGAGGAGTGAAGAGAGCTGATGGTCTCCCCCCCGCCCCCACCCGTCTGTCTTGAAAGCTGCTCCCCATTCTTCCAGGCCCCCCCCCCCCCCTTTTTTTTTCCCTGTCTGCCTAGGCCATCTCGACACAGATCCCAGGCCCTCTCCTTTCCGGGGTGCTCCGTCTCTCCGCGCATCCCTTCCCGGCGGCCCCACTGCAGCGCGGGCGGCCCCGGAGGCCTGGGGGCCGCTTTGTTCTGTCGCTCAGACCGGAGGGCCCGCTGTCGGGGCCGGCCGGGCCGGCACCATGATGTGCAATAGCGTTTTGAATTAAGTGGTCCTGTCATGCGACCGGGCCCTCGACCGTAATGGTGTGAAGGAATTCCCATACAGCACCGCTCCGGGGCCTCAGGTAGCTGGGAAGGCGGTCAGTGCTGCAGCATTCCATACCTCGCCTCTTTTGACAGAAAGCATTCTCGTGTAATCTGAAATTTATCACGCGTACTCTGCATTTTGATTGGAGTGCAGCGTTAAGAATGAAACCGTTTTTTTCATTTTAATGGCAAGATTTCTTGATCTAGGTGGTACAAATAAACTTTAGTTTAAAATAACCGCCCTCTCCCAAATAAAAAGTAAACAAAAAAACATTGATATTACAGTTAATAAAGATTATTTGTAATTTGGGGTGAGATATTTGGATTCAAATCATATTCCTTTAAATCTATGAGTTCTAATTTCCACTTCTAGCAATTGCTTGTCTGACTTCTCAAATTACTTCATTATGTACATTAGCCAGCATTTTATTTTGCTTTTTTTTTTTTTCATAAAGTTCTTATGAATTGAATTGTAAATGTTAAATTTTAATAAAATAGTAAGTGGAGGTTGTTACTCCAATACAGGTCGTTCTTGTAATTGGACAGGGAAACTAGGTGTATTTATTTATTTTTTTAATCTGGGTTAGGGAATTTACTTGTATCTATTGACTTTTATACAAGAGAGGCATATTTAGTGTAATAAAATGTATTACAAAATAGTAAATGATTATTATAAGATTGGGTGTTTTTTTTTTGGGGGGGGAGATATAGTGTAATTTGTTTCATAAAGTTAGATTTTGTCCACTTATCAAGTGGGCATTTTTTTTTGTATATAGGAAAGCTTTAAAAGGAGATGTTTTCCATTTTGTTCTCATCTCCAGATCAGTGATGAGCAAACTTGACCTAAAGGACAATTAACAGGTTAAAGAAACAAGTTTTAAGGATTCGTCATGTGTGTGTGTTTTAAGTCAGAAAGATAGTAGCTTTAGTGGACAGTGTGGGGGAAATGATATTCCTGTATATGTTTTTAAAATTCAGTTTTCCACCTTTGTTGACCACAATACTGTGATAGAATTGATACTGCCTTTGCAAGGTACATTGGAAAGATAGTAACAAAGGGGCAGTTTTCTTATCTTCTAGTGATTAGATCCCTGGCAGATAAAGAAGTTAGGTGGCCAAGGTTATTCAGGGTTCTAGATTATTGTGGCCAGTCTAGGACTGTATTCTGTAGTATGCCGTTCCCATCATCTCCTCCCTTCCCTTCCTGGCGCCTTTGTCTCTTTCTTCCTGAAGAGTTGTAATGCAGCTGCACAGCAATTAAAGGAGAATTTGCCTTTTAATATACACGTCCATTTCTTCCGTAGTCTTAACAGCCAATATGCTCATTTACCTAGAGGTTTAAGTATTCACATTATTAAATTAGATCAGTTAGTTAAGTAAAAATCCCTTTTTCATTTCTAAAGGGAACATGAGTATATTCATATATTCAGCCTGCCATCTTTAACCAGAATCCCTTTGTGTTATTTTTTTATATGTGGCCATGTGGCCCATATGTTTTATGACCGTAATTGCCACAGTTGCTTAGTCTTTGCGCTAAACTAGTCATTGTTAAAGTGTGTTCCTAGACCCAGTAGCATCACCAGACTGGGAAACTTATTGGAAACATTGACTACGGCTCAGCATCCTGTTTTAATAAGCCCTCCACTTAAGTGGATTCAAAGCTAAAAAGGATACCTTTTTACCATGGCTTCTCCCCAATTTTTGAAAAATCTTAATGTCATCTCCTAATAAACCAAATTTTGTCATATAAATTTTTCAAAAAAGGATCATGGATGCTGTAATCCCTGAATTCTTTCATATTTAAAAATGTCTGTTAAATTCTTGAGAGACATCGTGGATTGGTATAATGTACAGTTAACAAGGGGGGATGGTTAGGGGCACTGACTCCTATGCAGTTGAAACTCCAAGTATGACTTCGATTCCCCCAAAACTTAACTACCCTTGGTATCTGAAGGGGTTTGGTACCAGGACCCCTGCAGATACCAAAATTCATGGGTGCTCAAGTCCCCTGTATAAAATGTGAGTAAATACATGTAGTCAGCCCTTCCCATCCTTGGACTCCCAGCTGCAGATTAAAAATAGTATCAGGCATTTATTGAAAATAATCCATATATATGTGGACCAACACAGGTTAAACCCATTTGTTCAAGGGCCAACTGTATACTAATAAGTACTTTTTTCATGTATTTCATGTCCATATATTTCCTTTTTTTAAAAAATGTTCAAATGTTTTTGCCTTTTTTTTTTCTAATTAAGCTTGATAATTCCTTATATTATGGATACAAACGAGTTATTAGATACCTGATTTGTAAATACTACCTTTAAGTCTGTGGCTTGTCTTTCCATTCTCTTAATGCTGCCTTTTAAAGATTAGTTCTTAGTATTGATGAGGCCCAATTTATCAATTTTCTTTTTTTGTGGGTCACACTTAATTTTGATAAGCGTCTTGTAAGTCCTTTGGGATCTCCATGTAGAGGATTATGTGTGAATGGAGGCACTGTTATTTCTTACTTTCCAGTGTTTGTATCTTGTCTTTCTTTTTCTTGCCTTGTTATATTGGCTAGGACCTCCAATGTGAAGTTGAACACAAGTGGTGAGAACAGGTATCCTTGCCTTGTTTTGGATCTTAGGGGAAATCATTCAGATTTTCACTATGAAGTTTGGATGGCTATAGATTTTTCGTAAATGCCCTTTATCAAGTTGAGGATATGCTACTCCTTTGTAGAAAGCTATATTTGTTTATCATGGGAAGTGAATTTTGTAAAATATTTTTTTCTAAAATACTTTTTCTGTATCCATTGAGATGATCATTGTGTGTGTGTGTGTGTGTGTTGTGTATGTGTGTGTGTGTGTTTAGTCTGTTAATGTGGTGAATTGCATTGGTCAGTTTTCAAATGCTTAATCAGCCTTGCTTTTCCCTACTACATCCCATCTGATCAGTGTGTTATCATTTTTATATACTCTTTTTAAAGATTATGTTTTAGAATAGTTTTAGTTTCACAGAAATATTGAGAGGAAGATACAGAGATTTCCCATGTATTCCCTGTCCCCATGCATACATAGCCCTCCTGATTATCAACATTTTTCACCAGGTTGGTACATTTTTTACAATTAATGAACTTACATTGACATATTACAATCATCCAAAGTCTATAGTCTACATAAGGGTTAACTTTTGCTGTTGGACATTCTGTGGGTTTGGGCAAATATTTAATGACATATATCCACCATTATAGGAGCATGCAAAATAGATTTATTGCCCTAAAAATCCTCCTTGCCTTGCCTATTCATCCCTTCACCTATTCCCCAACCCCTGATTTTTTTTTTTTTTTACTGTCTCCAATTTTTTCCCTTTTCCTGAATATCATACAGTGGCAATCATATAGTATGTAGTCTTTTCAGATTAGTTTCTTTTATTTAGTAATATCCTCTTAAGATTTCTTCATGTCTTTTCATGGCTTGATAGCAATTTTTTTTTTAGCCCTGATTAATATTCCGTTGTCTGGATGTGCCACGTTTTATTTGTTCATTTACTTATTGAAGTACATCATGGTTACTTTCAAGTTTGGGCAATTATGAATAAAGCTGCTATAAACATAGGTATGGGAGGTTAGTTCAACAATGGAAAATCAATTAATGTAATCCATTACATCAGCAAGTTTTTAAAAATCACATTATCATGTCAGTAGATGCAGAAAACACATTTGACAAAATTCATACCCTTGTTCATGAAAACTCCCAATAAATTAGAAGTAGAGGGAACTTCTTCAACATGATAAAGAATATCAACAAAATACCTACAGCTAACATCATACTTAATGGTAAGAAGCTAAAATCTTTCTCAGAATCAGGTACAAGGCAAGAATGTTTCCTCTCACCACTTCTTTTTAACATGTCCTGGTAGTTCTAGCTAGTGCAATAAGACAAGAAAAGGAAATAAAAGATAAAAGGTATACAGATTAACAGATGACATTATCATCTACGTAGAAAATCCAAAAGAATAAAGATAAAAAACTGGATCTCCTAAGCAGTCATAGCAAGGTTGCAGTATACAAGGTTAATATAGAAAAGTATATCACTTTTCTATATACCAGCAGTTAAAAATGTGGTATTTGAAATTAAAAATACAATACCATTTACATTAGCATCCAAAAAAAAAAAAAAAAACCCACCAAAACTGAAGTACTTAGGTATAAATCTTCTAAGTACTTAGATACTTGCAAGATCGATATGAGGAAAACGACAAAACTCTGATGAGCAAAGTTTAAATGGACAGATACTCCATGTTCATAGATTAATAAGACTCATTATTGTTAAGATGTCAGTTTCTCAAATATGATCTATAGGTTCAGTGCAATCCCAGTCAAAATCCCAGGAAGTTATTGTTTGGATATTGACAAATTGATTCTAAAGTTTATATGGAGCTACAGAAGACGCAGAACAGCCAACTCAATATTGAAAACCAAAGCTGGAGGATTGACACTACCCAACTACATGACTTAGTATAAAGCTGTAGCAGTGATCAAGACAGTGTTGTGTTGGCAAAAGAATAGACAGATAAGTGGAACAGAATAGAGAGCCCAGAAATAGACCCATGTAAATATAGTCAGCTGATATTTACTGAACACAAGTGGTGAGAATAGGTATACTTGCCTTGAGAATCAGTAGGAAGAAGAAAATACTTGTCTTAAAAAAATACTCTTGGGCTTTATTCTTGGACATAGGTGAGTTACTTGAAGAGAATTTGATCTTTTTGGTATTTGCTTTTAGACTTTGTTAAGTGAGACTGGAGTGGCCTTTAGTTTATGGCTGATTTTTCCCCCCAATAATGAGTAAACCCTTATAACTCAATGCCTCATGGATTACAAGGATTTTTCTTTCTGGCTGGTGGGAATTGCAACTCCTCTTCCTGCCCCCCTTCCCAAGGGTAATTTATTCAAATGTATGCACCAATCAGTGCTCTCCTGAAGACTCAAGTTGAAGCCCCTGCAGATCTCCAGGGCTTATTTTGTGTAGTTTTCTCTAGGATTCTCCCCAGTGAAGCTGTCTCCATTTCCCTGAACTCTCAACTCAGACTGCTGGTCTCAGCCTGGATCGCA
Source organism: Eptesicus fuscus (assembly GCF_027574615.1). Classification (NCBI taxonomy): domain Eukaryota; kingdom Metazoa; phylum Chordata; class Mammalia; order Chiroptera; family Vespertilionidae; genus Eptesicus; species Eptesicus fuscus. Next base: position 83,733,949 of record NC_072482.1, read on the forward strand.
TACCCTGCACTGGAAACTCCCCGCAGAAAGATGGGCCAATCAGAGAGCTCACATTGTTTCCTCTCTGAGAAATTACTATCCTGCATTGCAAATCTCTTGTTAATTGTCTGAAAATCATTGTTTCATTTCTTTTTTCCCTTGATTAAGGCACTGTTTCTCTGTCTTGGCCTGAGATTATGTGCAGCTACATTAGAGAGAGTTAGCTGGCCTCAGTTCATTTATCTTACTTTGCCTAATTATCACTACAACCAAATCGGAAGAGGGAAAAGATAAGGATACCAATTTACTTCTTTTCCTCTGGAGTATTTGAGACTTCTCAGAATTTTGTGAATTCACTAGGATGATTTCTGGGGAGCTGGAGATGGGCTTGTAATCATGAATATTTCATCCCCACCCTGTCAGTCCCCCCCTTTTTTGTTTTGTTTTAGCTAAACATTGATTGCTGCTGGTGATTTTTTCCCTTTGTTGTTTTAACTGATTTTATTCATTTTGCTTGACATAGGAGCAAGCACTTTTATGTTTGACTTTGTTCAATCTTTACCCAGATGATACTAAGTTTTATAATTTTCAGATAATACATGTGAGCCAAATACCTTTTATCCCTTGGTACTTCCCTTAACTTCAGTTCTTTTTCTTTTTTAATGGAAAGAATGTAAATTTCCCCTTTATCATTTTAAACTATTCTTATGTTTAATGTTCTTCTCTCAGATACCATGTTTGTGTGGCAGTGCCCCGTGTTTGCTGTGCCGATGCTGCCCTAGCGGAAACAACTCCACTATCACGAGGCTGATCTATGTGTTCTTCTTGTTTGTTGGAGTGTGTGTGGCTTGTGTAATGTTAATACCAGGAATGGAAGAACAACTGAATAAGGTTAGTATTTTTTTTTTAAATTAACTACACCTATAGTGTGTGTATGCATGAAACTGATTTTTTGTATTGGAAGGAGAATAATGTACAAAGTAAAATAATACATAATCTCAGTTTTTATTGCTCATAATCTTAGGAAAAACAGACAATATAGGCGTCTTATTAAATTCTGTGATGGTGATATAGAAAATGTGCTGTGCTAATAAGAGAAAATAAGTAATTCTAACCAAATAAATGCCAGTTTCAGCGGGTGTCAAGGAAAAGAGGCCATTCTGAGAATGAGTAGAACTTTTGTATTCAGAGATTGAAAAATCGGAACCTGAATGAAGATAAAGAGCTTTTTGAACCTAGTATGTTTTGGGAAGATCGATCTGATAATTAGAAGTCAAGCAATTGCGTGTAGAGGCTATTGCAGTGATTTAATGAGTGAGAGTATAGAGGTTCTGAAATAAGACTTTGATTGTAGAAATGACAAATCTGGATTTAAATATCGGCAGTGATAGGATTATAAATAATAGCAAGGTTCTGGTCTTAGACAGCTGGGATGAAACTGTTGCTGTTAACCCAGAAAAAAGTAATAAGAAGAAAGGGTGTTATATTTTTAAGATTTTTTTCATGGAGCCAGGTTGTAAAAAGCAATGAGGAAAACACAATTTATTATAGTTTGTGGCATGTTGACTTGGGAGTACTGAACTACATATGTGGAGAGAGAGAGAGAGAGAGAGAGAGAATCAGTAGGAAGTAGAAAATATAAGTATGTAACTTAAAAAAGAAAGAGGGTTGGTAGAGAAAAGGGAACCTCTGAAGAAACAGTGAAGAAAAGGAGAACCAAGAGCATGTACTGTTGTGCAGTCTTCAGAAAGAGAGTATTGGACAGCGAGTTCATGACTGGAAAAAGCAGTTTCTTCAGAGTGTTGGGTCTAGAGGGGAGTGGGAGGGGAATTAGTAGGCCATGAGGAAATTTATCCAGTGGGTATAAAATGCTGATTTGAGGAGTTTTATAGTGAAGATGGTAGTCTTAGCAGGAAACTGAGTTAAGGAAAGGATTTTTTTAGAATGGGGCGATTTAGTAATTTTTATTTTGAAGAGTAGTCACAGATAAGAGATCTCATCTGTGTGTGAGAGAGAAAGAGAGGGAGAGGGAGAAGAAGGTGATCAAGAGAGGAAATACAGAAGTTAGCTACCTTCCAAAGCAAGATGAATGATAATAGAACATTTGATGCTGAAAGAGAATATTAATGTCAGAGAACCTCCATTTCAAAGCATATAGTTGTATGCTTGGAGTTGGCTTTTTGGGGTGAGGAAAATATGGTAAGTTTGGATAATTAGATTATTATGATTTTGAAAGTAGCTGGCATCATAGCTGGATGCTCAGTTAATGTTATTTCAAGTCCTGTATATAAGCAAATCATGCCAAGAGATGTTCATATGATTTGTAATGGATCCAGTTGACAATGGTTATAATAGTTTAGTTGGTGGATGTTAATTCTTATCACCAAATATTTCTACTTCTCTGCTTTCTGAAGTTCATCAAAGATTTGTATTTCCTAGAGTACTTGTGATATGTAGGGTCATGTCCCTAGTACTGGTCAATGAGTTGTGAGTGGATATGATACACCTCAGCTTCTACTTGCTGATGTAAGATCTCCTTTTCTATTACAACATGTGCAACATTTGAGATGGTGGCTTCTCCAGCAGCCTGGATTCCTGAGTTGACTGCACGTGAGCAGGAAATACACCTTTGCTGTTTTAAGCTGATACTTTGGGGTTGTAACTGTACCAGCTTAACCTGACTAATATAGATGGCTGAAGTAACTTGATGGAAATTGGCCTAGTGGTGTGCAGCTCTAAGGGAGTGGGATATTTAAGGGTGCTAGTGAGTACATGTTGCAGATTATGGGTCAATACATATTGCCAAAAGTTTAAATTGGCTTGGAAAGGTAGGATTTAAACTAGACCAAGAAAGGGCTTATTGACTGTGTAGAAACTACCAAAAGGAAGTAGTGCCTTCTTAGCTTAAATGTAATTTTATATTCTTATGTATACAAATAGTGTGTATAGCTCTGAGGACTACCCCCATTTATTTCACTTAAAAAAATTTATTTTTTTTGTATTCTGATTCCAATGTGACTTTCCGAAATGGTCATCAGTCTTTTTCAAGATTCTAAGTTAAAAAATAAAATCACTGCCAGTGATTATGTTAATCTGGATTTATTAATTATCAGAAATACCAGTTGTTATTTACATAGCATTGTTTTTGAAAAGCCATTATTATTCTCTTTAGGGTTTAAAAACTTACTCAGTTGCTCTGTAATTCTTTAAACTTTTATTGATTCTATTTTTCTCTTCTTAAATAGGCAATTCAGTATATCACAGCAGAATGCAAGTTTTAAAAAATTCAGAATAAGTCTGCAAATCAAAATAAATATTCTCTTTAGGATTTGCATTTGTAGTTTATCATGTGCTCACATAAAGTGAAAAATGAATTAAACTTCTATCTATAAAAATGTTCCAGACTTATCTTGATTACATATTTAGTATTAACTGAAAAGCAAACTTTAATTTTCTAAATTTTTACTTAAAGTACTTGATTACATAAAAATTTTATTTTTACTTGAAAAAATTCTAGATCACAAACTCTTGTTTTGTTGTATTAGATTCCTGGATTTTGTGAGAATGAGAAAGGTGTCGTCCCTTGTAATATTCTGGTTGGCTACAAAGCTGTATACCGTTTGTGCTTTGGCTTGGCTATGTTCTATCTTCTGCTCTCTCTGTTGATGATCAAAGTGAAGAGCAGCAGTGATCCTAGAGCTGCAATACACAATGGGTAAGTTTTCTAATATAGCCAAATGCTGCTTAATGATGGGATACATTTCATTCTGAGAAATGTATTGTTAGGCGATTTCATTGTTGCGAACATCCATAGGGTGCACTTACACAAACCTATATAGTATAGCCTGCTATGCAACTAAGGTATATGATGTAGCCTATTCCCCTAGGCTATAAACCTGGATGGCATGTTTCTGTACTTATTAATACTGTAGGCAGTTGTACATAATGTTAAGTATTTGTGTATTTAAACAAATCTAAACAGAAAAAATATGGAATAAAAGATAAAAAATGGTACAATTAATCATGAATGCAGTTTGCAGGACTGGAGTTGCTCAAGGTGTCAGGGAGTGAGTAGTGAGTGAATGTGAAGGCCTAGGACAGTACTGTAGATAAACTTTATGAATACTGTACACTTAGGCTGCACTGAATGTAAAATAACACAAGATTAAATCAAACATGAGATAAAATGATGCAATCAAGAGACATGGTAAACATGAGAGATATGAGGCTGCTGCTGGCATAACAACAAACTGTTTTACAGGAAAACTTGTTTTTGTAAATAGAAAAGACTACACTCTAAAATAATGAAGAGTATAGCATTCCCTGAAACTAATATAATATTGTATGTCAACTATAATTAAAAAAAATATTTTTTAAAAAGTATATTATAGTAAATACTAGAGGCCTGGTGCACGAAATTTGTGCACGGGTAGGGTCCCTAGGCCTGGCTGGCAATCAGGACCTATCTATGGGGCGACTGGCAGGGTGATCAGGGGACCCCTCCTGGCACCGCCTTGGATGGCCTGGGGCCTGTGGGCTGGGGGCAGCTCTTGCGTTGAGCGTCTTCCCCCTGGTGGTCAGTGTGTGTCATAGCGACCAGTCATTCCACCGGTTGTTCTGCTGTTCGGTCAATGTGCATATTAGGCTTTTATTATATAGGCTATAAGCCAATAACAGTTCTCTATTAGCATTATCTAGTTTATGTGCTATACATGATTGTACTAATATGTGCTGTACTTTTATACGACTGACAGCATAATAGTTTTGTTTACACCAGCATTGCCACAAATACTTGAGTAATTTGTTGCACTACAACATTACCTCAGCTATAATGTTATTAGATTAGGCCATATGAATTTTTCTGCTCCATTATGATCTTATGGAACCACTGTCCTATAGGTTGTTGGTCTGTTGGTGACCTAAATGTTGTTACGTGATGCATGACTGTAAACTTCAATATAGAAGTCTGGGTAGCCTGTTGTCAGTAATTTTGAATCTATCTAAATAAACATTAAAGCCAAATAAACTTAAACAACTTATAGAATATTTTGTTATTCATGAATGACAAAGTAAGAATATCCTCTTGTCTACTGGAGAATGTCAGACTTTGGAAACATAAACATTAAATGTAAGCCTTCGGTCATTTATTAGTATAATCTCTGATTTCTGGTACTCTGTTTGAAAATGTTAAATTTTATTTCTTTTTTTCCCCCCCATAAGTTAAAAAATTTTTTGAGTATTTGCTATTGCTTATTTACTTACCAGGGAAATTAGTCTGTAGTTTTCTTTTCTCGGGGTTAGGGTGGCTTGCAGGCACTGACCGGGCTGGCCTTGAGCTGGCGGTGAGCTAGCTGGTCGTGGCCTCGGTGACGAGGCTTCCCCTGTGCCAGTTGGGGCTCTCCGGAGCAGATGGAGGTAGGAAACCTTACGGACCCCCCCACACTACGCAGAGTGGATGCGGCCACAGCGGTGATGGAAAGAACTTCGTGCTTTCTCTTCTGCCTCTATGCAGAATTTGATGCTGTGGTTGGATATTTCGAGGACATTATTGTGGAGTTCCAGTTATGACAGAGAAACTTTATGGACAACTACTACCAGGAGTTTGAAGACACAGAAGAGAATAAACTGGCCTACATACCTATTTTTAATGAATATATTTCTTTGGTAGAAAAGTATATTGATGAAGAGCTGCTGGAGCGGATTCCTGGATATAACATGGTGGCTTTCACAACAACTTTATAGCACCATAAAGACGAAGTGGCTGATGACATATTTGACATGCTACTGACATTGACCGACTTTCTGGCTTTTAAAGAAATATTTTTGGACTACAGAGCAGAAGAAGAAGCCTGGGGACTGGACTTACGCAATGGTTTAGTGGTAACTTCATTGTGCAAATCATCCTCTTTGCTGGCTTTCCAGAACAATCTGTGGCACTATGTCCCACCTCCAGGCAATGAGATTGTTCTGGAGAGCAGCAACCAAATATACTGGGAGAGGCGTCGGCTAATGACAGAAGAATACATCGTGGAAAGACTAGCTCTGTTCTGCCACTCTTCATTAATGTTAAGTATTAATGGGTCAAAAAAACTACCTGACTTTTCCTGGGACCTAGTTATCCTGAAAAGCCTTGTGTGTCAGTAGATACCTCTCCCAGGGGGCTTTGAGTCAGGCTCCTCTGGAGCAAGCCCACATCCAGCATTCCACCTGGGCGCCTTCCACAGCATACATGGTGGCATGTCAGCAACCACCATCACCAGCCCTCTTTGTTCCAGAAGGCTTTGCATGAATATTGGGCACTCAGAGCTTTTTATATGCATCAAAGTTTCAGTTCTCAATGGAGTTTTTGACTGTTGGGGAATGTTTATGTGGGTATTACTGAAGCCAGGCGCCTGCCTTGACATTTCTGGAGCTCCTATTATCACAGCTAATCTTGGCTGGGAATCAACTGAGAGGAGATTTTCTTGACCTAAAAGCTACATGTGAAAATCAATTCCTAGTCTTACATTTGCAGTCCTTGTATCATTATGTCTTCTGCTGATCCTAATGGAGTCCCACTGTTTCTAGAAATCTCTCTTAAGCATTTTTGAAAAAAACATTTTATAGATGAACTAGAGGCCCAATGCACGAAATTCGTGCAAGAGTAGGCCTCCCTTCCCCTGGCTGCCGACACCGGCTTCCCTCCGGCACCCGGGACCTGGGTTTCCCTCCAGCCGCCGCCAGGCACCAGGGACCTGGGCTTCTCTCGCAGCCCCAGCTTCATCCAGAAGGACATCTGGTCTAATTAGCATATTACGCTTTTATTATTATACTCAGACTATCCTAGTAGATATAATATTGGAACTTCCATGATTACTCCCTTAAAGATGAAGTGTTATGTGCTATGTGCTTTTTAAAAATATATATATTTTTTTTATTGATTTCCGAAAGGGAGAGGGAAAGAGAGGGATAGAAACATCAATGATGAGAATCATTGATCGGCTGCCTCTTGTGCATCCCACACGAGATTAATTCTACTACCCAGGCATGTACCCTGACCAGGAATTGAACTGTGACCCCTGGTTCATAGGTTGACGCTCAACCACTGAGCCATGCAGGCCAGGCTGTGCTGTGTGCTTTTTAAAGAAAAAATGCTTTTTTTTATTGTGGCACTCCTGTTTTACTGGGCACTGATGAATGTGTGCTTATGCTGAAAGTAGAGTAACAGGTATTCTTTTCTTATAGCATGTTAAGTGTTTGTACAGATTTGCTTAAAACCCTTTCTGTATAAATCAGTTCTTTGTTAGGTATTCTGTTAGGGTAGGGACTCTGCAATTCTTTCTTATCAAAACCTTTCTACTAAGACAGTATTCCACTGGCCTAGCTCAGCATGAGTTGAAATAGCAAACAGTTCTCCGGTCATCTGCTTTGATTTAGTACATTGGCTTAAGTAAAAATAAGAATCTGTACTGATTTTTCACTTGGCTGTTCTGGTTTTAAAAGATGAGCTACAGACTATGTGTTTTTGTACTGATAGTGGTGCTTATTACTTTTGTACTGTGAGTTAGAACAGCAACATCAAAGGCCCTGGCCAAGTAGCTCAGTTGGATTAGAGCTTGTCCTGATACACCAGGTTGCAGGTTTTATCTTGGGTCAGGGCACAAATGAGAAACAACTAATAATGAATACAAAAATAAGTGAAACAACAAATGTTTCCCCCCCCTCTCAAAAATCAATAAACTTACTTAGTTGTACAATGTACATTATATTTTCATATATTATTGCACTTACTACCTGTGAAATGGAACTGAGTCTCATTTTATTGTAACCAATTAAATATAAAAATATTTTCCTTAAAATTGTCCTAAAACAGTGTACATAGTAGTCTTCGCTTCTCATTCTCTGGGTATCATCAGAAAAAAATAGAACAGTAACATGAAGTATAGCTATTCTTCAAGGTGCTTTTGAAAGATTTTATATATGACATTATTTATTGAATGACTTGTTTATTAATAAAAAATCATATTTCCTATTCTTTTAGATTCTGGTTCTTTAAATTTACTGCAGCAATAGCAATTATTATTGGGGCTTTCTTCATTCCAGAAGGAACTTTTACAACTGGTAAGAAATACATATTTTTAAAATTGTGTGATATTGATATTTTTTAAAGAAAGTTAAAAATTGCCTGGAACTATAACTGTTTGTTTCTTTGTTTTGTTTTCCTTTTCTCCCAGTTGGCAAAATCAAAGCATTTATGTAAAATTGTATTTCCCCTTTTGTGTATTGTGATAGTGACAAATAATAAAACTGAACCTGCCACTCATTTGTATGTTTTTTTTCCTTTCAGTGTGGTTTTATGTAGGCATGGCGGGTGCCTTTTGTTTCATCCTCATACAGCTTGTCTTACTGATTGATTTTGCCCATTCATGGAATGAATCATGGGTTGAAAAAATGGAAGAAGGAAACTCAAGATGTTGGTATGCAGGTAAGTTTTTGTCGTACAGAATATCTTCAAGATAGCTTAATTTTGAAGATGGGAGCAGTATGGAGTTACCTCAAAAAAGTAAAAATGGAACTGCCTTATAGCCAAGCAATTCCATTGCTGGGAATTTATCTGAAGAATCCCAAAACACTAATTCAAAAGCATATATGCACCCCTATGTTCATTGCAGTGTTACAGTAGCCAAGATTTGGAAGCAGCCCAAGTTTACACAATAGAATATTACTCGGCTGTACAAAGGAGGAAAATTTTACTCTTTGTGACAGCATAGATGGACCTGGAGACCATTATGCTAAGTGAAATAAGCCAATCAGAGAAAGACAAATACTATAGTATGATTTCACTCATATGTGGACCGTAATGAACAAACCGAACTACCAAGCAAAACAGCTAGCAGACAGCCCTGATGGGTGGGTGAAGGGTGTTAGCGGAAGAGGGATTAAGCAAAAAAAAATTAAAAAAGAGAGAAAGAACTCATGGACACAGCCAATAGTGTGGAGATTATAGGGGGTAGAGTGGAAGAGGCTATAGGGGGGGATAAATGGTGATGGGGGAAAATAAAGATTAAAAAAACCTTAATATTCCCCTTCTAGTTGTTTTTCTTCTGTATTTTGAAAATAATTTTTAGCATATGTGACTTTTATAAGATCTGTTGATACAGTTACCACTTTCTCTTTGGTCTGACCCCACCGGTCTACAGCAGGTACACTGCCACAGTGGAGCAGACAGTTAAAAAAATATATATATATATTTATTTATTTATTTAATATATAATAACTATATTTATTATATATTTAAAATAAATATATAATAAATATATATATATTTTTAAACTGTCTGCTCCACTGTGGCAGTGTACCTGCTGTAGACCGGTATATGTATACATACATATTTTTGTATGTATAAGTATGTGTGTGTGTGTATGTATGTGTATGTGTGTGTGTATGTGTGTGTATATACACATATACACACACACACATACTTATACATACAAAAATATACATATATATATTATATATTGATTTCAGAGAGGGAGAGAGAGAGAGAAACATCAATGATGAGAGAGAATCATTGATCAGCTGCCTCCTGTACAACCCCACACTGGGAATCGAGCCTGTAACCTGGGCATGTGCCCTGACCTGGAATGGAACCGTGACCTCCTGGTGCATAGGTTGATGCTCAACCACTGAACCACACTGGCCGGGCTAGTTATCACTCTCTAAAACCAATCATATTAGTATGTTACTAACTTGAAAACATAATAGCAGTGAGCTATATGTAAACAGTATAAAATTATCCTGTAATAAAGTTCAGAATATTTCCTCCTTTTATAACCTGCATATTGCTCACAATGTTAGTTGCTTAAATAGAAGTAAAACAAGATTAGGCAGTTTCTAGTATTTGTGATAAAATCTAATTGTCCAATTATATTTCTTCCACAGCTTTGTTATCAGCTACAGCTCTGAATTATCTGCTGTCTTTAGTTGCTATCATCCTGTTCTTTGTTTACTATACTCATCCAGCCAGTTGTTCAGAAAACAAAGCATTCATCAGTGTCAACATGCTCCTCTGCCTTGGTGCTTCTGTAATGTCTATACTGCCAAAAATCCAAGTACGCTCTTTATATAACTAGTTTGTATGAAACTTCTACTTTTCCGAGTTTTTCTAAATCTTAGATGATGTTAGAATATTTATCTCCATTGCTTATTTCTTGTAGGAATCACAACCAAGATCTGGTTTATTACAGTCTTCAGTGATTACAGTTTACACAATGTATTTGACATGGTCTGCTATGACCAATGAACCAGGTATGTTTTGTTTGCTTGGGTTTCTTTTTTTTTAATCCTGCAACTTTTATTTTTTCCAGAGATGGTCATTTTGTGAAATTAAACTATTTAAAGATGAAGACAAATGCATTATTTCACTCATATGTGGAATGTAAAAACAACAAAAGAACAACAAACTCATAGAGACAGAAAACAGATTGGTGGTGACCAGAGAGCAGTGGGTGCTAGAGGGAGGGCAAATTGAGTAAAGGGGATCAGCTATTACGGTGGGTAGAGAAGACGATTATACTCCTAGAGGAATAGAGTGTGGAAATAATACCATTGCCATGTGTGATGTATTGCTATATCCTTTTTAGTTTCTTTCACTAACAGAATTATAAGAAATTACATGAACATGACAAGAAATATACCTAAATTGCACAGTTCATATGATAAATAGGAAGAAATAAAATATGGATTCAGTTGAAGAAATAAAATATTCAGTTGTAGACAGTACAGTTTTTTTTCACTGAAGATTTTTTTTATCTATTACTACCTTGCAAGTGAATATAATTGAGCTTTGTAATGAATCTCTTTTTTCATGGGAATAGAAGCCAATATATGTCATTTGAGGTGATAAAATGGTTGAGGAATTAGTTTTCTAAAAATAAAAACCACCACACAAACTTTTTGGAAACTTTACTGAATACTTTCCCAACCCTACTTCAATTTTATCTTAGAAGAGTTAAAAAACTGAATAGGCATCAGGTCATTATGGCTTAATGTATTGGCACAAAGCATTTGCTAGCATTCTAATAATTGGTATTATGTGTAAGCTATTTCTTTTATAACAATGTACTTTGACAGATTGATAAAATTCCTAGTCACTATTGATATATCACAATATAAAAAGCTAGTGAATTTTGGTGTAGAACACCTGAATTTCTAAGTCAGCTAGAGATTCATTTATACTTTGAGAGCTTACTAATATTTCTCAGCTCTGCCTGAGGTTGAAAATGAAATGACTTAAACTTTTCTAAGCACTGCTATAAAATTAACAGTATAAAACTTGGAAGGTTTCATTATTAATATAAATACAATTTGTCTTAAAATATTTTGTTGTTATTCTTGTGCCCTTTTTCAGAAAACCTTTTTGAATTTGTAAGGGTATAAAGAATTAAAAAGAACTACAATTATACCTTGAAAAATAATGTTTTAACTATTCTAACATTAATTCAGATTGGTGGTGGGTACTAAATTGAATACTCAATTAGGTTATAATCTTAATTTACATTGCAGAAACAAATTGCAACCCAAGTCTACTAAGCATAATTGGGTACAATACAACAAGAATTGTCCCAAAGGAGGGAGAGTCTGTCCAGTGGTGGCATGCTCAAGGAATTATAGGACTAATCCTCTTTTTATTGTGTGTGTTTTATTCAAGGTAAGAAAAATTATGGAATTATTTTAGACAAGAAGTCTGTTCATTTATAAATGATTTTTTAATGCCCTTTTTCTTCTCTCTTCCTAAACTGTCTTTCCATTCAGCATCCGTACTTCGAACAATAGTCAGGTAAATAAACTGACTCTAACAAGTGATGAATCAACATTAATAGAAGATGGTGGACCCAGAAATGATGGATCACTTGAGGATGGCGATGATGTTCACCGAGCTGTAGATAACGAAAGGGATGGGGTCACTTACAGTTACTCCTTCTTTCACTTCATGCTTTTCCTGGCTTCCCTTTACATCATGATGACCCTCACCAACTGGTACAGGTGCTTATCTTTCGTGAAACTTTGCATGTGGAAATTCTGATAGCTTTATCTTAATTCCATTGCAAAATATGGTCTGAAGTACTTTTTATCCTTCTGTGTATTTCAGAACTATAGCGAAATGAATATTGAGATTAGCGTGCGAAATGCACTTTCCTTCCGTGCTTTTGTGGTAACATTGAAATATTTCTAAATCTTGTAGAGATTAAAATATATCTTCATGAAACTAACACTTCCTATAGAAATACATGTTGGTAGTTAATCCAATAGCTTACTTTTTAAATTCCTGACAAAATACAGTAAAAGATATGTCTTCTGGTTTGTTCAAACCTTGTCATTAAGGCTTTAAAATTGAAGTGTGAATACATTAATGTAGATGGGTCCATAGAACCTCTTCAAAACGAATTTATGCTTTTTTTTATTACTTCAAAACTAATCCATAAATCTTTTTCTGATGAGAGGAAGGTAGCAATTTATATTATTTTATTTTTGAAAATTCAAATTTTGTCCAAATGATTACTGAAAGAATTGAACTAAGATTCAAGGTGAACTATGTTTTGGGCAGTTCTGTTTTTATTTTTTTTTTTAAATATATATTTTATTGACTTTTTACAGAGAGGAAGAGAGAGGGATAGAGAGTTAGAAACATCGATGAGAGAGAAACATCGATCAGCTGCCTCCTGCACACCCCCCACTGGGGATGTGCCCGCAACCAAGGTACATGCCCTTGACCGGAATCGAACCCGGGGACCCTTGAGTCCGCAGGCCGACGCTCTATCCACTGAGCCAAACCGGTTTTCGGCTGGGCAGTTCTGTTTTTAATAAATTTTAATGCATAATACCTTTAACTTGTAATAAGACTTTAAGTACCAGCAAAAAATTACTCTGCTTCATTTCTTTGAGAGCAGCCTTTACTGGCACTTACTATTGAAAAATGAACATTTAAAAAAATTTCTTAAAATTTGAAGTTGTAAGAATCCACGTAGTTCTCAGTAATTCACAGCTTTTGGCTCGCAGGTAATAAGAGTAAATGTTAAAGACTTTCTATCAAAAGTATCCTTGCTATGTTTCATTAACACAAAAATCAGCTAGGTTTGGGATGTATATCCTTCCCAGTCTTAAATCTGAGAGGGGGATGAGGGAGGAGTGAGTTCCCTGTATATACTTTGAACAGATTATATTCTTTGTCTTCTGTGTTATAACATCTTATCTAGAGGTTATGCTCCATTTCTCTGCTATGTCATAACCACTAAGCTAGAAATACACAGAAAGCCTCTGAGTGTTAATGTAAAATAACTACTTTAGATGCCTGTCTCTTACTCCTTTAAAGGAAATTACTGCTTTTTTAGCTTCACATTAAAGTTATTACGAAAAACAAGGCAACAGATTAGTCAGCAACTATCGTATCTCTTATCACAAACTGTATACAAAGAACACTTCTGACGTAATGAAGTAGCTTGATGGCTCATCATTCAACACTTCCTTTTTGTTTTCTTTGAATTTCAGGTATGAGCCTTCTCATGAGATGAAGAGTCAGTGGACAGCTGTCTGGGTGAAAATCTCTTCGAGTTGGATTGGCCTCGTACTCTATGTTTGGACACTGGTGGCACCACTTGTTCTTACAAATCGTGATTTTGACTGAACAGGACTTCCGGCATGAAAGTCCCAGTTTGATCATTGCTTATTGGAAATTAATAGTATTTCCAACTTTTGTAAAGTTGTGTATGTGTGTGCTTCCCATAAAATTTCTCCAGTGTTCTGGCATGAGATTTTGCTGCTTGCCATTTTATTCATTCTTGCCAAGTGCATTGATAGGTGTGTTAGAATGAATCACAGAGGTTTTATGAGTATGGTGGAAAGTTAAGAAAAGTGGACATTAGGTTCATCTTGTTCTGTACCTGTGAAAATAATAGCAAAAAGAAAACTTGACAATTTGATTTTTAAGTTGTTAGAACTTAAGCTGTCTTAGAAAGTAGAAAAGGAAGTGGCTGCCTTTTGAAATACTTGATGCCTTGCCTTACAGGAGATTTCAAAGAACATGGGCTATTTAAAAATTATGTAAACAAGTCACTTAAATGACACTCGTCTGAAAAATCTTTTCAGGTTTTTCCATTATATAAATATAGGGAACTTACAAAGGTGGGGAGTGTTTGAGGGACAATAGTGTAGGTTATGATGAAGATTGAGACAGAGACTTCAAAGAAACTCAGATTGGTGGTGAGTACTAAATTACTCACTTAGGTTATAATCTTCCTTGGGTAGAGACGGCCTTCCACACCAACATAGTGAACTTTGTTTTGGTCATTGTAAACACGTGTGAAAGTAAGGGGTTAGTGGAGATGCTGGGAACTCTGAAGGATTTAGACAAAGGTTTTGAAAAGGATAATCATGAATTAGAAGGAAGTTGGTGAAAATCACCTTGAAAGTTCATTTTGAAAATCAAAGGTGTTAAACTTTTGACAGGACAGCAAGAAACTGCAAATACTGGGCTTCAGTAGATTCTTAGACAAAATCTAGTCCAATCCTCCTGTTATAAAAATGAAGCAACTGAGGCACAGACTTAACTCAGATAGCTAATTAGTGGCAAAGCTGGGAAGTCTTAGCCAAAAATAGCTGACATTCAAAACTTATTTCTATTTAAAAAACCACATAATAGATTTTACACCTGAGTACTGGTGGGTAATTTATGTGATGTGGATTGCTGTTGTCCAGCTTGCCTTCTACTTTTAAACTGAGGTCACGAGAATGATGGAATGCTGTACAATAAACTGCTTATAGTATACTATACAGTTCAAAAAGTGTTTAAAATGCTTTGTATCTGCTGCCACCTAATTAATATATATAGGTTATTATAATCTTAAAAATCAAGCAGTATAACAGCCAATTAGAAACTTAGTTACTTGTGTCATTAGTGAGTATATTAATCTACCTTTACTTCTTTTAATATATTTATTTAAACAAAATATAACAATTCAACTTAATTCCCCATTATTCTGTATTGATATTGTGTTCCATGATTTAAATGACTGTATTCTCTCTCTAAATAAAAGAATTAAGAGGAAGTGTGCAGTGTATTAATTATCAGCTCAAATTTAGGTGACTTTAATACTCAGAACTGTGTTCCTCCTGTGTACAAAAGAACCTGGCACTAGAGGGTTAACTGACCATTTTCTCTCCTAAAAATTGTTTTAAAGGTGATATTTACTCTTTTTGTCCTCTGAAAGTAACCCCTAACATTAGATCTCAACGGTGATTAAAGTTGGGTTCTGCTGAAGAACTTTTAGGTGGACCAAGCTTAGTTTGGAGAATATTTTTAATTCACTTGATAGATAATTCTATACTTGCTGTATCCTCCAGGCATTTTTTTTTTTCCTAAGTTGCCATTTGATGCTTCTTTCTCTTATTCTTAGGATAGTATTTTTTTTAAATCCCTTACTAAAAAAAATAAATGCTCTATTCCATATGACTTAGTTTTATTACATTTTATTCAACTACTCATTTGAAATGGTCTGAGTTCCTCCAGTATTATACACAAAACAATGTCCACAAAACTCTTGGATGTTTACCCAGAAGAACTAACGTTCACACAAAAAATTACATAAATGTTCATAGGAGCTTTATTGGTACTAGCCCAACAGGTGAAGGTTTAAACACAGTGGTACATCTGTATCAGGGAATACTACTATTTTAACTATAAAAAGAGTGAACTATTGGTACAACTTGAATGGATCTCCAGGGCAATATGCTGGGTTATAAAAACTAATCCCAAATGGTCACATATGGTATTGCACTTATATAGCATGCTTGCAATAAAATTAGAGAAATGGAGAACAGGTTACTGGTTCCCCAGAGTCAGATATGAAGGGATACAGGAATCCTTATGGATGGGTTAAGTGTTTAGTTTTGTAAGAAATTGCCAAACTATTTTCCAGAGTGACAGTAGCATTTCATAGTCAAATCTTTGATATAGGAGTTTGGTTTCTTTGAATTTTTGCATTTGATATCACTTATTTTAGCTGTCCTGAGAGAAATGTGGTATCTCATTGTGGTTCAATTTGCCTTTCCCAAATGGCTAATGGACAATATCTTTTCATGTGCATATATGCCATCCATGTGTCCTCTCGTGAAATGTCAATTCATGTCTTTTTGGCCTTTTTCTAATTGGATTTTTTTAAATTTGTGTTTTTTGAGTTTCTTATATATTTTAGATACTTGTACTTTATCAGATATGCAGTTTGCAGATATTTTCTCCCAGTCTGTAGCTTTGTCTTTCCATCTTCTTAACAGGGTCTCTGCAGAGCAAAAGTGTTTAATTTTGATTTGATTTCATTATCCTTGTCTTGCTGTCCTATGGTCGACTTGTATTTGGCCAGTGTTATTTATACCTTTTAGTATTGCCCAGTGACATCTCTAAAAGCATCCTTATTTACTGGGCAAAAGCTGTTCTACTCCTTCACCCTTGATTTTCTAAGATATATATAGCATAAAGAGAGCTTCTGTTAATTTTTTAGTTAGTTATTAGAACCAACAGGACCTATGTATGGAAGTGGCTCACTAATTGCAAAGCTGATGAGTTCAAAATCTGTAGCTGGCAGACAAAAACACATAAACTGACGTGTATAAGGCAGTGGCGCCATGGGCCACTCAGGTTGTTTTTGAGAAGGCATGGAAGATATTGTTGAACCTTTGGGCTCATAGAAATGTTCCCTTTGAAATTCCAATCTAAGTTAAGGTTAATGGTGAAAAGTTAACATTGACAGCATGTACTTTGACATATGTTGAAAATGGCACTTCACCTCTGTAGTCTTTCCCAAAACCTATAACCCCAGTCTAACCATGAAAAAAAAACATCAAGTAACCCCAAATTGGGGACACTACAAAATACCAGGCACTGTTCCTCAAAACTGTCAAAGTCTAGCTTATTTGTATTGTAGTCTGTTTGATACCAATTTCTTGAAATAGGTTGATTTGCTCTATTGCCCAATGTGCAACCAGTTCTCAAAAAAAAAAAAAAATCATGTATGTTTGAAACAAAGGTCTAGGTGCTAATTCTTAAATGTAGGATTCTGTGCATGTTCATCAAAACGTCATACAGCAAAACCAACTTTATCATAGGCTAATAGATACAAACAAAAGTTAATCTGGCATATATCTGGTCACAAAAAAATCACCAAACTTCTAAATAAAGACCCAAAATACTTGTAGTATTACACATAGAAATGTGTTCTATACATGCATTTAAGAAAGATTAATAAAAACAAGGTAATTATTTTCTAGTCTGCCTATTCCAGTTCATGTGCAGGTGGTCAGAGGCCTATCACAGCAGTTCAGGGCTCAAGGTGGGAACCAAAGTTGGACAGGAAACTTCCATCATGGGGTACACTCACACCCACACCCACACTCACTCTACTGAGACAATTTATTGATAGTGATTAACCTCACGTGTACATCTTTGGGACATAGGAGGAAACGAGTCCTGGGGAAAATCCACGCAGACATGGAGAGAACATGCAAACTACACAGTGGTCCCAGCTGGGAATTGATTTCCTCATCAACGTTATAACGAAACAACAGTGAATGAAATATTGGAGGACCAGCTGTAGCAACATACCTTGAAAAAAAAAACGGTTAGCTCTCTGTAAGTTACAGGCTACCTCCTATTTTATCTCTTTGAGGTAAAAGTTGGAGGGGGATGGAGATGGGAGTTATCCTCTAAATTAACTGCTTCATGTGGTAATTTGTTTTCCAAGTAGTACACAGAGACTTTCTCTGGTAAACACAAACTAAATTATTTTTAAAGGAATCAGTTTCTAGATCTCCAATTTCCATGCGTACTTTCCTAAACTTGATCTGCCTGAAAAGATGCCTCAGGACCAGGCTTTATCCCCCTTAACAATTATTCTTTTCACATTAGACAAAACAACACATTTTATCTATTCTGAATCTTAAAATGTCAACTTAAAATTACTAAGGAATATAAAGTTTTCCAAAATCATTTTAGAATACTTCCACAGCTGCAAAATGTCCCCAAGGAGAAGAAACTTTATCATATTCCAGTGAGGAAGGGAAGAGAAAAAGAAAAGGTCTCTAAAGTTCTCTAAGTTTCTCAACTCTTTTCACCTGAAAACATCTAGAAAGCTTATGCAGAAAACTGATCTGAGGTCTTTAATTATTTCACTGAGATCCCATTGTCTGAGCCAAATATTTTATAATCTTCTAAGGAAGGGTTTTCTACTCCTCTGTGCTAGGCTTTACTATGAATTTTTGCATCATAGTAAGAAAAATTCCAAGGTAGCAAGAGACAGAATATGGCCAATAGGGAAGCCACCTGTGTAATAACTCATTAAGTAGCCCCATAAAATATTCAGGCACCACACTGCTTCCAGCCCCCTGCCTGATCTTCAAGATGGACTTCTCTTACATTAAGTGGCTATAATCCTCTGAGCACCTGTTCCAAAGAGACTGACCTGACTTTCTCTCAGAACAAAAATTATAGGCCCTTAGAGGCATCCAGTGATAATGTTCTTTACTCATTTGGAACAATGAGAGGCATAATTCTCTCAGTTCTTTATTAAAAACAGAAAGCAAGCCACTATAATTCTTAAAGAACTATAAAACATTAAGTTTAGAGACTTTATATTCCTCCCTTATTGCAATACAGTCTATCTTCTGAGAAGAGGCACAAAGATCATGATGTAACTCATATTAAGGACAACACAGTTTACAGTTTAAGTCTACTTCATATAAAAAGGGAAAAAATGGTTCATGTGGATGTCACCTCCAAAGAAGACACATAATAAACACTAGTATGCAACATTCATTATATTTATTTTACTAAATATTATGGTTCAAAAAAACAAACCAAAAACTTTTACTTAAAACTAGTCCAACTAGGTGGATTGGGCTGACACCATCCCATCCCCTTCTAGGTATACAGAACTGGAACCATATCAGACAGCAAGCACTCATGTATACTTTGCCTTTCCTGATGAACATGAATGAACTTCTCTGAACCAAGAGAGACAAATGAAGTTTTACAAGATACAGGCACTTTATGTTCCCAGTTTTAAAAATAAGCCAAGTGAAAAATACTTAGTAAAAGTAATTGGAACAGAGAAAGCTTTAGTTCTACCATTAATTTTAGTGACTTACACTCAATGCCAACAGACAGCATCAAACAAGTAAAACAAACAAAAATTTAACCTGGGTTAATGGGCATATATATAAAAAATAATTCAAATTTACTACCATCAGAAAAAAATGCCCATCTGAATCCAACTTAAAGATATGCAATAATGTGCATTAAATCTTGTGTACCTATAGAGCTGAGTAATATCTGAAAGCTTTGCAAGACTGTGTGGTTAGTGAGAAAAGCAAAAGGTGCTTTTGATTCCACAGTATCCAATTAAAACAAAACAAAGCAATTTACAAAAAAAAGGGTACCAAATAATATTTTAAAATAAATAGTTCATCATTTTGATGAATATATACATGTAGAGTCCACTTCTTGGGAATTTAGCTATCTAAAAGTGGCATATCACTATCCAGAGGCGCAGGAGCCAGTTCACATAAATAGAACAGTGTGGCTTCACTAGCTTCGGCTTCAGTCAACGGCTCCAGGCGAACAAGCTTACTTTGGGTCGGTTCTGGGTCCAGGCTGCTATCCAGAAGCTCATCAACTTCTATGGGCTTATCTACAGAGGACATAACTTCTGATGATGCTGTGCTCCCCTGTTCAACAGCAGAAGCAGGGTTCCCATCAAGGAATGCAAGAAGTGGAAAGGCAGTGTACTGGATAAGCTGTTTATCTATAACAAAGATTAGAAAAAAAGCACTTTTATCACCAGCTTATACAGAGTTCAAGATGTAAGTGGAAAATACAAAAACAGAGATCTACTTATGTGTAATCACTAACCCAACGAAATAAGGTATTTGTCAGTAAATTAAAAAATGTTCAAGTCAGAATAGTCTTTTATTCAACAAGAAATGAAGGTTCTTTCTAAAGTTAAATAGAAAATCCCCACACACAACTTAAATTTTAAGAACTATTACCTCACCAATTCAATTTTCTCTGTATTCTGGAGCCATTATGCAGAGAACTGAGATCAATATATCTGTGTTCAATTGTTAAGTATGGCAAGAAGTTCATTGGCATGCATTAGCTTCTATGTAGGACTTTTACTTTTGAAATTCTATAGAAATTAGTATTACATTTATACCTACCTGTTTTGGGTTTAGACTTTCTTCCCTCTTCTGAAACTGGCTGAACTACATTGTTCTTGGTAGTTTCTAATCCTTTATTCTCCGACTAAAAGAGAGAAAAATAACAAAAATACTTTTTCATATTTTATATGTTCCTGAAAAGAGCAAAAAATAAAAACAAACCTGTATGTGAATATTGGTATATTATCTGACATATATGGGAAGGGGGAGCATCAGGAAAGATGTACTAGAGAGAGAGATTTGAGTAGAAGTGTAACAAGACTGATTTAAAAAGCTATTGCTGTCATCAAGTGGATGAAACAAAGATCCTGAACTAGGATGACAATAGTATGAAAAGGAGGGAGCATTTCAACAGCAGAATACATAGAATTTGTCAAGGACAAAAGATGGGAATAAGTCAAAGATGGCTGGTTTCAAACTTCTAATAGAGAGATCACTCTTTAAACAAACCAATTTTAAAGTTTTCATTAAAAATGTATTACACATTTCATTCACAGAGTAAATGAACACATTTAGAATAGTTGAGGATAACATGATGACATCCTAAAACTATTTATCCCTGTATTTGGAAGCCTCACAGTTGAGGTGGTTCTTCATTTCCTTTATGTGGCTCTTTCAGTTCTTTTCTGTCATTTAAATTGCTTCTTTCAACCAGTGATGTCTTCTCTCCTTACATATGATTGTAAGGGAATTAAATCACTAATGCTGTTAAATTCTTCAGTGCTCTTTTCAAGGATATTCAAAGTGAGGTGTAGAGGTTCACAACTTCTCCTAAATAGCTGTAAATCCCAGATAGCTGGTGCTGGTTAGGTACATATGGTGTAACAAACACACTAATTCCAGTAATTCCCTGATATTCATTGTAAAATAAAGCAGTATGAGTTTCAGGATTCAGAAACAATAACAATGCCACAATATAATAACAACTTACACCTTTCCAAAAATTTACATTAAAATATTTTAGTTAGCATTCACAATAAATATTAAAGCAATAATACCATTATTTTTATACTTCCTAAAATAGGTATTTTCCAAGGATACCACTAAAACATATGAGAACCAGGATGACAAATGGGTTTCAGCTCCCATGCAGACTCTTATTCATTAGTAGGGGCCACTTAGATTCCTGTACTGAGAAGTATCCTGATTTATTAGGAAAGAACATTATAATTCATGTCACATAATATCTGTCATGAGCAAGGGAATAGCAGTTGATGTGTCATTGTTCTTGGTAGTTTCTAATCCTGGGTAATTTAGAGTTGAAAGAATTTGTGAACTTTGAATCAGAAATTATACATCACTTTGGATGATTTATGTTAGGGGTTGGCAAACTTTTTCTATAAAGGCCAGTTAGTAAATGTAAGTATATATATAAATGTGTTCTCTGTCTTAACTACTCAACTCTGTAATTTTCGTGCGAAATTAGCCATAGACAGTACATGAAAGAACAAGTGTGGCTGTGTTCCAATAAAACTTATTTACAAAAGCAGGCAGCATGCCAAAATTTGTCATGTGGACCATAGTTTGCCTAGATTTATGTTATAAGATCCTATGGACCATTTTAGCACTATGTTTCAGTAAATATGGTATTATTAAATGTTAGACCTTAAGTTGAATGAACCCATATCTTGCATTTACTTAGTGATGTGATATAGTGTTTACTTTTTGTATACAGTATGTCATTCTTTATTCTTGGATCTCCTCCCTATTCCGAAAACCAATACCTTAAATACAGTTAAACAGCAAAATGCATATTGCTCCAAAATATATAGAAAAATTAAATTTGAGTTCTAGATTAAGTTTCAAATAATTTAATCAAGTGATCTCCCAGCACTTTGAGGGCTAATTTCATACTAATAGTTAATGGCACTGATAGTTAAGTGCCAGTAAAAGTGGGTAATGATTCACCCCATAACCCAAAGCTAATTTTTCATCTGGAATTTTACTATCTTGATCACACATATTAGGTAATATAAAATGCTTTGTAACTGGGAGAGGTATTGCTCTATGCTTACTAAGACTTCTTAGAAATTCTTATAGCTATGGGTCCTGAGCAACATGAATTAAAACTTACTTTTGTATTATTGATGTAATCTGTGGGATTCATCTGCACAGAACTAGTGAAAAGCTGAAAGACCAAACAAGAAAGATGATAAGTTTAAAAAATATTAAAAAGCTAACTGTATTCAAAATTTTTATACAGCCATGTTGGGTGAAGAGATGTAGTTCCTTGCACTAGGAAGCTCCCATAGAGTAAAATAAGTTGGGAAGAGAAAAGCAGAAAGAAAAACAGAGCAAGCTAGCCCATGAATTAGACATTATAAAGAATCCTATCATATATAATAAAAGGCTAATATGCAAATCGACCGAACGGCGGAACAACTGGTCATTATGACGCACACTGACCACCAGGGGGCATGCACTCAATGCAGGAGCTGCCCCCTGGTGGTCAGTGCGCTCCCACAGGGGGAGCGCTGCTTAGCCAGAAGCCGGGCTCCGTGGCAGCACTAAGGATATCCCCCGAGGGCTCCTGGACTGTGAAATGGCGCAGGCTGGGCTGAGAAACCACCCCCCTCCAGTGCATGAATTTTGTGCACCGGACCTCTAGTTTCTCTATAAAACTATAAAGTAAAAACTTGAGACAAATGGTGATTTTCCACAGCTCCGTTCTCCTTCATTTCCTTAATTTTTCTTCTCCCTAAATGCCTTGGGCCTTAAGTGCCAACCAGGACTGGGTTCACTGCCCTGACACTATCTTCCCTGACTATTTGCTAATCATGTGATAAATTTATGGAATCTGTTCTATGATAGTGGCTCCTAGATTACAAATAGTATACCTCCTTGCTGGTTCTTTTCACCTCGCCTAGCAAGGGAAGCTATAAATGCTAAAATCACTGCTTACTGTACTCCTCAGGCCAGCCAGTTTATAGACATAACTTTTGTTTAAACCTTAAGTGTCAAAGTCATTCATTCCATAGGGATTTATTGACCATATAATAACATCATAAAGAATATAAAATGAATACACTGTTCCTGCTCTTCAGGAGCTTACAATCTAAAATACAAGAACAACAGCAAACAGAAACATATGATCATATACAATCCATCTACACTAATAAAAGAGCTTAAGTGCCAACAAAGATGGAGGGTTGATTTGCATACACAGGCGCTGAGCCGCCAGGGGCGGGACGCTTGTATTGTTGCCATGGCGACAACACAGGCATTCCGCACCACCCCAGCAGCTCTGGGCCTCTGGGCAGCATGGGAAGGCGGAAAGGCGGCTCTGGGCCAGAGAGAAGGCAGAAAGGCGGCCCGGCCAGAGCGAAGGTGGTGCCAGCAGCCAGGAGAAGGCAGGCCCATTCTTGCACGAATCTTCATGCACTGGGCCTCTAGTATTATAATAATAATGAAGCTCAAAAGTACCAAGGAGTTAAGAGAAGGAAAGAAGAAAAACACACAGACACAAACGTACACATACATACACAGAATAAACAAAAGGTCTGGATAAAGCTATGCAACATGTATTAGTCCCTGGGGAATGATTAATGACTTGGAAAGGAAGGAAGGAGAGCAACTACCAAGAAGATGACCAGTCCAAATAACACACAAGTTCTAAATTGAATAGTAAGTTGTGTACATAAGGTTCAAAAAGTAAAGCAAGGCCAGTCAGGGGATAAGACCACATTCTCTCCGCAGTAAGAAGTGGTCGGAGCAGTGACATTTGGCAATTTCAGCATTTCCAGAGAACACACCAAACGATTCACAGAATACAATGAAATGCAGAGGCCACAGGCAGGTTCCTCCTCTATCCTGTCTAGATACTGATTACTCTCAAAGTCCCACATTCATGGTAGACCTAAAGATATCCCAGCTCCTTCTTTTCTTTCATTAACTTTATCACCTATTGATCTTTGAAGAGGAAGAGACTCGGTTCCTTAACTTTTTGCACTCGGATGTCGAGTGTGACTCGACACAGTTAGCATTAAATCCCGAGTAGAAGAAAAAAGCGAGTGCAAAGGGTTAAGAGTAGATAGCTATAGGAGACTGCCAGTCTCTGCAGTTCAGCTTAGAGGCCTAACCAGATTTTGTCCCTAATGGGAGTGGCATCTAAAGAGGCCCAACAGTGAAAGATCCCCACTCATTCTTTGCCCCTCTCCTCCTACACATTGACTCAGGATTGCCTTCTTGTATTCCCAGCAGATGCATGGTCTGAACTAAAAAAAAAAGTAGGTCACAGAGGAGGAGCTGACATAGTTGGGTTGAATTCTATGGTCAGGCCTCTTCTGCTGACTCCACATGGGATCACTCATAAATGAACTTTGCAGAGAGAACCCATGAACTCTTCAGCATACTTATTTATGCCCTTATCATCTTTGCCATCTCAGAGAACAAGGCAACCTACACATGAATTTTTTTATTTATAACAATACAGCATAATTCAAGGATGAGATAATTAAGGTCTTGTTAAGAGAGCCAATATTAGAAACAAAAAGTAGGGATGCTTGTGAATGTTATTTTGGAAAATACTCCGGACTTGGTGAATGATGAGATAAAGATCAGGAAGCCAAGATGCCTCTGTGATTACTATCCTGGGTGAGTGAAGTGAAGTCTGGTACCACTACAGAAAACTAAAAAGCTAAAAAGGGTATCTAGTTTAGAGAATAAAGAAAAATTTGGTGTTAAACAGAATCTAAGGCAAGATCTTATGACTCTTAAAGGCATGGACTTAGAATTCAAGCAAGTTTACTTTAAAAAGTATTAAGAGCGCTAACTGGTTTGGCTCAGTGGATAGAGCGTCGGCCTTTGGACTGAAGGGTCCCAGGTTCGATTCCAGTCGAGGGCATGTACCTTGGTTGTGGCCACATCGCCAGTGTGAGGTGTGCAGGAGGCAGCTGATCGATGTTTCTCTCTCACTGATGTTTTTAACTCTCTATCCCTCTCTCTTCCTCTCTGTAAAAAATCAATAAAATATATTTAGGAAAAAAAAGTATTAAGAGCTGGAGATATACATTTGAGAGCAATTCTACAAGCATAAATCCTTCAGAGAGGAAGGACAGAAAAAGAAAACGAAGAGAAAATAAGAGGATAAAAGACTGAGTACCTTGGGGAAGACCCAAGTAGAAGTAGAAAACAGCAGGAAAAAGAACAGTTTTTGAGGAAATGGAGAATGTTTAAGGCGACAGGAGATAACAAAGGTCCCAGGGCTTCTAAAATCAACAGAACAAGTTCTGTTTCAGAAAATCAATAGTGTAAATAATAATGCTGCTAATTACTTATAATTCTTGTAACAGCCCTTCTGGGCATTAGCTACATTTTATTGATAGGGAAACTTGGAAAGAGAGCTTAATTTTTCCAAGGTTAATAATAACATAGCTAGTATAGTAAGTAACAGGAGCCAAAAGTAGAACCCAAATCTGATTTAAAACAAATGTTCTTCCACTAGCCCAGAGACCTTAATTAGGGTGGGGGGAAGGGGGGAGGCAGGAAATCACAGCCTACTTCCTATGGATAAACCAAGGCAGCACAAGCTTAGAGTAAATAAGACAATACAGGGTTTCAAATGAAATACAGAGTAAAAAAGAAGTAACACATATAGCCACTCATTTCTAAATGAGTGAAAGGATTAGAAAAGCAGAATGGTACATGAGCAGAGCAACATATCAAAATGCTTTTTAAGATGGGGAAGCATTAAAGGCAGATGGGAAAGATCAAGGATAGGGAGAGAAAAACAAAGATGCAGGGGGCAGATGTACAAATTGGCTTTAAAGAGCAAGTACTTTCTGTAAGATGAGATTCCACATCTTATGAGAGGACCAGGAAGAGGTGAATTATCCTTTGTGAATAGGAAATAGTTGGCTGGATGAAGTCTTGAGGACAAACTAGTATGATAAATGTTTCAAAGTTGAATTAAAATAACCTAGTTGAAGATTACAAGGATTTGTAGAGGTAATAGGATTTTCTTTTTTTCTTAGTGATCTGAGGGACAGATATTCTGGGAACCTGGATTCAGAGTGAGGATAAAGACTGATAGAATCAAGAAGGGAAGTCAAGTTACTGTTAACAAGTTGAAGTAGATCATTAACATGGATGTTGAATTCACTTAAGATGGTAACAAAAGGTCGGCATGGAAAAGAAGTCTTCAAAGAATATGAAATCCATCCTGAGAGGCACTGATTATTTGGAAAAGGTAATAAAGTCTTGTGACACACAGACTGATGAGTAGAGAGATAAGGTGGTCAATTAAGATTGAAGAGTAAGAAACAACTAATTCCTTTTAGCCTCATAGAGCTCTTAAAATGACAAGACTGTACACTCTTGATATGAGAGAAGCATTTTAAGGAGAAAAAATATGTCAAAACCTTCAAAAGGCAGAAATATGTTCACAACAGAAAATGAAAATGGGGAGAGAACCAGATTCATCTGGATGGGAGCAGGTCACAAAGGAAGCTTTAGGCAAGGGGAGGAGGAGTAATAGTTACACAAGGGACAGGAACAAGAAAGGTGGTTAGTGCCAGGAATGGTAGATGAGATTCACAAACCAGACAACACTGGAGTCAAGTTCATAGAGGTGGTAGTGGGGACTGAAGCAGGAGAACCTTAGGACACAGGACATAAACATTATAAAAATATAGCAAGTATAATACATTTGAATAGAAAACGTTCTCAAAGTTAGTAAGTGCCTTTATGGTGTTTCCTGGCCACATATCTCTATTAGTAACTTCCACCAATTTCTATTCAATGACAGTTTATTCTAAAGAAAACCATAATACAGCAACAAGTCCAGACAAGACTTAACAGTACTGCTGAACAGAGTTGATATGTTGTTACAGGGGGATTAACTGAACTATTTACAGATGGGTAGTGATTACCTTCCTTCATTGTCTTGAACCCATCTGTTCAATCTTTCTGATAAACAAAACCATTAATTTTTTAAAAAATGCAAAAACAAGTGTAGAATACAAGAAAATGATATACTGATTTATAAATAACATGCACAGACACACAAACTACCAGTACAGCTAAGATTATTCAAAGTACCTACATCAACCAGGAGATCTGGGTCTATGCTAAACTGTCTTCCAGACAGCATGGCTTGAAAGTCCTCTAAACTGCAATCAATACTGTCAAGATAATCCAACAGCTCAACCCTAAGGAAAAAGATTAAAAAAAAGAAATCAATTAGATTTTCCTGTTTTTATGTTTAAATTATATTGCAATCTAGCAAGGCAAAACATTTCCAGCAACTTTGGAATCCTTATCAATTCTTATCTTAGAGGTCCTATTCAGTATTTGGGATTCCTAAAAATTTGGTTAACCAAGAACTCACAGCACTTTTACATAAAACTTCAGTGTTTACAGAAAAAAAGATTTTGCAAAAACAGTCTGATTTCTTTCTTTCCTCTATATTATAAATTATTAAATGTTTAACCTCTTATTACTGGTCATTGCTACTAATTTCTATGTGTTTTTTAATGTTAAAAATAAGTCCCTTAATAGAGATATGTTATTCCATCACCCTGATATAAACACAAATACAATCACATATATTTTATGGACATTCAAAACAAATATTTCATTAAGAAAATCTGAGGAACTCCCAAGAAAATCCCAAGACTGCTCTTGGAATGATTAATTCCTTCTCAAAACAGCATTTGTGGAGGAGCTCAGCTCTGACCAAAACACAGAAAGGTAGACTACATGGGTTCATAATGTGAAAGGAAGGTCAATCAAAGAGAAATAGACTATATGAAGTAAACAAAGAAAGAAAATAAATTTAGACAACATCTAAATGAACACTCACTTTCCCAAAAGATTGATGTTATCATTTAAAATGGAATCCATCATGGTAACAGGATCATCTGCAGTCAGACTGGAGGAGCCATTTAGCTGGATGGCACTAGACATGAGAGGACTAGTACCATCACTGCCTGAACTTAGGGATTCTCTGGCTGGCTCATTCTGATCTCCACTCTGAATGACTGGTGCATATTCATCTTCATTGTCATCTTCAACAATGACAATATCAGGGTACTGGCTACAGCTATATCAGCAATAGGAGAAAGAACCAATTACAGACCAATTCAATAAATTAATTCTAACCATTCATTTTCCTTGGGAATTCTCTCCCCAAACCACTTATCAAAGGCTTAAATTTCTTGGGGGAGTATCTTGATCACAAATATTGATAGTTCATACGATATAAGACCACAAAGAATCAATTAAAGCTGCTTAGCTACAAAATTTAAAAAATCAGAATTCTCATTAGTTTTTTGTTGAGTCTTTTTGCTTGGAGGTGGGGTGGGGAGGGATATCTGGTTAAATAATTCAGCTTAATTTTTCAGTTTAATAACCCAAACATGAGTCAGATATTAGTTCATCAGAGAATAAAGTGGTTTTGGATTTAGCTCTTTGGTAAGAAAAGCAACTATTTTCATAAATGTTATTTCACAATCTCCTTACTTGGAGGGATCAGATATAATATCTTCATTAGTTTCTGGAATAACTGGGATATTTTCTTCATCTGCATTATCATCAGTAACATCATAAATGATGATGTCATCTGAAATCCGCTCCCTTGGTTTTAAACCTTCAGTCCTACTGTGTGGAACCTAAACAATCAGGGAGAAAAAAATACATAAAAAAATGAAATTGTATTAACTCCAAAACATTATTTAAAAATGCTAATTGAGAACCTACTATTTACTAAATGTTGACAATACAACAGTAAGCAAAACAGATATATTCTCTGCTCTTCTTGGACTTAAACACTAATTAGTATTAGTAGTGCAGAGGTATAAGGTATATTCTGTGCATTCTACTTAACTATTTTTTTAAAAAAGGACCTTGAAGATGGCATGCCTCAAAATGCTTGTATAAGAAAGAGCTTCAAATTTTGAAGTATATTTCTATACCCCAAAGCGAAAAAGTCAGGATTTCACCAGAAATTTTCAAGCATAAACCAGAAGGGCACTGTGCTATTTCAACTCAAGATACTCTGTTTGATACATATTTTATTCTTACTCATTAAATGGTTTCAAAATAGAAAAACAAAACCAAAAAACTTCAACTATTACACAGTTAAATAACAGCCTGGCATTTTAGTAATGATTATTTTTAAAAATAAGCTACAGTCAAACCATAGGTACATTAACAAAAAAGCATTCAATTCTTTAAAGCAAACTGAAGTCATTATAATGAAAAAAATCTATCAATTTTAACACTAGAAAGTATAGAGGCAGAAGATATAAAATCTTTAAAAATATATAAATCTAGTTAAAATAAAAATCTCAAACAATCTTCAATCCTAAAAACAAAGTATTAGGTATTCTTGATTAGAAACAGTAGTGGGAAGAGGAACCAGATGTTAGGTTAACTCTGATTTTTCTGAGAACAAAAATCTTGAAAGTTTAATGATAAATGTCTAGCAGTATTTAAAATTCTAAGATTTGAAAGTAACAATGGTAACCAGATACTAAAGAAGTCTGGACCCTGGACTGGACTAATTTTCCATTGGATGTAAGTTTGACAAATTATCCAGAGAGCCTATGACAAAAATAAAGGTAAACAAAAATATTTTTTAAAAATATGTTTTTATTGATTTTTAGAGAGGAAAGGAGGGGTGAAGACAGAAACATTAACGGGTTGCCTCCCGCATGCCTCCCCCTGGAGAGAGCCCGCAATCCAGGCATCGGGGAATTGAACCAATGAACTCTTGGTGCATGGGCCAACGCTCAATCCACTGAGCCATGCTGGTCAGGAAACAAAAACACTCTTTAAACTTGCTATAGTAAAAAAGTCTAGTCTGTGAACATTTATGATAAAAGTTGGAAATAACTTTAACCAATGGATGAAGGTGTAATTATATTATCATAATATTCAATTAATATATAGTAATTAAGATTAAATAATTCTCGATTTAATAAATCTCAAAACCAAGACCAAGTGAAAAAAGCCACAAGGCAAAATGATATGTACAAAATGATATCATTTGTATGAAGTTTAGATATCCTATATAGTAAAAGGTTAATATGCAAATAGACCAAATGGCAGAACAACCGGTCGCTATGACGTGAGCTGACCACCAGGAGGCGTGTGTGGAACATGGCAGGTGTTGGCTGTGGCGGGATGGTGGAGCAAGTGAGCAGGGACGCCAGACCAAGGCCTCTGGTGGTTACTGAAAATTCTTTGCTCCCGCGTGTTGTGGTCCCGTCTTGTGCTCACACCCACTGCCAGTGCCAGCCCCGCTTGCACCCGCAACCGGCGCCAGAGCCGCCACTTGCAACCACTGCCAGTGCCCGGTGCCAGTCCCAATCACTCGGCACCATCGGTGGGTGCAAGCAGAAGCTGCCAGCCCTGATTGCCACTGAGGGCTTCTCCACCTCCCCCTATTTCTGAGGGGCGATCGGGGCAGCAGCTGCCGCTCGCACCCGCTGACAGCGCCGGCCCCACTTGCACCTGCTGCTGGCGCTGGCCCCAATCACTCCGCACTGTCAGCGGGTGCAAGCGGGGCCAGCGCGTGGGAGTGGCGGCGGTGGGAATGGGGCTGCTGGCAGACAGGGGACCAGGGGCTGCGGCGTGAGGGGCTGGGTGGGGACACGAAGGATGGGCCGAGACCTGCCACTGGGCATACCGCAGTCTCATGGCCCACAGTTCCTTTCAAGGTGCACGAATTCGTGCACTGGGCCCCTGGTATATAAATAACAACAAATATTATTTATGGATTCACAAATATAAAATGACTATGGAAATAATAAATACTAATTCAAAACCGATTATTTCTAGGTGACGTGAGACTGGATAGGGGGAAAGAAGCAAACTTGGGAACAGACAACTGAGACAACTATATTTATAATGGTTTAGCTCTTAAAATAATCTAATGCAAATAGAAAAAGTCATGATTTAATAAAGCTAGAGGATGAGCACTTAGATTATTACTCAATAAACTTCTATGAATGCATGAAATATTACTATTAATAAAAATTAGTTTGAGACAATGAATATAAAAGTTAAAAAAATTACTTTATGATGGTGATTATCAGCTGGTTCTTTGACTATGTGCTGAAACAGATTCTTCTTTTGGGCTCCATTAGTGTTCAGAAGTAGAGGCCTGAAAATCAAAAGATATCTATGAAATTCACTGAAGCAAACATACAAGGAATTTAAACTGCTTCTACTACAAATATACTCATGGTAATAATGAATAGTATGGATAAAATAAATTTTAGTAAGGATACAAAAGAAACTCTTAAAAATGATTATATCTTAGAAATAGAAACTGGGGGATCAGTGTGCCTAAAACTTATTTCTTCATTCATTTTTACTACTTTTGCTATAATAAATGTAATCAACTACTCTCTCCAGATATATTTCATTGCTCACTGAAGTATATAATTCTTTTTTTTTCCTTTTTTTTTTAATTTTATCATTTAAAGTATTACAAATAGTAGTACAAATGTCTCCCTTTTTCCCCATTGACCTTCCCCCGCTCCCCTATCCCCCAGCATATTCCCCCCCTCCCCCCGGTGTCTTGTGTCCATTGGTTATCCTTATATGCATGCATACAAGTCCTATGGTTGATCTCTTACCTACCCCCACCACCCTCCCCTGCCTTCCTGCTGTAGTTTGACAGTCTGTTCGATGCTTCTTTGCCTCTGTATCTTTTTTTGTTCATCGGTTTATAATGTTCTTTATATTCCACAAATGAGTGAGATAATGTGATATTTATCTTTCACTGACTGGCTTATTTTGCTTAGCATAATGCTCTCCAGTTCCATCCATGCTGTTGCAAATGGTAAGAATTCCTTTTTTACAGCAGTGTAGTATTCCATTGCGTAGATGTACCAGTTTTCTAATCCACTCGTCAGTTGGTGGGCACTTAGGCTGTTTCCAAATCTTAGCTCTTGTAAATTGTGCTGCTATGAACATAGGGGTGCATATATCCTTTCTGATTGGTGTTTGTTTTCTTGGGATATTATTCCTAGAAGTGGGATTACTGGGTCAAATGGCATGTTCCATTTTTAATTTTTTGAGTAAATGCCATACAGTTTTCCACTGGCTGCACCAATCTGCATTCCCACCAGCAGTGAAGGAGGGTTCCTTTTCTCCACATCCTGTCTAGCACTTGTTGTTTGTTGACTTGTTGATGATAGCCATTCTGGCATGTGTGAGATGGTACCTCATTGTTGTTTTGATTTGCATCTCTCAGATGATTAGTGACTTTGAGCATGTTTTCATATGTCTCTTGGCTTTCTGTATGTCCTCTTTCAAAAAGTGTCTATTTAGGTCCTTTGCCCATTTTTTTATTGCGTTGTTTATCTTCCTTTTGTTAAGTTATACGAGTTCCCTGTAAATGTTGGACATTAAACCCTTATTGGAGATAACATTGCAAATATATTCTCCCATGCAGTGGGTTTTCTTGTTGTTTTGTTGATGGTTTCTTTTGCTGTGCGGAAGCTTTTTATTTTGATGTAGTCCCATTTGTTTATTTTCTCCTTAGTTTCCATTGCCCTAGGAGCTCTATTGGTAAAGATACTGCTAAGACAAATATCTGCTATTTTGCTGCCTATGGCTTCTTCTAAGATTTTTAAAGTTTCCCATCTTACATTTAAGTCCTTTATCCATTTTGAGTTTATTTTTGTGTATGGGGTAAGTTGGTGGTCTAGTTTTAAGAACAGTGCTTACATGGTAAAAAATAAATAGGTAATAACATAAGAACTAGTTAGTGGAAGTAGATTAATTAAGGCCACTGCATAAGCTGTGAGCATAACCAAGCTTTGCTAAAATCTTAGCCTTACAAGATAATCTTTTTCTTCTTCCAAATATTCCTTTGTCTACTATTGTTCTTATGTATTAGTTGTAACAATGGTAGTAACTGACAATTATAGGTATCACAATCCATGGTTGACATCAGTCTTTTAAAGACCTTATGAGTAGATTAAACATATGATCAAGTAAAAAAGGTTTATTTTCTTTTTTAAAGACATGGCCTTTTTAAAAAAATTTCACTCAGGTTTCCTAAAGATACATTAAATTGCTAATGTAATAAGATGCAGATTCTTTATTAACTGTATGTACCTGTAAAGTGATCATTTAGGCTATCCTTATCTTTCAAAAACATGAGCAGGATGACAGCACGAGGAAGTAACATACTCTTGAAATCTGAGTGTAATTTAACAAGGGAGGACTGTTCATCCAGGAAAACAGGCGTACACTCAGCAAATGTAGGCCATTCATGGTTAAACACTAAAATTTTTGGTTGTCCATGTGTAGGTCAAAATGTTTTATCATAAAATCTTACCTTTTACGTTTCAAACTCACAAGCTGGTTATTCTGAACCAATGTAACAATAAATTGGACAATCTAAAAGGAAAATATAAATATAAATTTTTTCCATCATAGACTCCTAGTTCTTTAGTCCACATTACACGTCTTACAAAATTAATTCAAATATTGCATGTCCTCTATTCCAAGTCACATAATTTCTCCTATATTAACACATTTGAAATTTGGATGCATCTTAAAATTGGTATAGAAGAATAACCTGTGGTAAAGATGCTACTACCTAGGATAGAGATGCCTAACACACCCATCCACTTACATATCCAATATTCAGTTCAGTTGTTTTGGTGATACTTACAAGCATGCCTGAATACAGATCCCAACTTTTAAAATTCTTTCAAGAATATTATGATGCAAAAATCCAACAAAAACTGGTGTTTGACAGGCAACATTTTTCTTATACCAGGTAATATAATTAGAGATAAAAAAAATTGTTAACTCTTTGCCACTAAATTGCTTACTCAAAAGAAAAATAGACCATAAAATTTTCAAGTTAGGAAGTTTATTGGCTGATTCTAGAAAAATTGTTGAGGCACTAAGTATCTATCAAAGCTTCCTGCTGACAATCAAGAGAAGCTGATTTAATCTTCAAAGTGTGATTAAATTTAGAAGAAAACTATTAAACAGAGAAAGATATGCCACATTCCTTCATACTTTATGACAGTATTTCTTAATGGAGCAGAAGCACTGCATGCAAATTCTTAGCCCAACTCTAGAATTGCTGAAATTTGAAATTCTGAGGAGAGGGCCCAGCAATATGTATGTTTAGCAAGCCCTCCAGATGGTACTAATGTGAATGAGAACCATATATGATATGGTATGCCTTGAAATTATACTGTAACTTCCTAAAGGAGCTAAAAAAGTGAGTATCAGATGGAGAATGAAAAACAGTATAGAGGCTATGAATAAAGAAAAAAGGGATTGGGGGACAATATGGACTCTGTGCAGAAAAGTTTCTTGTAAGCTTTGTGAAATGTAATTTCATGATTAAAATAAAAAATTGTCAAATAGAAAAACCTATTGTATAGCTTTAATATTGTGTTCTCCCCCAAAGAAGTTACTAAATAGTTTGCCTTACTGTAGGGAGAGGCTATAGGGTTAAGCTTCAGACTGACCTGTTGGCAAAGCCACAAACAAGTCCCAGCTTGGAGGGCACAGCCCTCTTAGCATAATTAAGCTTGACCTTATGGCATCTCTAGATCTTTCCTGGGTAGCTAATGGGCTGTGGGAGGTGCAGCAAGTGCTGCCAAAACAAGTGAAACTCACAAGAACATTGTAACTATGGTGAGCACTACCTTGTTTACCTCTGACTATAAAATAAAGGCTCAGCTTGCCATCTGGATCTTTTCTCTGTGGCCTCAGCCAGGCACAGGAAGATCCACCTAGTCCCAGCTTATTCTCTTTGTCTTTTCTACATCCTTCGCTGCCCTCCCTCAGGCTTGCCGAACCCTTGCCTGTGCTGGCACTGCACACCTTACAAAGCAGTATGAGCTTTTTCATGGAAAAGAAATATAAACATTTCATTTTATTTTTAATAATTTATTAAATTTATTGGGGTGACAGTGGTTAATAAAATTATATAGGTTTCAGGGGTACAATTCTATAATACATCAGCTGTACTACTATATTGTGTGTTCACCACCCCAAGTCAAGTTTCCTTCCACCACCATAGCTAACCCTTCTTTCCCTTGGTAATCTTCATATAGTTGTCTGTCTATGGGGGTTTGTTTTTTTCCTTATTTTCTTTTTTCTTCTTTTCCTTAATCACTTCAAAATATAAGCTTTTAAACTGAAGAGTCAGACAACATTAGAGTATATGAAAAGGTTAGCCACTATATTGCTTACTCAAAAGAAAATGCTGAGGGCTGACAAAAATACATTTATGCTTAAAGATATCTTTAAAATCATTCAACTTCAATTATTTTTTTTATTTATAAAAAAGTGTTAGGGGAAAATTCTAGAAACATTAGTAATTGAATTTATGAGAACATGAATCACTGGCTAAATTTCTTCTGAAATTTGTTCTACATCTCAGTTCTTTTTACACTTCCGCCATCCCACTGCACATGTGGTACATGTTAGATGCCTCATCTTCTTTATAACCGGAATAAGATGAGGCATCTAACATATACCACATCTGACTTCTGCAACTGACAAGTTACATACACTATTTTCAATTAATCTAAGGCCAAGAGTAAATTGCAGAATTAAAAACCAATTCCAGGAATAGAGAAAAAATGAGTATATAAAGTCCCTAACCCCTAACAAAACACATATTCAAACTCAAATCTGAGCAGATAGAATGTTAGCTTTCATGAAAAATTGAAATGTTATATAAATATTTTACAAACTAGTCTTGCCATTAGGGGGGAAAAAACAACAAATTACAGAATATTGTAAGTTAATATTTAAGCAAAATATTGTTTTCTGAAAAATGAGGAACAGATTTTTAAAATAAAGTAACAGGTTAAGGTACATTATCGTTTAAAATCAGGTATTCTTAACAGGACTGCGTGTTGAAATTAGCTATGGAAAGTTTTGAAAATATATGTAACTTGGGACTCAGAATTAAATTTTATATTCAAACTTCACTTGCATGATAATTTTTTTTTTTTTAAAGCTATTTTGACTATAGGCCAAAGGTTGCAACTACCATTCATCTCTTTTCTAAGCCTGTTCCACTAGATTCAAATCCTGTCAGTCATAATGCTATTTTTAGCTAAAGACCTCTGAGCATGGACAAGCTGAAGCGCTCCGACTATGCCCCCCCCCCCCAAAGAAAACCCTGTTGTTTAAACTTAGAGTCCAATTTACTCACGAGCAAAAAATAGCTACCTTAATTACTTTTATGTTTCACCTCTTATTATATGAATAGATTAAATCACAAGGAAACAATGCAACAAAGGGATTCTCAGTTCCTCCAGCAATTTTCAGCTCAAATACTAAAATATAGAATTTATTTTACAACATTATATTAACTGCTTTTCTGCAAAGACTAATAATGACATACATTCATAACTCATTTTTTTTGAACTCATAATTTGGTCAACCGATTTGAAAATATTGTTTATCTTCTAACCTGTATCTATGCCTTTTAGAGTAAAAAAATAGTAAAAACAAATGAACAGAGTCCCCACATAATAAGGCTTTGTTTTTAATAGTAAAAACTGTGTAAGAAATTGGCAATGTATTAATTATGCATCTAAGAATAAAATATTTTAAAGTTGTTCTATCAGGCAAAAGGATCTTTATTAAAAGTTAATGACATATTAACTGGGAGTAAGAAATTACTATATTTTTATTAAAAATAATATTAACATTTGGCCTAATTTGTTTGATTTCATAATTTTACTTCTAACTGTGCACCTTATAAGAAACTAAAATCAACCACGGACTATTCAATAAAGTATTCTTTGGGTCACAAATGGTGCTTATTAAAACATGCAATTAAGATCATGAGGGAAAAAGCTTACCTTTCGAATAACTTGTTGCTGTTGTGCATGTTTTGCTCGTAATTCTGATACCTCCTTCCAAAGGGACTCATTCTCACTATGTTATCATTTATTTAAAAACAAAAACAAAAAAATAAAAATTCAGTCAGAAAGCCAGATCCTAATATATTTAATTAAGCATAACAGAGAATACCACAGATATAAAGAACTAGCTGATGGTTGCTAAAGGGGGGGGGGGGGAGGGGTTAAAGACATGGGAATAACAAATTTTTAAAAATTAAAAATAAAGATAAAAAATACCAGAGAATTTAAGTAGTTATTATTATATATTTTTATGAGCCAGAAAATCTTTGGTTCAATTATAAAGATGACAACTATCTTGACACAAATCTAGAATCATTCCTTCATAACTGTAGTAGCTTCTACTCATGACACTATATTCACAAAAACTTAAGGCTCATGCCTCCATCCATAGAGTAGTAGGCAATTTATTCCTCTGACAATCTGGTTCATTATTTCTTGCTTAATCTAACCTTTCAACTATGGCTACCAAGTGAATTCAGTACTTGTGCTTAGGAAACATTTCTTAAAGGGAAGTGATATTTACCTAGCACTTAATATGCTCCAGGCACTGTGATAAACATTTTATATGTACTAATCATTTCAAGTTCCCTCAAATCCATCAGGAAGGGAATTATTATCTCTATTTTATAAATTAGGACACTGAGACTCAGAGAATTGAGAAGACTTGCCCAAGATCACACAGATAATTTGCTAAGGGTTAAAGATGAACTAAAGTCTATCAGATTCTAAAACTGTCTATCTTAAGATCTGTCTCAAAAACAAGTATATGAAAACACTAGAAAATATTTGTCTTTGAAAAGCATATTCAAATATATGACAAATCAATTAACTGGACCAGGAGTAATACTTTCTTTTCCTTCATTCAACATTTATTGAAATTACATTATTATTGAATGTTAGCAGCAATGATAATGCTGAGAAGACATAAAAGATAATCCACCTATTACATGTTTAATATTCATTCTTTTGTTAATTTCCACAAAAGCCATCTTCCTCAATCCAAACTATTACAAAAAGAACTATATTTACAAATGGGGGGTATTGAAAATGAGACTTTCTTACAAAAAAAAATACTGTACTTTTTCTGACTTGTGTCCTTTCCCCCCTATTTTTTATGTCCTACTTTTTCCTAAGAGATAGGTCACACAGAAAAGTCTTTTAAAAGAAAGAATAGGTAGCACATGTAGTACTTTGTGTGCCCTCATGTGTGTGATCATATAAAAGCTAACCTCCCCTGGCTGGTATGGCTCAGTTGGTTGAGTGCCGTCCTGTGAACCATGAGATCACCAGTTCCATTCCTGGTCAGGGCACATGCCTAGGTTGCAGGTTCAGTCTGAAGTTCCATGCGGGAGGCAACCAACTGATGTCTCTCTCTCACTCTCTCTCTCTCTTTCTCCCTCCCTCCCTTCCTCTCTAAAATTAATAAAGATATATTTTTAAAAAAAGAAAAGAAAAAAAGCTAACCTATGTAGAATCCTATTTCCTACACTAATTTCAAGATCTACTCTTTCATCAAATAAGGCATGTGCATAATATTGTTTCAAAAGCTCAGGTTTTTATATTCTTTCGACCACCATCATGAAGATCCAATATTGGGGTAAAGTTTATGGCTATACATTAAAAATAAAGGGAACCAATATTTACAGAAAAATTATCTTTGACCTTGGCTTCAACATAATCTAAAAGTACTTAAAGCACTAACCTCCAATTCCCAACACACAACAAACACACCAACCCCATAACAGAATTATATTTGGAAATAATACTTTACCTTTTTAACTCAGAAAGCCTGGACTCAATAGTCTCTTGTTTTATTTGAACCTTCTGAGCACTACTTATAATTTTTGTTAAATCTTCCTGACGAATTTTATTTTCTTCTGGTTTTGAAGATGAAACCTTTCAAAAAGCATATTTAGCATGTCAAACAAATGCCATGACTGTAATTCAAAGCTTCCTTATTAAAGAGGATCTTATAGCATGTTCAGGAAGTAATCCAGTTCCAAAAAGACCTGGGTAAGATTCTAGGGAGAGAATACACTTCATAGCTCAGAGAGAGGATAAGGAATAATCAGTCTATTTTTTTTAAATGTGGGTAAGTTTCCAGTTTCCACAAACAGGAACACCTTAAGGGCTTTTTTCCCCCCCTTCATTTCATTCTGTCAAACTCCCTGTAATTTCCCCAAGCCTCTTTATTATCACATTCCATGTCTAATTAAATTTATGCAGTAATAGCTTCTTGTTAGGCCATTTTCTTTCATGGCCCACTGCCCTTTTACCTCTCTACCCTCCCACCCCCATTTTCTGGATTTGGTAAGATATTTTATTTCAGTAAAAAATTCATTTAAAAATGTACTGTTAAATGCCTACTATATACAAGAGACTTATTCTGGGCATTCGAATTCAGCAGTGAACTACATAAAAAACCCTCCACGGAATTTATATTCTAGTAGAAGCTTACATTTTTTTAAGCTAAATTAAAAGGAGTGAGCTATCCCAATCTGAATGACTCCTCATCCTCAGTCAGCATGCAAACATTTTCCTTCCCTTTTAAGGTGTTTGAGCACTCAGTATAATTCAGCACCAGGGGAAAAAAAAATAGTGGGAAATAATTAAAACTTTATTAGTCTAAGTCATCCTAACAAAGAACACCAATGTATTTCTATACATGCTCAAATTCAACACTGATATAAGTCTCAGCCAAGTATACAACATTGTAATGCCCTAATTAAATCATGTTAACAATACCCCACCTTCCTTTTAATGTTCTCCAACAAGTCATCCTGGCCTTGTTTGAAGTAAGGATGCTGAAATTCAACAGGACCATCTCGTTCCTGCTTTACAATTCCAGAGTCAATATGTACTACTTTACGGAAACCATCTGAAAAAGATTCAAAATTCAGATGACTAAAACAGAGAAGTCAAAATTTAATAGTGCTTCTATACAGTATATTTCCTCTTTATCATTCTAATAGGAAAAAACTGTTTAATCAGTGGCTGATGACAGTACTCCAAATAAACTGCTACCATACTCACACATATTCAGTTGCCTCACAAAGCTTGCCATGTTATTGTGCTTGAAGTATTTGGGAAGTATTTCTTTTGCAAACCTTTGTTCATCCAAAACCAGAAAACTTTGACCATTCTGAAAAAAATGAAAACGTCAAATAGTTAAGGTCCTCTGACATGAGATTGTATATAAGAACCCCCAAACCAGGCAATTCTTTTATGATAACTTCAGACCAACAATTTATAACTGTTAATGGCAACAGAAACAAACTCCAATTAAGTGCCAAAATGCAATTAAGCTTTTGATGCCACTTCAAAAGCTCAGGCCCAGCCAGTGTGGCTCAGTGGTTGAGCATAGACCTATGAACCAGGAGATCACAATTTCTGGTCAGGACATATGCCCAAGTTGTGGGCTCGATCCCCAGTGTGGGGTGTGCGCAGGATGCAGCTGATCAGTGATTCTCTCTCATCATTGATGTTTCTATCTCTCCCTCTCCCTTCCTCTCTGAAACAAAAAACAAGTAAAAAAAAGCTCAGGAGTACGTCTCAAACCAAAACCTGCATCATGCTCTATAGTGAAATATTAGAAAAATTCCTATTAAATCATAAGAAAAATAAATACAATATTTACATAGCATAATTATTTAATATTGTTTTAAAGCTAACAAAATTAGACAAAAATAAGATAAAATTTGAGAAAAGTACTATCATTTTTGTAAGCATAATTGTATCTTTGTACCAACTGAAAAACTACATGAGACTTTAGTAAAGTACCTGGTTACTAATTAATACTTAAATTCACTAGTGTTCTTTCATACCAAAAAAATAAACAACTTGAAACGTACTAGAATACAATAATCAAAACAGCATGGTACTAGCACAAAGACAGACAGACCAAAAGAATAGAATAGAGAGCCCAGAAATAAATTCTCGCATATACAGCCAAAAAGGGTTTTTATAAGGGTGCCAAGACCATTTAATAAGGAAAGGACAGTCTTTTTAACAAATGATGTTGGGAAAACTGGGTACTAACATGCAAAAGAATGAAGTCTGAACCCTTATCTTACATCATATACAAAAATTAACTCAAGTGGATGAAAGACCTACATTTATAAAAATTTTAGAAGAAACCATAAAGAGAGGCTTCATGACACTGGATTTGGCAGTGATTTCTTGGATAACACCAAAGCACTGGCAACAAAAGCAAAAATAAATAAATGGAGCTACCTCAGAATAAACACTTTTGTGTAAAAAACACTATCAAGTGTGTGGAAAGGAAACCCACAGAATCAAAGATAATATTTGGAAATTTTACAAGGAGTTAATATCCCCAATACAAAAAGAAACCTGACAACTCAACAATGGCAAAACCAACCAACCTGATTAGAAATGGGCAAAGGACTTGAATAGATATTTTTCCAAAGAAGATATACAAATGGCAATAAACACATGAAGAGATGCCTAACATCACTAATCATTAAGGAAATGAAAACCAAAACCACAATATACTACTTCATAGTCATTAGAATGGCTATTATTAAAACACACACATGAGAGGAAGGGCACAGAAAATAAGTGTTGGTAAGTATTTAGAGAAATTGGAATGCTTGTGCATTGTTGGTGAAAATGAAATTAGAGCAGTCATTGTGGAAAACAGTAGGGTGGTTCCTCAAAAATTAAACACAGAATTAACCATGCAATTCCCTTTCTATGTATATACCCAAAAGAGGTGAGATCAGGGACTTAAAAGGTTATTTGTATACCCATATTCATAGCTGCATTATTTACAGTAGACAAAAAGTGGAAGCAATCCAAATGTCCATTGGCAGGTAAATGGATAAAGAAAATGTGATACACACACACACACACACACACACACACACACACACACACACACACGAATATTATTTAGCCTTAAAGAGAAACTGAGACATGCTACAACGTATATAAACCTTGAAGACATTATGCTAAGTAAAATAAACTAGCCACAAAGGGACAAATAATGTATGATTCCACTTAGATGAGTTAAGAATAGTCAAATTAATAGATACAGTAGTTAGTAAGCTAGGAGAAAGGAGGGAATTGAAAGTTATTGTCTATTGAGTATGAAGTTTTAGTTTGGGAAGATGAAAAACATTCTGGACATGGATGGTAGTGATGGCTGCATAACAATATGAATGTACTTAATGGCACTGAACTATATACCTAAAAATGGTTAAAATGGAAGCCCTGGCCGGGTGGCTCGGTTGGTTGGAGAATGGTCCCATATACCAAAAGGTTACAAGTTCAATTCCCGCTCAAGGTATGTATACCTAGGTTGTGGGTGTGATCCCTGAATGGGGTGTGTATGGGAAACAACTGGCAACCAATTGATGTTTCTCTCACATGGATGTCTGTCTGTCACTCTGTCTCTCTCTCCCCCTCAAAAATCAATAAAAACATATCCTTGGATAAGGATTTAAAAAATGATTAATTTATGTTATGTATATTTTATCACAACCACAACAATTAAAACTTAAATGGAATAGAAGATTCCAATAACAGAAAAGTTTCTAAAAATAAAATTTAAAAATATACAAGACCTTTCATAAAATATTAAACTACTGAGAAACGAATACACGGTTGTAAGACGGTTAATTCTGCCTAAATTAACCAATACATTAAATTCTCTCTCAGGTGAAAAAAATACACAAAAACGATTTTTGGAGGCAAGGTGAAGAGCTGCTAACACAAGGAAATATTAAGTACTGAAGTTCATTTGTAAAAATATTTAACAATAGGTAAGAAAATACTAAAAACAATTGGGAGGTGTTAATCCTATCCCATACAGATGGTAGAATCATGGTGTTTACAAAACCATGGTGTTTCTTTAGTTTGGTACTAAAGAAAGGAGAGACTAGAGAAGACAGAGAAAGCAAATCTGTCTGAGAATTTAAAAGATAATTAAGTAAGGGTAGCATTCAAAGCAGGGGATATAATCAAGAGGGAAAAGGATTAATAAATTCTCCATTTGGAAGGAAAAAAGCAAAAGCTCTCTGCTACCTCACATTTTACAACCAAGCTTTTGGAAGCATTACATACATAATAAACCCAGAAGCCATACAGGTAAAAAGTAGTAAGTTTATTCATGGAGACTGCTACCTGCCTACCCTATTTCCAGACGCCTTTACTTTTTAAATTTATTTTTGTATCTTTCAAAACTAAAACTGTATATAGTTAAGGTGTAGAATACAATGATTTGATATATATACATACACAGTGAAATAACTACTAGTCAAGCTAATTAACATATCATCTACATCAAACTGAAAAGATTCTGCATAGCAAAGGAATCAACAAAATGAAATAACCTAACAAAATAAGAGAAGATACTTGCAATATTTTACCTGATAAGAGATTAAGATCCAAAATATATAAGGAGAGCATACAAGTCAACAGCAAAAAACATGAACAAACCACCAACAACACAATTAAAAAATGGGCAAAGGATATGAATAGGCATATTTCCCAAAATGACATACAAATTGCTAACTGGTATATAAAAAGGTGTCGAACATCACTAAACATCAGGAACATCGAAACAAAACCAATGTGGTATCACTTCATACCTGTTAGGATGGCTAATTATAAAAAAATGAAAGACAATGGGTTGGCAAGAATGTGGAGGAAAGTGAACCCTTGTATACTGATGGTGGGGGTGTACATTGGTATAGCCATTAAGGGAAACAGTATGAAGTTTCCTAAAAAATTAATAATAAAAATACAACTACCATATGATCCAGCAACCCTTCTGAGTGTATACACAAAGGAAATGAAATCAGTATCTCAAAGAGATATCAGT
The DNA here is from genome assembly GCF_027574615.1 of Eptesicus fuscus. NCBI lineage: Eukaryota > Metazoa > Chordata > Mammalia > Chiroptera > Vespertilionidae > Eptesicus > Eptesicus fuscus. The sequence continues at coordinate 83,777,893 of NC_072482.1, forward strand.
GCTCCCATATTCACTGCAACACTATTCACAGTAGACAAAATACAGAAACATCCTAAGTGTCAATCCATTGACAAGTTGTGATATATATCTCTATAATAATTAAAAAGTTGTGATATATATATATATAATAATAAAAGCATAATATGCTAATTAGACTGGACATCCTTCCGGACAAAGCCGGGGCTGCGAGAGAAGCCCGGGTTCCAGGTGCCTGCCGGTGGCCGGAGGGAAGCCCAGGTCCTGGGCGCCAGAGGGAAGCCGGTGCCGGTAGCCAGGGGAAGGAAGGCCTACTCTTGCACGAATTTTGTGCATCGGGCCTCTAGTAAGTGTATAAGTATATAAATGTACGTGATATATATATATAAAAAATGTTCCATAATGTCACATTATATATCTTTAAAAAAAAGAAAGAGATCCTGCCATATGCAACAACATGGATGATCCTCTGTTTTCTTACTGAAATATAATTTTGTTTGATGCTGAAACTACATTTCTCAGTCCCCTTACAATAAGAGGTGGTCAAATAACACACCTGACAAAATAAAAGTAGAATATATTCAGTGAGGTTTTCAGAAAAGCTTCTAAAAGGGGAGAGATTCAAACTATCTAATCCCTATATCCCATATCCCTGCTTGGAACTTGGAGCTAAAGACCAGTGCTCCAGCAAACCCCTGAAGTAGAGGAACAAAGTACGGCTGAAAAAAACAGAGGGTGACTGGGCATCTTCAGATGTAAGAGAAAAATACACTTTTTGTTACACCACTCTTGTTTGGATTTCTATTACTGTGTCTAAACTTAACTGATAATAAAATTATTAAAATAGATTAAATAAAGTTGAAAGACTATTAACAAAATTTAACTGCACTGATTAAAAATTTCTAACAAATGAAAAATCCAATATGAATTTTAGGGAGACTGTTTCATTTATAATTGAATATACAGCAAAACAAATAATTTTTACTTATTAGATTGGCAAAATTTAAGAAGTTTGGTAACTAGTGTTGGTTATTAGGTAATAAATTATAAATTCATACATTTCCCCCCATTTTCAAAGGACTTTTCCTTTAATTTCCTCTCAATTTACCCACCCCATTTGTCTTTTCCTTCACTGCAAAATTTATCAAACAAATACTTTGAAGTCTCTTTCTGCAATTCAGGACCATCTACTAACTTTCACTAAAAATTGGTTTCTGTTTCTCTCCACTAAAACCACTTTTTCTAAAATGTCAAATGACAAATTCAATGCCCTCTTTTCAGTCCTGATCTTCCTACACCTCTGAGTCATTTAATTTGGCATTACCGACAATCTCTTCCTCTCTACTTTTGGCTTTGAAGCTCTATAGATTATTGACTTTTATTTCTTACATTTCCTTTCAACTGCCTTCCATCTACCAAGAGGTAGTGTGTGTTTTGGTTTCTATCCTTGACCAAGGCATCTATTACACTCTTTCCTTAGGCAATCTCATCCACACCAGTGTATCTAATTACAGACTTTATTATGTGTGATGATTATCACATCTACACCTCTGCCCCTGACCATCTCAAATTTCACACTTGGATTTTCTATTGTCAGCATTTTAAAAAATATATATATTTTATTGATTTTTTACAGAGAGGAAGGGAGGGGATAGAGAGTTAGAAACATCGATGAGAGGGAAACATCGATCAGCTGCCTCCTGCACACTCCCTATGGGGATGTGCCTGCAACCAAGGTACATGCCCTTGACAGGAATAGAACCTGGGACCCTTCAATCCGCAGGCAGACGCTCTATCCACTGAGCCAAACCGGTTAGGGCATGAAATGTAAACTTTTAAAACTTTCAGAAGAAAAGGAGATGGAAAAGTATTTTTCTTTCTTTGGAGCAGGTAAGAGAACACATCCTGAAGAAAAAAAAAGCATAAACTTCAAAATAGACTATATATTAAGCTATACTAAAAATTAAGAACTTCTGCTCATCAAAAGAATGTAAAAAGATAAGCCACAAACTGAGAAAAGATATAGGCAGCACATATATTTAAAAATATATACAGAATATACAAGGAATTACTACAAATAGTAACAGATAAACCACCCAATAGAAAAATTATCAAACATTTCATAGAAGAGGAAACATAAATGGTTAATAAATATGAAGAAGTGTTTGAACTTATTAGTAATCGGGGAATTATAAATTAAGACCTCAAAGCTCCAAACTCCACCCTGAACACCAGTCTTACATCCAAACATCCTATTCAACATTTTCACATGAATGTCTTGGAGTGCAGAAGTCATTCAGGTTCTTCAGCAATATTTGTTGTCCTTCCTAACACTGCACTTCCCCATCTCCTTTAAAATTAGATGTGGCCAGCCTTGGCTGGGTGGCTCAGTTGGTTGGAGTATCATCCTGTACACCAAAAGGTAGAGAGTTAGATTCCGTCAAGGCACATACCTAGGTTGCAGATTAGATCCCTGGTCCAGGTGTGTAAGGCAGGCAACTGATGGATGTTTCTCTCTCTCTCCATCCTCCCCTTCCTCTCTCTCTAAAAATCAATAAAAACATATCCCAGGGTGATAATTAAAAAAAAATTAGGTGTGGCCATATGAATATGAAAACGTAAGCAAGATAAAATAATTTTCAAAGATTACTAGTGATCCATCTGTAATCTCAAAGTTAATATGGCCCCACCTGCATTTCTCCAAATCTTCCCACATCTCAGCAAATAGTACCATTATTCATCCTGTTGTTCAGGCCAAATCTAATTCTTCTGTCCCTCCTCCAATTCCAGCCAATTTATCAATAAGTTATGCAGATTTGCCTTGAAAGTAGTTATCAAATCTGACTACTTCTCACCACTTTTACTGCTACTACCCTAGTCTCAGCCACACTATATTCAACACCATAGTGGAAAACTGTGATAATCTTCTAATTAGTTCCCTCATTCCAATCTTCTCACCATACCCATAAGGCCTTATATCATCTGTTCCCATCTCCCTTTCTGACCCCACATTCTCTAAGGATACTCTAATCACCTGGGCCTTTTCCAATCCCATGAAAATGCCATGTTCAAGGCCTTTAGATGTGCCATTCCCCTTTAGTCCATCCTTTCTAATCATTCAAGTCTTGGCTCAAAAGTCAACTGTTCAGAGGAGCTTATTACTCTACCTCAAATACCCACAAGTCTGTCGTTTACATGCTAGTTATCAATTTATTGCTCCAAGTTAATTCTTCATTGTCTGCTCTGCAAACACGGAACTGGGTCCCATAAGTACCTTTCTTTTGCTAGCTGGCGTGGTATTAAGCTTTGTCAATGGAAGATACTAGAGAGATATTAAACGAGGAAAGGATTCCTCTTCCTGATGCCCTGTCCTTAACAGGCTCCTTCAGAGCAGCAGCTTCCCTTGACTCTCCCTATTCCTTGGGACATTTCAAATTCGAGTATCTCTAATATGACATCTCCCCATAAACAGCTTTCTAGGATACTCTAGGCCAGTGGTCGGCAAACTCATTAGTCAACAGAGCCAAATATCAACAGTACAACGATTAAAATTTCTTTTGAGAGCCAAATTTTTTAAACTTAAACTTCTTCTAACGCCACTTCTTCAAAATAGACTCTCCCAGGCCATGGTATTTTGTGGAAGAGCCACACTCAAGGGGCCAAAGAGCCGCATGTGGCTCGAGAGCCGAAGTTTGCAGACCACTGCTCTAGGCCAAAGGCTGATAAACATTTTCTTGAAGGGTTAGATAGTAAATATTTTCAACTTGTAGATCATAGGGTCATAAATCTGCCCTTGTAGCAAGAAAGCAACTATATAGACTATGTAATAAACTAAGCATGGCTAAATCCAATTAAACTTTATTTGCAAAACAGCTGCCTCATGGTCATAGTTTGCCAACCTCTACCCTAGAAGTTATATTTCCCAGCAAGTTCTGAAGGATGAATTTCCAGTAAGTTCCACCAGTGTGGCACCAGTAACTTCTTTGCCATTCAGTGAGAAGTAGTCATAACTCTCTCTAACAAGGCCAGGATCTTAAGACTTGGGGAGAGGACTCTTACTTTGGCACTCTGTTAGCCCTAGCAATGGTGGCTGCTTCTTAACAACTGTTACTCCTATATTTTAGAGTTTTCTTTACTCCAATTCACCAATATAGTTAGCAATTCTAGTAAACTTTTCATGTTAAAAAACTGCATTGACTTATGTCTCCTAACTGGACCCTAAATTGATACACTCTCTTTTGAATCATTTTCTTTATGGTACTTACACTAACTATATTATATTATTTGTGTTTGCTTACTTGTTAATTACCAGTGCCGTTCGCTAGAAGGTAAGCTCTATGAAGGTAGACATTCTGTTCACCACTGAATAAATTCCTAGTATTAGCACACTATTTGGCCATGAGAGATTCACAATAAATATTTGTGAGTAACTGAATAAATAAAGTGTGGTCATAGTAGAGCAAATTTTATTTTTAGAATTTCAACTCTTGGATTATATCAAATGAAGAGATGAATGCCTCTTGGTTATTTTTGCTCTCTCTCACACACACAACCCTCATTCACTCATATCATTCTTTGTCTCCACTTATGGTATTCCTGCAGTCACCACTCTAAAATTAGTAAATAACCTCTCTGAGTGCAAACATTCCACCTTACTGCTGTTTAGACCTGTGAGGCTCAAGCAATACAACCCAGGACTCACCCTACACACTACAAGGGGAAGAAAGCCATTACTTAATGCAGTGAGAGAAATGGGTAGCTTTTCTTTAGGCCTCATCCATAAATGTTGACAAACTTCTGAAGAGTAGTAATAGTTGTTACTGCTCAAACTGGTCCTCTTAAAGACATCTAAAAATTCTTACTAATAATCTAATACTTCAGCCCCCTTATTTTAAAACATTTTTCAGAATAGAAACTTGCAATATTCTTTTAAAAACAATCAGTCTACAACTTCTTAATGTTCAACAACCATTCCTTTTGAGTCTTGAGCTCATTCTCTTGTGTAGATACAAACTAAAAAATGAAACAAAAACTTCTCAATGAATCTTTCAATTTTTTTGTAGGCCCATCTAGGATGGCTTTCTGCCACTCTTGTGGCCTTTCTGGATTTCAGCAGGGAATACTGTAATAACCCGATTGTTGCTGAGAAGTTCAAAATGATACCAAAACAGTGGGAGGTTTAAGGACCTACAGAACAAACTCAACCAAGACAGCTAGAGAATACTGGACAAATTCTGTTTTTGCATTCTTTCCCTCCTATTTCCTGATTTGTCACTGCTGATTTGAGAGGGATAGGGAAGTACAGAATGCCAAAGGGGCACATGGATATAAGGTCAGGGGAAATCACTTCTTGGTCTTTTCAAACAATCTGAAGAACAGAGACAAAGGTAATAACACTGGCAAAACAACTTTCCAGTTTTCTAATTTTTATAGTGCTTCACTTCAACATAAACAAATATCAAATATCAATAGCAGTAAAGGCTGTTTCCCACAATCAATGGCAAGAACTTCCATTCAACTTCCACAGTCTCAACTCTGAGTATCAAGTTTCCTCAGTTGCTTCCAAGCTAAACCTGTGTCCTCTGTTTAGGACTCTTTTACAATTGAAACAGCTTTAGGTTGTCCAATATTACTCAGTCCCAATTCAGCAATAGACTACCTACCCACCAAGGCCAAAATAGCTACATAAAAGTTACAGGAACTGAAAGAACCAAAAAAAAAAAAAAAAAAGAAAGAGAGAAAGAAAAAAGAAAGTAAAAAGAAACATCCATGGGAAAAATAGAACATGTACAATGTGTTTTAAAGACACTCTGGATCTAATACTAAAGTTATATAAGTCTTGAGGAATATTAAGCCAAGCTTTTCAAACTATAGTTTGAAAGAGTTTTCTCCCATTGCCTTACACTCAAGCTAGAGGAGTAAATTATTTTCCACTAGTGGAAAAAGAAAAAAAATTGCATTAAAATTACCTTTTGAAAACATCTGCTGCTTCTAAAGGTCTTAATATGATTTTCACTGTAATAGTATAAATGCTAAATTACACCAACAAAAGTTCAGCCAAACAAATTTGAGGGAAAACAGAAACAACTTTTTTAAAATAGCAACTTCTAAAAGATGAGAGTAACTTTTGTTTTTTTCATCTAACATCATTGTTTAATTAAAGCTCTACCTTTCACTGTCACTGCTTTTGGAAAAATCTGTGGCAGAGTGAGACAGCTTCCCTAAGCCACTAAGCTTTAGCCCTAGACAACATTAATCCAGAATTGTCCACTGACTTGTGAAAGGGTAACACTTTGGTAACTAAATATTGTGTCAATCTATATTAAGTGTAGTGATGTTGCTGAAACACTGATCTTGAAGGTCAGATATCTATGTTAGATTCCCACATCAAATAATGGCTAGCTTTGTAATTATGAGTAACTAACCTGTCTAGGCCTCAAATCCTCATCTATATAATGATAAGGCTAAACTTGATGATTTCTAAGATTCTTTTCAGGTATAGTTCTATCTTTATCATTCTTACCACTCTCATTACGTATTTCAAGAATGTCATTGATTCAGCATTTATTAAGTATCTACTGTGTCCCTGGCATAGATATTGTCCCTGCCCTCACTGAATTTATATTTTAATTGTCCCAACATGTATTAGAAAATGTGTATTTAAGCTTAGACTTAATAATGGGATAAGAATGATTTTAAGTTGCTTATTTAGCATAGAATTCATAAAATGATGCATTTATGGATTAGTATGAGACTCCACATTTGATACTGCTCATAAAATAATACCAAAATACTTCGGCTGATGAGAATTTATTAGACTTGTCACCAACATAATGCCCTTTAATTAAAACCAATTGCCAATATATTTATGTACCATTTCTAGGCAATAAAAATAAGAAGGCACGTGCAAGCCAAAAAGGTATGATAAAGTCAGCTTGGATGGGGGGGGGAAGAGTCTCAGTCCAATCTCCAACATGAATGCAAGGCTGAGTAGTAGCAGCCTGTGCCCATCCATCCTTGTCAACTTTTAATCCTTCCGACTGATGAAAGCATGAGACATCTGTTTATTTTTAAGTATATGCAGGCAGCTGGCTTCCCTATTTTCACCTTTCTTTGTACAACTGTACACAATTCATCAAATGTTTAATACCATCAAGCTGACCATACCGACCTAACAAGAAAATTAAGTCCTAGAAGGAAGATAAAAAAAAAAAACACACACACACAAAACACAAATGACAGAAATGTAAGACAGAATATGGTGTTACAGTAGTCAAAGCGTCAACATAATTGCTCCCTGTTGAGACAAGCGTAAACAATGAAACAGAATTACAGGAAAGGAACAGAAAAGAAAAGGGCGAGAGAGGGGAGGTAACATCTACTCCTCACCTAGCAGGTGCCAGACACAGTGCAGCCCTCGGAACAAGGAAATATCCCACACAGATGACCATCTACACCAGGGGAAAGCCACTCCCCTTCACAAAAGGATTGCAACAGCCTGCGAGGGAATCCTAACGCCGACACACAGTTCATGTAAAAACCCTCCTGCTTTCAGCATCTCGGTTTGCAAGTGCAAGGCCACCCATTCATGTCCCCAACCTTGACGCACAGGCCAGACAAGATAAGGCGCTGACGAAGGCCCTTCATGCTTCGTGACAAGAGCTGGGATCCAACCCACGACCCAGGCGTTTCACCCATCCTCCGAGCTCCTCACCAGGTGCCTGAACGCCCCTTAGCACTTTTATGAAACAACCATAAAAAAACCCGTTCACACAAATGGCTCAGGACCTCCCAATAACAGCGTGCTGCTCTTTTCCACATACTATTTCAAAGACACTATTGACAAGCAGGGACCTGCCTTTGAACATCTGCCCCCCTCCCTGGCTGCTCTCCTCCTCGAGATGCACATCGGGGTGTGTGCGTGTGTAAGGGGGGAGAGCGGGTCCCCGAGGTGCATTTCTCCGAGGAACCCCGGCGTGGAGGATGCCGGCCCCGGGGCTGGGGCAGCCCGGTCACACCGCGCGAGGCGGGCGGGAGGACCGAGGATGAGTGAGCAGGAACGCGGGTCTCCCTCACCCTCGGCGCCCCCGCCGTCCCCGCTCCGGCGGGCCGGTGCCGAACGCCGACCCCGCAGGACCGTTAGGAGGCCTCCCAGGCCGCCCGGGCCCCGCGCGGGCCGCCCCTCCCCCACCGCGGCCTGGGCGCGCGCGGCGCCGACCGGGACCCCCGCGGCGCCCCGCGACTCCCCGCGCGAACAATAACACAGGGGGGTCCTCCCCGCGAGGCCGGACGCCGAGGCCCGCGCCGCCCCGCCACCCCCGCGGGGCCTCGCGTGGGGGGCGTCGAGCCGCAGGCCGCGAGGGACAACCCCGCGGGAGAGAGCGAGGGAGGAGGCGGCCAGCCAGGGGGTGCGGAGGCCGCCGGCCCCGGCCCCGTACCTGGCTCCAGGTGATGAACTCGTTGGTGTGGGTCTCCTCCACGAGCGTCCACAGCTTGCTGAGGAAAGCGGGCACGTTCGAACTCTGCTTCATTGTTAACGAGGCGCAGGGATTCCAGGTTCTACACCCGAACGCAGCAGTGGCGTCGGCGGCGACGGCAGCTGCTCCCCGAGAACGCCCACGACGCAGGCGCAGCAGCTCCCGGGCCCCGCCCCCCTCAGCCTCGCCGGGCGCGCAGCGAGGAGGACAGGCCCCACGGCCGCCCGTGATGGACAGGGCTCCACGCTCCGCCCGTGCGCACTGGTCCCGCGCCGGTCAGCGTTCTCAGCCAATCCCGGGCGCCCACTACGCGAACGAGACAAGCGATTGGATAACGAGGGGAGTCGAGGGGGTGGGAGCAGAAGCGGGGCGCTGCCTTCTCATTGGCCTTTTATACCAGAGCCCTGGCCGTAGCGGACCTTTGGCTGAGGGACCACGTTTGGCTGTTTCACGTGGGAGCGGTTCCTGGGCTGTGGCTACAAGAAGTCCTCACAGGCCTGAGCTTGGTGGGCAGGTGTGTTTTGAGCCAGTTAGCAGGAAAGAGTATAATAATTCAGATGGGAGAGGGGAGCGGCTTTATGTGTTAGGCCCTAAACTGAAACTATCTTAAAAATAATAAACCTAAAATAATAATAATAATAAACCTTGTTCTTAAGGTTTTTTTTGTTTGTTTGCTTTTTATTTTATTTTTAAAAATCTTCATTGTTGAGAGTATTACAGATGTCCTCTTTTCCCCACCATTGTCCCCCTCCACCTGGTTCTTGCCCTGCCCTAGGCCTCCACCACCCTATTGTCTGTATCCATAGGATAGGCGTGTATGCATATAAATTCTTTGGTTAATCTCTTCCCGCCCCTTTCCCTCTGAGATTCGTCAGTCTGTTCCATGTTTCCATGCCTCTGGTTCTATTTTATTCAGCAGTTTATTTTGTTCATTAGATTCCTTGTTCGTTTATTTTGATTTTTGGGTTCAATTGTTGATAGATATGTATTTATTGCCATTTTTATTGTTCATATTTTTATTGTTCATATATTTAAAACATCCTATATTTTATTGTTCATATTTTTATTGTTCATATTTTATTGTTCATATTTTTATTCATGTTTTTATTGTTCATATTTTATTGTTCATATTTTATTGTTCATATTTTTTTCTTCTTCTTCTTCTTCTTCTTCTTCTTCTTCTTCTTCTTCTTCGTCTTCTATAATGCCCTTCAACATTTCTTATAATACTGGTTTGGTGGTGATTAACTCCTTTAGCTTTTTCTTGTCTGGGAAGCTCTTTATCTGATCTTCAATTCTAAATGATAGCTTTGCTGGGTAAAGTAATCTTGGCTGTAGGTCCATGCTATTCATCACTTTGAATATTTTTTGCCACTCCCTTCTGGCCTGCAAAGTTTCTGTTGAGAAATCAGCTGACCATTGAATGGGCGTTCCCTGCTTTCCCTTAATCTGTTGGTGCCATTCTTCCTCACTTACTCATTGGGAATAAGAATATCTCTATTTTCACCCATGTAAAGTATTATTAATAACATAGTAGGTTTGAAAATGCTTTTAAAAAAATGAGTTAATAACACATTATACAACATTTAACATAGAATTTCTTACTTCCTGGATACATGTAAAGTAATGCCTAAAAAATGCATTCAATTTCCAATGAGCAAATATTTATTACATACTGACCTTTGTGTTCAGCACTGGTCTGTCTGCTGAAGCAAATCAGATATATGGTAGAATACATCTGATAAAAAAACTAATATTTGATGAGCCCTTATATAGACTCAGCTTTTTACATATGTTATCTAATTTAATACTCATCAACACCCAATGAAATCAGTCTTATCTCATTTTCCCAATGAAGTCTCTGAGGCTCAATGTGAATTAACTTATCCCATCATGATTAGTAAATAAGACAGGGTATTTACACCCAGGCCTCAAAAGCCTGTGCTATTTCCATTGTATGATGATGGCACCATCTAGATGCTTAAGATGCATATATTCTAACTCAAGAAACAACATGAACACAATGATCAGCAATCATTAATATTTTTTAAATAAGAGCTAAATTTACAGAATAAAATAAGTACTCAAAAAGTTTAGAAAGACAAGAGTTAAGTGAATTAAGGTGGTAAGGGAAGACTTCATGGAGGATGAGGACTTTAAGTCGGGTCTTGAAGTACAAATACACTTACATAGCTGAAAGGAAGGCAGACAACAGTGAGCAAAGATGAGGAGGGAAGGGAATGAGCATGGTCTGCCTATGAAGAGAGACAACTCAGGAGCTAAGATTGGTGTCTGAGGGGGAAATGTGGCCTACTTTCATGGCATTGTATTATTTCTGTCTGAGAAGAACAAGTGTGGTTAGATACAAGTAGAAACTCCTTTGGGCGTTAACCTGTACAGGCATTGGCCTGTGCTTAGTAGGGCCCCTTCCTTCCTTGTTTAATGCTCTGCTGTCACCATCTTGAAATTCTTAATTTTTAAACAAGGGATGCTGCATTTTCATTTTGCACTGGGCCCCTCAGGTTATGTTGCTGGTGTGTTTCCAGTATATTACAACTTATAAACCAATAGTTGTCAAAATTAAGCATGCATCCAAATCACTTGGAGAGAGAAGACAGCCAATATAACACGTGAATAAGAATAACTTAGGTAGTATTTACAATATTAAGAAGGCCAGGTAAGGGGCTAAGTGATTAACTAGATCATCTAGTGATGGCACCAGGAGATAGGTGATGTGTCTAAAATTTCATGTCTGGGCTTAGAATTGAAACCACGTTCTTTGTAGTCTGAAACATGATTTTTTTCCCCTTTACTCCGGAGGGCTTCTGTAAAAACAGATTGCTGTTTCTCCCCTCATTCCACTCAGTAGGTATGGGTTCAGGCTAAGAATTTGTATTTCTAAAATGTTCCCAGGTGACACAGATGCTGCAGGCCCTTGGACCACACTTTAAGAACCACTGTAATAAAGAAAAATTCCATCTGACCTTCCCTTACAAACATATACAGACTTGTTGTCACTCATCTCAACAAATTCCAGACATTCCAGGAATTATTTAAACTATTGTATTTTCTTATTCTATGAACTTGATCCTTAATGTGGATTGTAATTAATAAATTTATTGAAAACTTTATTGACTAGAAACATTTTGGGGGAGAAGAGAAAATCATTGTTGGTCATTTGCACTTATTTATAAAACTGAGAAGCAAAACCAAATCAAGCTTTTAAATTCACAATTATTTGCCACCCTCAATATCCCACAAATGTCAGAAGAAATAAAATTGAGGCAATGGCAACAATTTTTAAATGTTGACAATATTATAAGATACAAGTATAACTTTTTCAGAGTGAATTCTCTGGACTGCAAGATTTAAAAAATTTAGAACAACATTGGAAATATGAGTGACTCCGACCTTTGCCTACAAAATAGAAGAGAATATTGTGGAACACTTCGGTGCTTCAAAGCATCTGATTCAGACTGTACAAATTCTGCCTAATCAATTATGCAAAAATAGTTGGAGCAGCAGTGCAAACAGAACTTTTAAAGATTATTTTCAAGTGCAACATGACTGAAGCCAGAGGTAAATGGCATAGAGTTTCCACCCTCATTCCTGTCTGGACAGTGTTGATTTTGTTCAATTTTGGAATGACATAGGGGACCTTCGGCAAATCCCTTGACACCTAGATCTTTCTATATAAAATATGAGTGAAAATACCTGCTATTCTCCACTTCACAGAGTGTTTTGAAGGATCAGATAAATTGCTTCTCCCTCCAGTCCACCCTCACAATCATTACAGATACCTTTCCAAAACACAAATCTGAAAAGTTTACTGCCTAATTTAAAGCCATCCAGTGACATCCCATAATTTTCAGAACAAATCCAAAACCCTTAAGATAGCATAAAAGACCTTCTGTGATTTTATGCCACCTACCATTCCAGTCATTGTCTACCTCTCCTCACAACACACATTACCTTTAGCCACACTCAACTGCATGTATTTACCTTACTAGCCATGTTCTTTCACACCTCTACATATTTCTGCAAGCTGTTGCCTCTGCTTGGAGAGCCCTTCTTCTCTATTTTCCTATAAGTTCCTCCTTAACCTTCAAGGTCAAGTACACTTCCATATAGACATCACATTTTTTGTGAGGCCTTCTTTGGAGTCCTCTATTATAGCCCTTATTAAATCATATTGTAGCCGAAACCGGTTTGGCTCAGTGGATAGAGCGTCGGCCTGCGGACTCAAGGGTCTCAGGTTCGATTCCGGTCAAGGGCATGTACCTTGGTTGCGGGCACATCCCCAGTAGGGGGTGTGCAGGAGGCAGCTGATCGATGTTTCTCTATCATCGATGTTTCTAACTCTCTATCCCTCTCTCTTCCTCTCTGTAAAAAATCAATAAAATATATTTAAAAAAATAAATCATATTGTAATTATTCATTTGCACACATCCTATCTAATAAAGGAGTAATATGCAAATTAACCATCACTCTGCTACACCCACAAGCCATGCCCATAAGCCAATCAGGAGCAAGTATGCAAATTAACCCCAACCAAGATGGCTGCAGCCACAGATCCAGCAGGAGGCTTGGGTTTCCTCAGCAATGGAGGAAGCCAAGCTTTCCACACACCCTGGCAAGCCCAGGCCTCCACTCAAGGTTACAAAGTTTTAATTATAGAAGATAAATAAATGCCAACAAAAATGGCAGCAGCCACAGAGCTGGAGAGAGCAGGAGGCTTGAGTTGCCCCCGGCAATGGAGGAAGCCAAGCTTTCCACATACCCTGGTGGGCCCAGGCCTCCACTCAAGGCTACAAAGTTTCAATTATAGAAGATAAATAAATCCCAACAAAAATGGCTGTGGCCATGGAGCAAGCAGGAGGCTTGGCTCCGCTCCAGGCTACAAAGTTTCAATTATAGAAGATAAATAAATCCCAGATACCAGGGCCTCCACTTGGGTTGCCGGGGGGTGTGGCCGGCCTGCAAAAACCACAGGCCCCTCGCTCAGGCTGCCCCATGCCCCACGGGAACCCCCACCCTGATCTGGGACACCCTTCAGGGCAAACCAGCCGGCCCCCACCCGTGAACCAGGCCTCTATCCTATCTAATAAAAGAGTTATATGCAAATTGACTGTCACTCAAACACACAAGATGGCTGCCCCTATATGGTCAAAGATCCTGCCACCATGTGGACACAAGATGGCTGCCACAAGATGGCCAGCAGGGGAGGACAGTTGGGAGGGACCAGGCCTGCAAGGGAGGGTAATTGTGGATGATCAGGCCAGCAGGGGAGTGCAGTTGGGAGGGACCAGGCCTGCAAGGGAGGGCGGTTGGGGGCGATCAAGCCTGCAGGGGAGGGCAGTTAGGGGTGACCAGGCTGGCAGAGAAAGGAAGTTGGGGGCAACTGGGCCTGCAGGGAAGGGCAGTTGGGAGGGACCCAGGCCTGCAGGGGAGAGCAGTTGGGGGCAGGGACCAGGCCTGCAGGGGAGGGCAGTTAGGGGCAAACAGGCTGGCAGGGGAGCAGTTAGGCATCAATCAGGCTGGCGGGGGAGTGGTTAGGGGGTGATCAGGCTGGCAGGCAGAAGCGGTTAGGGGCAATCAGGAAGGCAGGCAGGTGAGCAGTTGGGAGCCAGCAGTCCTGGATTGTGAGAGGGATGTTCGACTGCCCGTTTAGGCCTAATCCCAGTGGGATCGGACCTAAACAGGCAGTCGGACATCCCTCGAGGGGTCCAAGATTGGAGAGGGTGCAGGCTGGGCTGAGAGAACCGCCCCCCCTCCGTGCACGAATTTCATGCACCAGGCTTCTAGTTTTTCTATATTAGGCTATGAAAATCCAGCATAAAGACTATGTCATATTTATATTCATTCTCATCTACAATGGCTGTCACAGTGCTTGGTACACATTAGACTCTCAATAAATACTTGTTGAATTAATCAATGAATGCATTAACCTGAGCACTAATCATTCATTTAACTTTCATGACCCTCAAATTTGATTAGTTGTTTCTCCCATATGCTCCCATAGCATGTGGAACTTGACCTTTATGGTGTTCACCGCACTGCTAATGCTCATTTACTTCTCAGAATCCCTCCATAGCCTGACAGATTGTGCTTGCATCTTTATATTTAGCAGTAAACACATTATTAATAATACAGGAACTGCTTGAGAAATATTAGTTGAATGAATAATTTTAGTTTTTGAAACCCTTTGGATAAAATATCCTCTACCTAGTAAGGAAACTCCTTACAATTAAATCTCAGTTCATATAAACTCTTCAGTTAATCAGAGAAGACAATGAAGACAAGGAGAGCGTAAGGATAGCTTAACAAAGAGGCTATTAGTGGAGATTGAAGAGCTATTAGTGGAGCAAATATGAGAATCCTGACACTAATGCCAGACATTAATGGAATGTCATAGAGTGCCAGGCTTGAGGTCATTTGTCTTTGAAATAAACAACTCTTTGGTGACAATGGCAAAATGCTTAAACACCCTATAGTATAGTATAGTATAGTATAGTATAGTATAGTATAGTATAGTATAGTATGCTTTCGAATAAGTTGAGAGCTAGAAGACTGTGGAAGTTAATTTCTTAAAATTTTCAAGAAAAAAATTTCTTTTGGGTGCAAAAGTCACTGTCTGGAGGAATTTTTAGTTAGGAAATGTGTTAGTACCACTTGCACTAGACTTGCACTGGGACCGTTTTACAGGAAAATTCCATTGTATGCCAAATTTGCTTGAATCCAACCACTCACCCAATTAAGGGTGACAAAGAAGTCCAGGTTTGTGCAGGACATTCTGTGTTAGTACTGAAAGTACTGCCTCAGTACTACCTCAGCCTGGGCAAACCAGGGTGATTGATCCCCAAACTCCAGCCTCTTCCAGTTATTGATGCTGGACAGGAAGCAGGGACTCGTTAAGCTAAGACGGTAACATGTATAGCAACCAGTGCACCTGAGGGATCTAAAACTTGAGCGCAGCTCTTAGCCTATCTGGAAACGAAGTGGAGGTACTCTTTCACAGGCACCCTTACAGCCAGCTGATAAATGAAGGAATCTATGTACCCCCACAAATCAAGATCTTAGTGGAGGCCCAGGCCCATGCAGAGAGATGTTGATGAGAAAGAAAACTCAAGGCCAGAAAACTTAAAAGGACTGGAAGCATTAGAAAAATGTTGATTAGCGGCATGGCCTGCGATATAAGCCTTCTGTTATTTCCACTAAAATAGTATCAAGCTAGGGCGCCATTCCCTGGGACTGGTCTTGCTCCAAATGGAGGTGGTGGCCCAAATAGATGGTGTTTGGACGTGATCTTTCTATGTAGTGGGGTTAAAGGATTATTTTATTCAAATCATTTAATGGCGAAGATCGGAGGCCCCTTAAAGATGAAATGAACTGGGTCATATGGCTTAAGTACAGAAGTCTACTCATACCTTCAGTATAAAATTAAACCGGAGAAATTGGCTTCATTGAAGAGGTAGCCACTGTCACAGATGGGTGCTGTATCTGAGAGGTAAGAGGTGACAATGATAGGACAATTCTGACCTCTTTAAATTTTAGCCAAGTACTATGAGCAGCATTTAGGGACTAACTGGAAAGGGAGATGTCCTTTCTACTCCGTGTGCCCCAAGGGCAGTTCTGTACAGCAGAGGTCAAATAGAGGCATCTTAGGACAGAATTGGTGACTTCTGACCTTTCAGAGAGAAGTCTGGCATCGTTTGAATTAAGGAACTGCAAGCACACCTGTAAGAACTGCTAAGTCTTTACTTATAAAGCCCTTATATATATGGTTATTGACACATTTGCTATAACTTTTATTGATTATTTTATTTTATTTTATTTTTAGAGAGGGAGGAATAGAGAGATAGAAGCTGCCTCCTTCATGCCCCCTACTGGGGATAGAGCCCCGGGCATGTGCCCTGGTTGGGAATCAAACCGGTTACCTCTTGTTTCATAGGTTGGCTGTCAACCAGAGCTACACCAACCTGACTATACTAGATTGGAGTGGACCCTAAGTCCAATGACTAGAGTCCCTATGAGAGGACACACAGACACACAGAGGAGAAGGCCTTGTGAACGTGGAGGTAGCGTTTGGAGTGATGCCACCACAAGCCTAGGAATGCCAAGGACTGTTGGCAGCTACAGAGGCTGGGAGGGAGGTATGAGACAGATTCTTCCTCTGGGCTTCCAGGAGGCACCGACCCTATCATCACCTTGATTTCTGAATTCTGACCTCTCTGTAAGAGAATGAATTTCAGTTGTTTTAAGCTAAAAAACGAAAGAAAGTCTACAGGGATTGATTATGGTTACACTTGCACACACAAAAATTACTTTTAAATACAGCTATTTAAACAGCAGTACGTACTGTGATAGTTCATTGAAATTTACACCCTAGGGACAGTTAGTTAACATCTGAAATACCCTAATTAGGAATGCTTTCTCCAGGAGTGGTTAGTCAGCATTTGAAAATCAAAAGCCCGCTCTAGGAAGGCTTTATCTTAGAAGTTTTATGAGGATAACAGAAATGGAAAGAATGGGTTTTCTTTGGTGAAATGAATGAAGATAATGCGTATTGACTAGGAACTGTTTTGGAGCTTCCATTCTTCACTATAGCACCTTCAAAACATCGAGCCTCGTAGCCTATGCTTTTCCGTAGGTACTCTAACTTAGCTTCTCGTAGGTCCTTTGTTCAAAGTGCTTTTCAGGCCAGTCCAGAAGATTTGGGTAGCCTGGGTCAAAAGTAAAAATGGAGGCCCACATACATATTTTAGAACGTTTGAAGATCACAAATCAGGTTAACAAGCTGTTAAATAAAATATGTTCTATTTTCCTACCTGGACAAATATATATTCATAATAACAAATTTGAAAGATACGTGTAAAGTTATAGTTTTTACAAGACACTACATTGGCAAAAAATCCAAACATATCAAATTTAATTATTGTCTGGTGTCCTGTTGATTGGAAATTGGTGTTTTAGATGACTAATAAAATAAAGACACAATATAATTCATAAGGCATATGTTTAGCCTATAAATTTGTTTTTTCCTGCTTTTATTTCAGCAACATTATTAGGCTGTCATCAAGATTTTTATATAATCAGTGTTTTATTGATGGTAATGATCAAAGTATTAAAAAATGTAATTGTATTCAAAGCATAATTGTATTTAAAATCCAAATTGAATATACAGGGTGTCCCAAAAAATGTATACACACTTTAAGAGCTGATAGCTAAATTTTGAAAATGAAATGTATTTTAATAAACGCTGCCTTTATAATTCTTCAGTGTATGTATATATATTTTGGGACATCCTATATTTTATAAAATGTTATTTAAATAATTATAAAAATTTGAAAGAGTAAAGTTATATGCATGTTTTTAAGTTATAAATTATTCATAATTGTGTAATACAATTAAAAATTAAGTATAAATTATAATTAATACATTTTAAAATTTAAATGTGTCCACCCTTTGGCTATTGTGAATAATGCTGCTATGAGTATTGCTGTATACATATAATTTTATGCATTTTGTTTTTCTCACTTGGCAATGCATGTTAAAAATCTTTCAAGTCAACTGACATAGCTATAATTTACTTATTTTAATGATTCATGGTATTCTGTGGTGTGTGAGCAGCACAAAATATTCAGCCATTCTGCTACTGGTGGGCATCTGCTTTGTTTCAAGGCTTTTATTTATTTATTTTCACTATGAAAGATGCTGCAAAAAAAAAAAAAATCCTTAAACATAAGTCTTTAAATACAGGTGCTTTTATTTCTCTGGGTTATTGGATTAAGATTTTCATGTATAATTTGCATGGCAAATCAATACTTTCCATTATTGTACCCGCATCTGAAAAGAAAGTGCAGCCGATTAAAAAGCCCCACATTTGAGCCAACAGAATGCCATTGTGTACGAATCCAATACTGTGACGCTACTAGCAACCAGAAATGTCAACATCACGTTTCTATGGCAATAGCAAATATTTAAGCTTGATAGAAAAGAATCTAATATTCGGTGCTCAGCAGAGCTTTGGCAGATAGAAATTAAAGGAGATACCTTTTAAAAAACTACCTTCATAATGCATGAATGCAAAGCCAGGAAATTGTAGATTTTAATCCATATGACTCTGAGGGTACTGATGGCTGAAGATACATTCCATGTTGCTCCTGGCCTGTCTCGTTCCGGTGTACTTCCACTGGCTTACATTTATAATTGTCAGTAACCGGCTCCTCCAGTCCCTACTCATCCGAGAGGCAAGAATAAAGAAAAGGAATTAGTGTTACAGAGATATTAATTGAAATGGAGACAGTTTCATTCTCAGATAATTTAGTTACATTCTCATAGGGTCATACCCAGTATGATATATATTTAGTTTTCTGATTTGGAGCTTTTTCACTTTAAAGCCCACGTCTTCTAACCACTTTGTTTAGGATTTGCCTTCAGAGGACCCTAAAGGAACCCGAACCACAGCTGGTAGCCCAGGTCTCACATCTGATATGTCAGGAGAGAGTGCGTAGCATTTCCAGTCCATAGTGGCAGCCTTTTCTTCAGACTCTCTTTACTCCTCTGGACCCTATAACTAGGGTTCAGTCAGAGTTTTCTGATTTGCACTTCAATTTCCATGCTAGGCCCAGAGCTCTGAATCCAATACCTACCCCCACCCTTGGCTGGGCTGCTCCTTTGCCCTTGGGGTTGGCCACAGGCCAGCTAAGACTTTCAGAGGCCAATTTACAAGACTATTATAGTAAGTATAAGAAAGTGCAATAAAGTTCTGCTTTTTTCACGATGACTTCTTTGATGCTTTTTGAAAATATAAAAATACGCAATAAACAACAACAAGAAAAAGAAATACATACAAGAACATGTTTGGGTTCTTCTGCTTTGCCTAATGGTTAGTTAGGTAATTAGGTGCTCCGGTCCGGAGTCTAGCTTCAGCCTGATAGATGATCCAGATGCTGTTTAGGCATTCTGGGCTGGATTGTGTTCTCCCTCCTCAAATTCACATGTTGAAATTCTAACTCTTAGGACCTCAGAATGTGACTGGAGATAGAGCCCTTAAAGAGGTGATGAGGTCCGATGAACGGGCCCTAATCCAGTATGACGGGTGTCCTTGTAAGAAGAGGTGAGGACAGGGATGACTCACAGAGACCGACGGGTAAGCGTGCGAGGACATAGGGAGAAGGCAGCCTCTGCAATCCAAGGAGAGAGGCCTCAGAAGACACCTAACCTGCTGGCACAAGGATCTTAAACTTCTAGCCTCCACAACCGTGAGAAAAGAAACCTCTCTTGTTTAAAACACCGCGTCTGTGACGCTCTGTTAGGGCAGCCTTGGAAAACGAATATCCTAGGGCAGCATTGCAGCAACCCAACTCTTCCCTGGCTTCTGTTTTGGGGGTATCAGTACCGGCCCAGGTAGGGGCCAGTTCCCCACAACCATCATCTATGTGATAGGATCTGCTGGGCATCTACTCCCACTGGCCTGTAGCCAGGCTCCCTCTCCTAACCTGGTTCTACCTGCTCACTCTCCCTCCTACCCTGCCCCCACCCCCACCCCTCTTGCACACTGGCCTTGCTGGAAACCCTGAAGCAGAGATTACTAAAGTACTCTCTGCAGGAGGTCTGTGACCTTCAACTGCATCAAAACCTCAGCTTATCCCAAAACTCCAACCATTCTGCATATTAAAGCAACTTTAATAAAAATATTGACTAACTAGTTGATTTATAATGACTGGATAAATTGACAAACACATTTTTAATGGCTATTCATATTTTCATTTTAGTCATCAAAATTTGTAAGATAGGCACTATTCTAAGCTTAGGTGAATATTTCTCTATATTAAATTTAAATTATTTTTCTTTGATACATTAACTAGAAAATATTTAATGAATTATGCAATACTTGATACTTAAGAAGAAAAAAACTTGACCATCAATATTTCGGATGTAGTCAAACCATGTTTTCCCTTTCCTAGCCTCCTGCTTTTATTTATATATTATTATTATTATTATTATTTTATTTTTTTATTGATTTTTTACAGAGAGGAAGGGAGAGGGATAGTTAGAAACATCGATGAGAGAGAAACATCGATTCAGCTGCCTCCTGCACACCTCCTACTGGGGATGTGCCCGCAACCAAGGTACATGCCCTTGACCGGAATCGAACCTGGCACCTTTCAGTCCGCAGGCCGATGCTCTATGCACTGAGCCAAACCGGTTAGGGCTTATTATTATTATTATTATTATTATTATTATTATCATTATTTTTATCCTCACCCGAGGATACTTTTCCATTGATTTTTATTTTTATTTTATTTTATTTTTAAAAATTCTTTATTATTGAAAGTTTTACATATGTCTCTCCATTGATTTTTAGAGAGAGCGGAAGAGAGAGGGAAAGACAGAGAGAAACTTCGATGTGAGAGAAACATCGATTGGTTGCCTCCTGCACGAGCCCTGACTGGGGCCTGGGCCGGGGAGGAGCCTGCAACCGGGGTATTCCTCAAGGCCCATGCTCTATCCACTGAGCCAAACAGGCTAGGGCAGCCTCCTGCTTTCAAATTATCCTTTAACAAGTCACTACGTGGCTTGATGCTACTTATTTTTAACTGCAAATATACAGCAAAACCCTGCCGAAGCTCTCCATCTCCCTCCAGTGAGTGCTTATCTCCGAGCTCATCTATTACTGCCCCCATTTCTTTCCAGGTGTCCTGGGCTTCTTAGGGAGCTCACACGCCAGGAACACGTGTTCTAAGGCCATTTGCACTGACCGCTGCCTTCCTCAAATGCCTTTTTCCTACATTTCCTCAGAGATTTCCTCTCTCTTAAAAGTCTTTTCTCAAATACCATCTTTTCTCTGAGCCCCCTTCTGACCAGGCTATTTAAAATTGCAGCTATTTTCGCCATCACCTCTCCATGCACCCGTAATCCCTTTCTATTTTTTCTGCCAGCGCAGGCAGGGATCTTTGTTTTTTTCATGGATGTATCCCCAAGTTCTAGAAGAGTGCCTGTCACATTGTAAGTGCACCATAAATATTTGTTGAAAAATAAATGAATGAAGGAGAGGAGCAGATTTTTAGGTAATGCCCCATCAACTAAGTGTACAGCCAGAGCTGGCTAAAGGGCCTCTCATAAAGGCAGGTTCCATTCAGTGATAAAGTAATTCAACTCCAACAAATAAATGGCCTACTCATGGGGTCAAGAAAGAATTTAGGCTGACCTTTAAAAACATGAAATAAAAATGGAAGTACTTTATTGTTATTATAAACTTTGTTCCCTCAATAAACACCTGCCCAAGGGTTACCATACCACCTGTAAAAAAAAAAAGCATTTATTCCACCATTGAAAAATGTCAATATTAATATTTTGGTGATATTACAATTAATTTGCTGAACTCTAACCTTTTAAATCAGTTTTCAACATATGATAATTCTTGCTAGATTTCCTAACATTTCCATTTTGCTTGTTGTTTTCACTTTATTTGTGCTTTCATAATTGTTCTGACTATGTAATATATCTGTTCACTCCAAAAAAGAAGGGTGAATGGAAGGTACTATAGAAGAAAGAGCACATGGAATTTGGTAGACATGGATTAGAACCCTAGCTCCGTCATTATTAATGACAACATAAATGTGGACCTCTCTGAGCCTCACTCATTTACAAAATCTCATAAGGTTGTTGTAAAATTTTAATTGAGTAATGAATTTATTGTGGATAAATACATGTGTAATAGTGGATGCCTAATAAATGTTTTCTAATACTGTCAAAGAACCCTGAAAGAGTAAGGTACTGTTTATTTGAGCCATTCTTCTCTGATACCTTCTCAGCTTCTTCACAATTTTCACTTTCCACTAATGAATGTTCAGGCTTGCATTTCATAGTAGTCACTCATTCACTTATAAGGTATGAACTACATTGATGAGCTAATGCTTTCTGAGTGCTTATTAATATGTTAGTTCCATGAACAAATCAAGTAAATATACAATACAACTTCATGCTCCCTGCCAAAAGGAATTTATGCTCTAATGAAGACACATAATGAAAATGCACAACATGATTGGGGAGTAATTAAATATTCACTGGGTAACAATGAGCAGGAGTACAGTGAAATAAAAGATTAGAGTAGGTTGTAGAGATTCGAAAAAGTTTCATGGAAAGAATAGAGTATTTGAATAGGCCTCAATTAACCCTTAATATAACAATGCCAACAATAAGAAACGCTTGCAGGGTTTAATACTAGTATGTTCCAGGAACAGTTATAAGTATTTTACATTTATTACCTCATTCAATTCTCACCAAACCTCTACGAATTAGGTACTATTATTTTTATCCCATTTTACAAAGGAAGGAAGAGGCATATGAAGGATGAGGATTAGTAATTATGATATCCAGTCTCTCCCCCTGAGTCTACAGAAGGCAGAAAAGACTTGCTGGCAGGCAGAGTCTGTTTTAAATCCTGCAGAGGAGCCATCCCTATTGTCTGGCAGATAATGTACAAAATTCCCTGCAATACAAGCCCATGCTTAACATACTTAAACTATTCCCTCTTTCTCCTCATTATTATTCATCTTGTTCTCTCCATTTACACTCATTGATATCTAAAAATTTTCACTTATAATCCCATCTCCCTGGAGAAAAAGATTATGTTTTTCTGATGATACTGATATTATACTGCCTTGATAGTTATTTATATCTATTTACTATCATATTGGGAGCAGCAGAGGAAAGGAATCATGCCATTTTCATTTTCATATTCCTTATTGTTACCTCCCAACCCTGGTGCCTGAGACATGCCATATGCTGTAGGTATGTGGTAAGCATTCATAAAATAAGTAAATTATAGAATATAGCCAGAGGCATTATTCTTCCCACTTTACAAAAGTTGAAAAGAGGTATTTCTTTCAATAAATGTGAAAAGAGAAAAAGAAATTTTGAGACAATGGCTAAGATTATAGAAGGAAGAAAACTTATGGATGGGAGAAAAAAGATAAAGGGGAAAATTAGTATAAAGAACATTACAAAAACAAGAGCTGAAATACTATAATTGGAACATAAAATGAAAACAGGAAAAAAATAGGAAACATTTGGAGAAAAATAGTTGTAGAAATGAAGGAAAAAAGGAAAAACAAAACACAAAGAAAAGGCAATATGTGAAAAAAAAAAGTGAGAAAACATGAGACCATAGAGAGGAGTTAACAGGAATTTAAAAATGCTCCATTTGTGGGCATAAGTCTGTAATTGGGCCACCCTAACAAGTCCTTCCTTCTTAATAGAAGTCATGAGTGAGATGATTTGTTTTGGCCTAACCCCCAAGACTTCCCCTAGGTGGAAAGTCTTCCTATAAGGAGCCCGAACTCTGCTCTGATTGGTGCAAAGGTACTTGTAACAAGAGTCATGGAGGTGCTAAATATTTGAAAATGATGTTTCTAAAATATTTAAAAAATAAATTGACAAGATATTTTCCTAATTATATTTACCCAAGACTTAATCTTTGGTAAGAATGTGCTCCATTAAGGATAGCTTGACATTTTTATGCTACTTTTGAGAATAAAGAGGTCTCCCAATTATTTCAATCAATGTGATTTGCACACCCTCAGCGTGCGGGGTTTTCCGTATGCCTGTTGGATACAAATTCAGGTGTGGTTTGGCGGCAGTGAAACCCTAGCCTCACTGACATTCACCATCTGGCTAGTGCCTCTGGCTCCCTCTGCTGTTCATAATGTGTTACTGCTGCGACCTGTAAATGCATTATTTTTGGCGGCTGAGTTAAAAAGAAACACAGCAGAAAAAAAGTTATTAGAAGAAAAACGTCTATTAAAGAAACCTGAATCTCATTTTAAGAGGCCCAAAATGGTATTTAATATGATTATTTCCTAATTTCCACCTTCTCAGCACTGCAATTGCACATTCTTAGCAAAACTATATCCCTGAGTACACTTCAGAGTTGTATTTCCTAGGATCAGATTTTCTCCCCTTCGTTAACAGTAAGACATGAATGCACAGTAAGATATATTTCCAAGGCAAGGGAAACAAAGGAAAAATATACAAATGGGACTACCTCAAAGTAAAAAGCTTTTGCACAACAAAAGAAACCATCAACAAAATGAAAAAGGAGCCCACTGAATGGAAGGACATATTTGCCAATGATACATCTGATAAGGGGTTAATTTTCAAAATATATAAAGAACGTATCCTACTCAACACCAAGAGGACAAACAACCTAACTAAAAAACAGGCAAAGGACCTGAATAGACACTTCTCCAAAGAGACTTAATTTTTTTTTACACTAATTAGGAAGAGAGGATATAGTGAGAAGAAATGAAGGCATAGAGATGTAGTCCTGATTAAGTGACTTTAATATATCATAGTAAAAGGAGCGAGCCTCTTCTAATTTTAAAAAAAGTGTGTTTACTTAATTTAAATATATGCCATAAAACAGAGTTGCATATTAAAAATGTTTACTCACAGAAAGTAGTGTTACTGTTAACTTAACTGACTTTGCTACATAAGGCTCAGAAAGATACTTGATAAAAATGTTTGATGATGGACTTTGATGCTTTTTTTACTCTGGTAATAAGACACTTAGGTTTTGAAGTTTTTATAATCTACATTTCAATTTTTCTATCAGTAATACTTTTTTAAAAATATGAAAAACAAAAGAAAGAAAGGTTTTTTTGTATCGCTGAAACTATTTATTGGTAACACAAGTGTCATATTTAATTTAAAATAATTAGATTTTAGCTTAATGTCAAAAGAAAATCTAGCTGAAGGCTCTCTAATTTTCTAAGGGAAATTAGAGTTTGATTTATGTTCAAGAAGAATTTTAAATAATTGCAACTATAATTATTCCTGTTAGATTCCAATTGGCATCTGACTTAATTTAGATAAGACTGGAAGTAATATTCTATCAGGGCTACATTAAAATTCTCTCAAGTTTCTATATTATAACTTGATTAGATTGTTCAGTCTCTATAACCAGTACAAGTGTTTATGTTCAATAGAAATTTTGTATTTTTCCTCTAGGTGGCGCGCAAGGCACATTTATGTTGGAAAATCAATAGGCAATCGCAAAAGCCTGTCTATATTTTATTCTGCATCTGAATAAAACCAAATCTCTTCTATCTATCTATTATATTTTAATAGTTAAGATAACATTATGCCATATTTTTAGATACTGGTATGCATGCAATAACTGCTTGGAGTACAGTAAAAGGCAGGTATAATATTCTTCTTAGCATGATAAAATTAATTTTTAGCCCTCTTTAATAAAATTTTTGATATATCATATCTATTTATTTTGATATATCTATTTAATATATCCAAATATTGATATCATCATCAACTATACAACTATCAATGCAGAATGAAAACAGTTCAACATTGAAGATTAGCTCTTCAAGGTGTGCATTGTTGCCAGGCCTTCATCTACATCAAACAATTCCTATCTCTCTCTTAACATCAGTGAAAGGCACAGGAAGTCTGAATGCAGTGGCACACATAGTTTAGATGATCTTTCCTCCATGCTTGTTAACATGGGTTGGAAGCATCCACAAGAGTGCAGGGCAGGCTTTTTGTAGAAAATGGTACAGCAGTGGGTTGATGAGCACTGGTGTGACTGGACAGAATCACTTTTTAGGTGTTAACATGAGTTTCAATAATTTTTAAAACTTAGGTTGCCTTTCTGAGGAAAGTAGTGATGTTCAAATAACCCTAAAGACTTCCTTTTTAAGATGAATTCTAAATAATTCTTTAAGATTGCATTTCCCCCCCTGTTAAATGACTAATTGACCCAGAAGTTTAAGACTATGGTACTTAATTAAGCTTTGTGATTCTCAAATTAGAATCTTCTTTATTTCTTTCTTTATAGTGTAGATAATGTGGTGCAGATATTTTGTGAACAATCCACTTTTTGCAGATATGAGGCATTAGTATTATCATGATAAATATTTCCTGAGAACCTTGCTATTCCAGGGTCTAGTATTTCAAGGAAGACTTTTCTAAATCACAGATACATAGCACAGACCTCTGGAGCTCAGAGTTCTGTTGAGATCTCATGTAGAAAAGAAAGTCTCACAATGGGCTTTGAAGAAATGGGATGAACAAAGGCTCAGAGGAAGAAATTCCTCCTTTCCCATTCTTTTCCTCTTCAGTTTTCCCTCCTCATTATCATCCTGATAAAGTGTAAATTATAAAAGAAATCCATGCCAATACAAAAAAAAGTTAAACAACATGGAAATTAATAATGTAAAAAATAAAATTCCCCCTCCTTATTCCTAGCTCTCCCTAACACATTCCCTAGAGGTATCCATTATTAGTTAGATGTGGACATTCCCTGATACTTTAATACATAAATATTTATATATTTTATGCCAATGTGATATAGCCCTATATCAATACTGCAACTTTTACTTTTTATTCTTTGCTGTTTGCAAAAATATTTATTAAGCGATTATAGGATTATGTCGGCATGTTTTAACAATTCTAAATTCAGGCAAAAGTTGAAAAAGGCTTTGGCCAGGTAGTAGCAGAAGATGGGTTGACATGAAAAGAATTTTTAAAGAAAATTTGATTAGATATGGGGGTGGGGTGGGGATGAAGATAGTGACAATGGAATCCAGTTGTGTTTTTCTTTTTGTGAGAAAGTTAATGTTGATTTCTTTAACAGATGAAAGACTAGTTTACCAGTTTCTTCTTGAGTGAGCTTTGGTAGTTTCTATTTTTAAGGAATTTATTAATTTCACTTAACTTCTTGAATTTACAAGCATAAAGTTGTTCATTCACCACACAGGGATGGGATATATAAGTTCCCACTAGTTTTAAACAGTTGAAGATATAGATTTTGTTCCCACTAAGAAAATGATACTGTTTCTTTCCTTCCTTTCTTCCCTCCTTTCCTTCTTTCTTTTTTTTCTAGATATTTTTTTATTGTTGATAGTATTTTTAAATTTTTATGCACACATCTCTGAAAAAGAAGTGTGGCACAGGGAAAGTACCTTCAACTTTGAAATTGTGCAGACCATCATCAACAATCATTTAGTGAATATCTACTGTGTGCCCAGAACCGTTTTAAAAGCTGAGACTACATTAGTGAATTGTACTGAATCTGCCCTAATGAAGATAATACCCAAGTGAATGAAGACATTATTTGATCTCTGGCCTCCAGTTTCCTCATTTCTAAAATAAATTTTCCTAAAATAGGACTACTGTGACTTAATGAGATAATGAATGCTAAATTCCTGGCACATAATATGAACTCACAAGATGGTATTTATTGTTATCACTGCTAGTGGCCTGGTGCATGAAATTCGTGCATGGGGGGAGGGTTCCCTCAGCCCAGCCTGCACCCTCTCCAATCAGGGACCCCATGGGGGATGTCTGACTGCCAGTTTAAGCCCAATCCCTGTGGGACTGCTGGCTCCTAACCGCTCACCTGCCTGCCTGCCTGATTGCCCCTAACTGCCTCTGCCTACCTGCCTGCCTGATTGCTCCTAACCTCTCTGCCTGCCTGCCTGCCTGCCTGACCACCCCTAACTGCCTCTATCTGCCTGCCTGATCACCCCCAACTGCCCTCCCCTGCTGACCTGATCCCTCTAACTGCTCTCCCCTGCCAGCCTGGTTGCCTCTAATCGCCTTTGCCTTGGCCCCGCCACAATGGCTTTGTCTGGAAGGACGTCCA
The DNA here is from genome assembly GCF_027574615.1 of Eptesicus fuscus. Classification (NCBI taxonomy): domain Eukaryota; kingdom Metazoa; phylum Chordata; class Mammalia; order Chiroptera; family Vespertilionidae; genus Eptesicus; species Eptesicus fuscus. Next base: position 83,806,015 of record NC_072482.1, read on the forward strand.
GAAGGTCTCCTGGTCTAATTAGCATATTACTCTTTTATTAGTATAGATATTCTTTTTGGTTCATGACTAAGCTTTTTCATTTCTTTGAAGTTTACTAAATTCCAGGTAGAGCAGGCAGAAGTCTGAGGTTCCGTGGCAATCTGCACAGTTGCATGCTGCTCATTCATAGCTCTCTGTAGCTACCCAAGAAGGTAATTCACATTTGCCTGTTGAAAATTGGCGATGAGCCTTCTCTAAAAGTTCTTTAAGGCTGACATTTTCTCTTTGAGTGTATGAAAAACACCTTTCCCTTTCTTAACTTCCTTGCACACAATAGCCTTTTTGCCTTACTTATTACTTGGGTGGCTTTGGCAATGTTCCTGGTGTCCATAGATTATTTACTTGGTAGAGTAGTCAGAAACCAGGTGTAAGCTGCAGAATTTGTTTTCAGCTAGAGAGTTTTATACATGGTTTCTCTCCTATGGTACATGTCAAATCAAAGGCAGTTGAGAAAGTGGGGAGAAGGCACAGGAAGAGTTTAGCATGTAGCAGATCTTTATTAGTCTATATTAACTCCATTTCATAATGGCAATATGAAGGCTAACAAAACCATTTCTAGTTGATTTATGCAGTTATGGTGAATCACTTTGCTTTTGGCCTGGGGCCTTACAACAGCCACTATGATAACCACTCAGAAATGTGCTGCCTAGCAGGCTGTCATGCTTAAATAATCTACTTTTGTTACTTCACTCAGCAGTAATGTGGCTTTGAGGTAAATGAATCTAACGCCAAGCACTCCTTTCTAAAAGTAAAGCAAAGTTCAGAGTCTTAAAGGAGTGGATATCTCATTTTAAAAGGCTCCTGAACATTGACTATTATGTGGATTATTGCCGTCTCAGCATGATAAAGCAGCAACCAACACTTGCATTTTTTTACTATAAATCAGAAAGTGATTCTGGATTGAAAGTAGGTTTGAAGGCTTTTTCTAACATTTTCATGAGTTACTGAGGTTTTGGTAACTGAATATATGTGGCTATCTTTGGAACTTATACATGTAACTAACTCGTGGGTTTCTGGAGAAGCCATCAAGAGGTCATAGATTATTCAAGCCAGATAGTTCACTTGATGACAGATTGATTTCAATGAGGTCAACATGACTTAGCTCGCTCTAGGTACTAGTTAGTGTCACACAGAAAATGCTGTTCCTTGGCCACATACTGTATTCAAGCTTCTGGTTAGCTGTTCCTTATATACTTGTTCCAAATTGAAGGTTGGAGCAAATGCTTCTAATAATAGAAATCAACTTGAAGTTGCATCTTGTGATTACTTGTTGTGATCTCATCTGTGGAACCAGCCTATTGTTATCTGTCCCTTCTAGTAGGGAAATGCATGGAAAGATAAGAGAGCAATTAAAAACATAATTCAGAAATTTGATGCACTGAATAGTTTGGGGATTTTTCTAAATTGCTCAATACTAGTAGTTTATTAGTTGTATGTGCATCAGTGATATTTTAATAATAAACAATAATCATGGTGTTTTCACAGGATAATTTAATTGTTAAAACAATTATGTAAGGCCCTTGCCAGTTTGGCTCAGTGGCTAGAGCGTTGGACTGTGGACCAACGGGTCCCAGGTTCGATTCTGGTGAAGGGCAAGTACCTCGGTTGCAGGCTCCTCCCTGGGCTCTGGCTGGGCATGTGCAGGAGGCAACCAATTGATGTGTTTTTCTCACATGGGTATTTCTTTCTATCTTTCCCTCTCTTCCGCTCTCTCTAAAAGTCATTGGAAAATATTCTTGTGTGAGGATTAAAAAAAAAATTATATAAGTATTTTCTCTCTAGCTACCAGTAAATTTAATTAAATGAGATTTTATGATGTTTTTAGTAAATGCAACATACCATTGTCTAATTCACATATTTAGTTGATTACCTGCAGTTTCAGTGGCAGCACAGTTCTGTGCAGAAAGATTGGGTTTGGAGTCAGAAAAATTTAGGTTTGAATTCGCATTCACTCTATCTAAACCATAATAATATCTTTACTAACAGCAGGTCAATAATATTTCTACTTTCTAAGGTTGTGGCAAATATTGATGCCCTCAGCATCAAAACAGGAACCAAATAGTTGCTCGATGAATTGGGTGACTTTTTCTCCTGAGATTTTCAGAAGTACAACAAGGGGGATTGACCTGTTTTTTTTTTTTTCTATTGTTGTATTTGTGAGATTTAAACTGTAAGAAAAAATATAACCCATGACACTATGACTTCTTGATAGAGAAAACATCAAACACAGACATAGTACTTTTTAATGTTGGACGTAAATGTGAAATATATTTTTATTTTTCATTAGCTCAGAAGTCTGTATTTAATTTTATCAAAGCAAAAAAACTAACGTCTTCAAATTGAAATTCATTTTGTTACTTTTCTAAAGGTATTTTATAAGAAATGTTAATTTTATTTACTTTATTTAGAGATGCATGCACAAAAGGGTTTTAAGCAAAAAAGAGCACCCACCTACTGTACCCGAGAGACCAAGCAAATCTCAGCCTTTATCTTGCCTTGCTATTGTTATATTTCTATTGAGGGCTTGGGAGTTTAGGTGTTCAGATTTTTATTCTTCCCACCTTATTATTATTATTATTTTTTAAAATATATTTTATTGATTTTTCACAGAGAGAAAGGGAGAGGGATAGAGAGCTAGAAACATCGATGAGAGAGATACATCGACCAGCTGCCTCCTGCACACCCCCCACCGGGGATGTGCCCGCAACTAAATGTACATGCCCTTGACCGGAATCGAACCCGGGACCCTTCAGTCCGCAGACCGACGCTCTATCCACTGAGCCAAACCGGTTTCGGCCCCACCTTATTATTTATGCCTAGTTTTCTCATCTGGGATTTGCTATGTAAAATAGAAAAAGAAGAGGAAAAAGATACATTGACCTGGATTTGAATCCTCACTTTTTCATGCAAAACATTTTTTTTTTTTTACCGTCTCTTGATTTATTTCCATATCAAGCATCCAGTAAGTGCTTTGCACAAAAACCATGCTAGCTTTGAAGCACTTAAATTAGTGTTTTGGTTTCCAGTGGGGAAGGACAGAGTTTATGTGGTTTGTTACTGGAACAAGATGTACATTTGAGACTCTGGAATTCTACTATGATTTTTATCCTTTTTTTTTGTAGCAGCTATCAGCGTTGGGGTATTTTATTTATGTTGTTGTTTGTTTAATTTATCTGTAAAGCAATTGAAGTCTGCAAACAAAATGAGTTTTCAGCTTGTTAGAGCATCAATGTTGGCGATTTAGAATGTGGCATTATTCTTTTGAAATAGTACTGAATCAGTACTTTACAATCTAATTAGTTCTGTGCTCCTGGGAAATCTTAAAGTTCTAACTTTGTATAAAAATCCCATGAGACTTCTTGATGATAGTAGTTCTCCAAGAATATTACTAAGGTGATAATGTATTTGAGCTGTATCTACTTTTTTATTTTGATAGTTACTCAGCATCATTTAGATTCCCCATGTCCTTTCAAATTGTTAATATGTTATTTCTCTGTTGCTTGAATTCAGGTAATTTCTTTTTAGCGAATTGCTTCAGTAGCTATAATATTTCACCCAGGAGCATCTCAATTTTACAGGTGAAAATGAAGTACCTGTATCTTATAAACGAAGCTTAGTTAGAGGATATGAAAGTTAGGGTGATGTTTATGCTAAAGATCAAAATACAATTATTGTTAAATCTGTTCTCAGCACTGGGACCACAGTTAAGAAATAAAGAAGCTTTTATGGTAAACAAAGTGTAGAAGACATTACATTTGGCTTGTTGTCTTAACTCTATGACAAATTTGCCATATGGTTCTGATGAATCTATCTGAGCTCAGTCTTCTCATCTATGAAATTACACCGTGTTCCATGAGATTTTTTCCTACGTTAGCATTATGATTTGAGTTGGATACCGATATCAAACTACTCAGTGGTAAGAAACCCAGAAACATTCGAGTACAAAAGACTCAGTTTGAAATGCTATTGGGAACTAGGATAGAAAACAATAGTTAGGGGGTACTTGAATCTGGAAATCAGATACCCTGCTAGGACTCCGGAGGGAACACATGGCCAAGGATAAGGTTGGGCAGAGGGTTCAAAATCTGAGCAGTTCTGAATTTAAGGGGCTATCAAGAGCCCGAGTGTAGGGAAAATAAATAGAAGAATAGACTTAAGGCACCGGCTCCAAGGACACTTTAACAGTTGAGGTAACACTTTGCCTTCCCTGGCCCCTCATGCACTTCCTATTCAGGTATAACCAATCCAAATTTTGTCTGGCTTCGGAACTGAAAGAAGAGAAAGCAGAGCAGGAATAGATTGCTGATGTAAACTGAATTTAGGTAAAGAAGAAGGCAGACTAATCCTTACAAATGTAAATCAAGCCAGGTTTTTTCTTAATATGTGATTTTTAATGAAAGATGCTTTCTTTCTTTCGTGTTTTTTTTTTTTTTTTTTAAAGATGCTTTCTTAGACACCATTGAATTTGGGTAAGTTAAGTTATATCCACATAACCTTCAAGTGGATATAACAACTTAAATTGATAATTTTCCTGGTGATAATAAATTAATTTTTAAAAAGTACTGTCAAGTTAATTACATAAATGTTTTGAAACATTTCACATCTCTGAACTAGGAATATAAATTAGACATTTGGCCCTACCTGGTTTGGTTCAGTGGATAGAACATCAGCCTGCAGACTGAAAGGTCCCAGGTTCGATTCCAATCAAGGGCACATGCCTGGGTTGCAGGCTCGAACCCCAGTAGGGGGTGTGCAGGAGGCAGCTGATCAATGATTCTCTCTCATCATTGATGTTTCTATCTATCTCTCCCTCTCCCTTTCTCTCTGAATTCAATAAAAATATATACTAAAAATTAAAAAAAATAAATTAGACATTTGATGTCTCCTATCTTACAAAAAGTAATCAATCCAACAAAAATGTAGAAAATGACCTGGTATAAACCAGTCCTGTCAGTAGAAGAGGTCACAGTGACATTTGCTTAGGAGTCAGTAGAGATGGAAATAATGTCCCATGTGAGTTGATTGTTTTGAAATGTGATAAAAATTATCATTGATGTAAAACAACTCTATTAATTGGATGATCACAGGACATATCCATCATATGTTTCAGGACAGCTAAGTTTTGCTGTGGGGCAAAAGGGCAGAAAATATAATGGATGGCAATTGCGTTTAGGTTCTAAAGAAAATAATCTGCAGAAAGATCTATGCAATATATAATTTGTCCAGATTAGTTTTCATTTGGGGAAAGGAGTTTTGAAATATTCCCAAAGCAGTTTACTCATCAATTGAAAGTCCTCCGGAAACAGAACTATTGGGAAACCATGGTATGTAGAAATGAAAAGCTCCCTCAGTTAACCAATGTCACCCCAATATGTTCAATAAAAAAATAAAAGAAACCAGCCCTGCTTGAGTTTAAATTTAAAAATAACTTAAATCGCTAAATTTACTTGGTACAGTTAAGAAGTAAACTTATTGATTTTTAACATTGCTGTTACATCTGAAATAAACTTATGTGATATTCTGGTAAAACATCACCCTTTACCTTTTCCCCTCTCTGGCCTTTTGTAGCCAACTAGGTTCTAAGCCCTATTGATTACCCATCTAAAATATATCTAACATCTAACTCATTTTTTCATGCCTGTTGCCATCCTAATTAACTTCCCTCCATACCCCCCCAAGCTGCCATTGCCTTCCTAACTTATTCTCATATTCTAATTCAGTGGTCATTTCCACACTTCCCTTTATTAATTGCCTCACTATTAAAGTTTTGAAAGGTCCTAATAATAAAATAAATTGTATTTATAAGGTGTCAGGGGACTTAGTTAATCTATCCATGTTTTATAAATGTAAGATGTATAATGTGTAACTACAATAAAAGTTTGATCCACATGTAATAAATAATCAGCATAATCACACCAAGCACATATGCTCTTTTAGCATCCTGCACAGACCTCCATCTGTGAGTGAGGTTTCTTGGGGTGACGGGCTGCATAACACTGTTCTAAACCATTTAAAATGAAATACTGATTTCATTGTGTCTAGGAAGATTATATAAGTTTATTGTTCAGACTGGATCACTTTGTGTGTTTTTTTAAAATATATTTTATTAATTTTTTACAGAGAGGAAGGGAGAGAGATAGAGAGTTAGAAACATCGATGAGAGAGAAACATCGATCAGCTGCCTCCTGCACACTCCCTATTGGTATGTGACCACAACCAAGGTACATGCCCTTGACCAGAATTCAACCTGGGGCCCTTGAGTCCACAGGCTGACACTCTATCCACTGAGCCAAACCAGTTAGGGCAAGACTGGATCACTTTGAAAAGCGAAAGGGGAGATATTAGTGATTATTATAATTGTGCCTGGACAGTGGTGTAAACTGGGACTGTCCCAGGCAAAGTGGATCATCCTAGTCATTCCACTCCCTTCTACAACTCGGTGCTTCCACCACCTATAAATAGAAGTAAACATTTTTTTTTTTTTAGCTTGACATTCAGGAACCTTGGTAAGTTAGGGTTTTCTTCTACCCTTTAAATCCCTCTCATCATCTAGACACCACCCTACAAGGAGCTCTGGAGGTGATGTTAAATGCAGGGAGGGATTTCAGATGGCAGAGACTAGAAGAGAGAATCTTCACCTGAGATGAGAAACACAGAGGCAGGAGAGATGGACAAAGCTACCAACTTCATGATTATACCAACAGTTAATAGAAGGGGAGCTGGTATGTCAGGAAAGGTGAGTCATGGAGAGAAAAATGAGTAGGTTGGAAACAAGTCCTGGGAGAAGTTGGCAGCAATGGCAGCAGTAGAATTCTGAATATTGTCTATCCCTGAAAATTTGTTATTCGGAACGGTCCACCATCTAGCAGCATTGGCATTGCCTGGAAGCTTTTTAGAAATGCAGATCCTCAGACCCCACTCTAACTTTTATCCTATATAATAAAAGAGTAATATGCAAATTAACCATCACTCAGTCACAAAAGATGGCGGCACCCATAGCCACAAGATGGCGGCGCCCGGTCCCCTCGGCGCCGCTGGAGTGTCCAGGCCTATCACTGACCGAGCCTGGACAGCAGGGCATGGGGGCTTCATCACAGGGCATGGGGGCTTCCTTAGCATGGCAGTGGTGGGGAAGCCTCAGGCCTGGCAGATAGAGCCCAGACAGCAGGGCATGGGGGCTTCCTTAGCATGGCAGTGGTGGGGAAGCCTCAGGCCCGGCAGGCAGAGCCTGAACAGTAGGGCATGGGGGCTTCATTCGCACCGTGGTGGCGAAGCCCCCAGGCCCGGCAGACAGAGAGTGGACATCAGGGCATGGGGGCTTTGTCTCCATGGCTGTGGCGAAGCCCCCAAGCCCCGCAGAGAGCAGAGAACCACGGGCAGTGGGCCTAAGCCATCAGTAGGACATCCCCTGACAGCTCCTGGATTGGAGAGGGTGCAGGTTGGGCTGAGGGACCCCCGTGCATGAATTTCGTGCACCGGGCCTCTAGTTTTAATATATTTTTTATTGATTTCAAAGAGGAAGGGAGAGGGAGAGAGAGATAGAAACATCAATGATGTGAGAGAATCATTGATAGGCTGCCTCCTGCACGTCTCCTACTGGGGATTGAGCTGGCAACCCAGGCATGTGCCCTGACAGGGACTTGAGCCCTGGACCCTTTAGTCCACATGCTGAGGCTCTATCCACTGAGTCTAACCAGCTAGGGCCTCAGGCCTCACTCCGGACCTGCTGAGTCAGACTCTTCATAATAACAAGACCCCTGGTCGATTCCTTTGTGAAGCCCTGGCCTTGAACAGCCGCTTGTCTCGCCTCCAGATTTCATGATCGAGCTGGGTTCTGGTGTATGAGTGGATCTCTCTGAGTTGAATATTCAGGAGTGACAATCAAAATATCTGGTAATAAAGACTGGCTGATAAACTTTGGTTTGAAATTTAGCCTTATTTCCCCATTTTTCTTAGTGCTTCAAATGATAGCATAGGTCTTGTACAGACTTTCACAAAGGTGTGGATGGAGGAGACTTGAGCTCTGTGTGTGCTAGGATAATATTTGCCAGGGAATGAACTGAGATTTAGTAAGAGTTGGGTGGAGAATAACTGAAATAATCTAATTATGGATGAACCAGCGTTTTCAAGTGTCTGTTCATGTCATTAAGATCTGTAAGGTTTTTGACCTTAGATATATTCTTGCCAGTTTAAAGTGTTGCAGGACAGGAAAAACAGTGGGCCATCTGGTTTTACTAAACACTTTCGCACGTACAAGGACAAGATGTATTACTTGGAGCAGCTGGGAAGTGCACTGTTGGAAGAATTTAGGACACTTCTCTATACAAACTGTTTCTCAAGGATGAAGAGCTTGGCCTGTATCAAAAATTAAAGCAATTTCTGTTGGAAGTACTTCTGATTCTTTCTTCACATGCGTCAATTTTCTGTAGGTGGTTTATAAATAAGCATTTACTTAATTAGAGACGGTATCTCACGGTTTGAGCTACACACAACCACTCTTGCACCATTCCCTTAATGGAATAGAAGACTTTGCTATCCAAATCTTCGTTAAGTGAATTGTTATATTTTTCTTGCTATTTTTATTAGTGAATTAAAGAGGACACCTGGCTAGAAATCACATGTTGAAAAAGATTAATGATACATTTCTGATGAAACAATAACTGTATTGTTCTGTAGGAAAAAAGACAACAAAAAAAATTCAGTATATTCTGCTGAAAGAAGCACTTTGGGATCCCATACTATTTTTTAAATTTATTTTATTTTTTTATTTATTTTATTTTATTGATTTTTTTACAGAGAGGAAGGGAGAGGGATAGAGAATTAGAAACATGGATGAGAGATAAACATCAATCAGCTGCCTCCTGCACACTCCCTACTGGGTATGTGCCCGCAACCAAGGTTCATGCCTTTGACCAGAATCGAACCTGGGACCTTTGAGTCCACAGGCCGACACTCTATCCACTGAGCCAAACCGGTTAGGGCTAAACATATTGTTTTACTACAGATGTAGCAAACTCAGGAACAGGAAAACATTTCAATGTAATTTCACACTTAAATACGTCAAATTTGATCTAACTAGTCTTCAACAGACTTTTTTCCAGTGCTCCCTGTATAATTTGTCAATGGATGCTTTGATCACAGTTAATGGTAGCACAAAAATATAAGGCCAAACTACCAATTTATATCTTGAAGGACAGGCTCAAACAAATGTTAGCTGGCATATACCGTATTTTCCGGCGTATAAGACGACTGGGCGTATAGAAGATTTTCCTGGATTAAAAAGTTGTCTTATACGCCAGAAAATACAGTATATTTGTCTAGTCACAGGCACGATTACTCTGCAAATAGTAAAGTTTGTTTCTTGATTTTTTGTATTTGATCCAATTGTTCATTTAACTAATAATCTGCTCTTGAGGCAGCATCATAAAAGCATTCGTAAAATACTGACCATTGTAAGACGTTTGCTAGCTGATAAAATTTAAATGTAATTTAATAAGAGGAGCAGGATATTTAAACTGGGGATCAAGAGAACTGGTGAAAACAGAGAGAAACATCGATGTGAGGGAGAAACATTGATCAGTTGCCTCCGGATGTGCCCTACCTGGGGATTGAGCCAGCAACCTAGGTATTTGCCTTGACTGGGAATTGAACCTGCAACTGTATGGTGTATGAGACAATACTCCAACCAACTGAGCCACCTGGCCAGGCCTTTATTTAATCTTTTGTACAGACTCTTACCTGGGGTTGACTCATTGGTATAATTTCCCAAGGTATCAAAGGATGTTCTTCAGCTGTAGGTAGTAGCTCAGAGGCACTCAGTGGGAAAGTAGAAAGAATCTTTCTGTCTTTTGCCATTCTAAAAGATTTCAAGCTTATTTGAATGAAATCAACATTAATTGGATTCTACTCTCCCTTTCATTAAATTCAGGCTGCTTGTAATGGATATTTGTTTGTTTTAAGGGGCCAGAGGGCTGACCAATACCTGAAGTCCTTCGTATGTTCTTGGAATTCCCCTGTGCAATTAGTCTTGGTGAGAGGCAAAGACTGTTGTTCAAATGACAGAGGCTGAGAATGCTTGATGTTTGCTTTCTCAGGGTTCCTTTCACCTAGAATGTGAGCACATGACCAGTGTTTCAGCAATTAGACAAACACATCCTCCTCCAACTTTAAGAAGTTACTGATTCAAAAGAGCAAGCCCAGGAGAAAGTCTACTTTGGTGATGGGTAGTGGCAACAGCAGTGGCAGTAATACCAAGTTTCTTAGACTAGCAATGGCCTTTAATGTCCAGTGGCAGAGCAACTCATGGCCTCCAGTATTTAGTGGTAGAAGCAGCAGTGACTTCCTGGATGGATTTTGTAGAAGAGGGTTCCTTGCCCTCATATCCACCTGTTCTCCAACTCAGAGAATTGTGAGCAGCCATTTCATTTTTCTTTTTTTTAAAAAAAATTCTTTATTGTTTAAAGTATTGCATATGAATCCTTTTCCCCCCACCGACCTCTCCCCCCAGCACATTCCCTCACCCCCCTACTGACTGTGTCCATGGGTTATGCTTATATGCATACATACAAGTCCTTTGGTTAATCTCTCCCCCTCCTCCACACCGCCCGCCCTCACCTTTCCCCTGAGGTTGGATGGTCTGTTTGATGCTTCTATGTCTCTGGATCTATTTTAGTTCATCAGTTTATGTTGTTCATTATATTCCACATACAATTGAGATCATGTGATATTTATCTTTCTCTGACTGGCCTATTTTGCAATAAATTCAGTTTTTCCTAAAACCAGAGTCAGTTTATGTTGTTTGAAATTGCAAACCCTAATTGATGAGTGCTCCATGGCCCTCTGTCTGCTCTATCTACCCGTGATGCCCTTTTTATCCTGCTCTCTCCTTGTGCTTTTCTCCATGTTCTCCACTCCTAGTGGCACACGCAAACGGACAGTGTGGTACGTTTTGTTGTCATACATCTTACATTGACAACTAGCTCTGCTGCCACCTGGAGGTGACCCTTTCTCACATGTAGGTCTTTGAATGATGTATAAAGCAGAAGCCACTATATCTGAATAGACAAAGATCACCCACAGGTTTTGTGATGTTTCACTTATATTCTGTAACAATTTCGTTAAATTGTTGTTCTTACTAGTAAAGAGAATGCTGTAATTAAAGTCACAGTGAACTTCATCAGTGTTGGAGGTAAATTTCTCAGTAGACAGAGGTGGCGATTTGCTTGTAAAAATACAAATGAAAAGAGCTGGGGTGCTAACGGATCATATGCTTCCCATGAGTTAATAGTGTAATGCAGCTAGCTATATGAGGGCAGTAACTAAGCCTTACCTGATTTTGAATCCCTAAGGCCTACCTAACCTAATAATAGTACTTAGTAGGTAGATATTTGGTAAATGTTTGCTGAACGAATAATTATTGAACTACATTAAAGCTAGCTTTATGTCTGGTTGTAGTAATAGGAGTCTAGAGTTTATAGTATAAGATGATTCATACCCAAAATATTACATCTGCTTCTGAGTACCATGCTTTTAGAGTTGCATTGACAAAATGCAGAAGAAAACACTGGAAACTCTGTTGAAGAAAAACCGAAAAGTGTGTTCTATGGGGAATGTTATAGTGTAACAAAGAAGGAAAAAGGGAGAATTTAAACAGGCATTATCTTAAAATCCTTATGGGAAAATGAAAAAGTAGAGATGCTGCAAAGTAGTAAATTGTTGTTTAATGAAAGAATTTTCTAACCAGTAAGGCTGTCCATTGAAGGAGTGGGCCTCCCCTCATGGTGATGCATTTCCTATCACTGGAGACTAGATGACCATTGGTCAGGGATGCTGGGTAAAGGGGTCTTCATTGCATGGAAGGATTACTTAAAAAAATTTCTGAGCCTGGCCGGCATGGCTCAGTGGTTGAATGTCAACCTATGAACCAGGAGATCAGAGTTCAATTCTGGTCAGAGCACATGCGGGCTGGATTCCTAGTCGGGGGCACGCAGGAGGCAGCCAATCGATGATTCTCTCTCAGCATTGATGTTTTTTCTTCTCTCTCTTTCCCTCTCCCTTCCTCTCTGAAAAGAATTAAAAAATATTTCTGATTCTTAAGCACATTAGGGCATGGGCTGCAGATTTTTGTTTTTACTATACTATTCAGAAAATATTTATTGAACTTGCTATTTGTTAACTTTTAAGGAGTTAATGCCTCCTTAGTTTGCTTCTGTAAATCTGAATGAGCCAAAATGAAAGAAGATGAGAGAGGTCAGGCCATAAGGATAGGAAGGACCAGGACTTTTAAAATAATTTAGGAGATTCAAAATTTCCAGTTAACCTCTAGTTGTTAAATTTCTATGCAATCCTCTTACTGATTTCTCTCTACAAGAATACATAAAGAATTTAGAGATACTGATGAAGCAGAATTTTCTCTCAGTTTCTTTTAGTTCCTAGTAATTACAATTAATTTGCATTTCTGGAAAACATTTTGTTCAGTTATTCACTCATATCCCTTACTTTTCAGAATAGAAAAATTTTGACATATCTGCCAAAACATGGGGACACAAAAACTTACTCTTTTCCCCCCAAAAATACTTACTATTGTAAGAGTATATTTTAAATTCATAGATATAAGAATCATTGCCATTAGAGGTTTGTTGGTATTCAAGGAGAAATTTTACTTTTGAAGTGATATGATAGTGCAAACATTACCTCTGCAATATAATGATTTCCTAAGGGAGACATGGACTCTGATAATAAGATTGGCAGTCATGATGACAGTACCTAGTATATCCAAGGAGAGGGGAAATAGTGACAAAAGCTCTTGGAAGGAGATGAGAAATATCAGGTTCAAGAATTTCAAGGTACATTGCAGTCTCTAAGGACCTTTATATTAAATCAAAGAGTAAAGGTTTTGTACACAGACAACATAGAGTTCTGAAAAATTTCTCTGTGACAAAATTGCTGCAAAAATACATAGAAAAACTAAAAAAACCCCAAAACAATTCAATTGATGTTTATTATAACTTTTCTCCTCCTACTTGTCCCTGGTAAATTTGAGAACAAAGCCAGTGCTAAACAAAGAGATTGTTCTGGGCATGACAATGTGAAGTAAAAGATTTTCTGTCTAATATTTCCCACATGTCAGACTAACTAAGTTTATTGTTCAAACTACTTTGATGGGGCAAACAAGTTAATGAAATAAAAACTAGTAGTGAACGCAGTAAGTTCATTATAATCGGAATCTCCCATTGTCTTACGTTGCTATTAACTGCGATTGCATTGCCATTTCTCTAGGGTGGGACCTACAAGTTGTATTCATGTAAAGCTATACACAGTTTTGCCCTCAAGCCAGTTTTTTTAGGCTGCTATTTTCTGAACATTTTCCCTTTATCATCAGTTAAAAATTTTTTTTGCTACGTAGCAAGAATATATGTATTACATGTGTAAGTTCTAAAGTATATATAATGTGCACCAAGGAACCTGTCATTGAATTAGAAAGTTTACCAATATTTTTACATCTAAACTGGGAGCTCACTTTCTAGCTCATCGTCTGGGC